>NC_077229.1:251018782-251329675 GCF_027887165.1 Monodelphis domestica
AGGAAGATGGGTCTTCTTGACTTCAGGACTGGAATTCTATCTACTGTGTCACCTACTTATAGCAAAGTTTGATTATTAAGGGGAAAAAAACCATCAACTAGCAATAGAAAATAAAATAACACAGTAAAATAACAGAAGAAAACAAAAGAAAATTTAGAAATGGACACAAATAGGACAATTTTGTTGCTACTATGCTATATTTGATTCAAAACTATATGACTAAAGATCAGTGTCATTAAAAAAAAGTATTTTGTTCTCTTTTATTGAAAAGTTAGTTGATACATTCATAATAAAAATAAAAATAACATGGAAGTTTTAATATCTTCTTTGTCCCAATGGGTGCACCTGGCCTTTTGTCTCCTTCACATTGCCACCCCTTGCTCCTGCCCCCTGTCCCCCAAATCCTTTCTTGATGTACAACACAGGGCATTCTGAAAATTACATCACTAAAGGATAATACATTTATATAAGCACAACTGGCTCCTACACCTGGAAAGTGTAATAGATACTATTTGAGGGTGTATATTTGATTGATACTAGATGACTAATGGATCAAGTTTTTGCCTACCCTCCTCCGTATTCCTCCCTTTTCATAAGCCTTTCAACTTCCCTTCCCCCTTTTCTTCAGTCTCCCTCAAATTACTCTTTTCTCTTTAATTCAAGTAAGGGTTTATTTGGGGAAGACAGGACAAGGGTACAAGCTGGATTTCCCTGTTATCTACAAGGAGTGTTGGTTTGAAGGATATCCAGGGAAATGGCAATGTCACATTTGTGAAACAGAGTCAGTCATAGAGATATGAGGACAACTATCTTTCTTCTTCTTCTTTCACCTCAGCCAGCCAGCAAAAGCCTCAGCTTCAGTCACCACCATAAGCCAAAAGCCAAAAGCCTCTTTGCCCAGTCCAGCCATTTGGTTGGCTCTAACTGCTTTACCTGGTAACATTCCAAAATGGAATCTTCATTTGACTGACAGATGATCCATCCTCAGTTTTCTGTCTTGCATGCATTCCTCCTCCACCATATACCTCCTTTTTTTGTCTTTAAAAAAATTTGAACCCAGTAAATTTTAATGATACTCACATTTTAGATAATTCTACCTATCTAATTCTTAACCTTGTACTATCTTAAATATTCCTTTACCCTACCAAAATAACAAATCCTAAACTTATCTTAGCTATTCTGTTTATCTAGTTCTATGCTAAGTTTGGGTATAGGAAAATGGTTTAGGTAATAGGGACTCTACATGAACATGGTTTTGACACAATAACAGATCATGTAACAATTTCAAACAATTCCAACAATCTCAACAGTATTTTAAATAAGTCAATCTTATCTCCTAATCTCTGTAAATTCAAATAAAATTTTCTATCACTAACAATCATCATTAACCTAAAATTATAATGTAATCTATAGTTAAGTAGTTCTATGTCTGTCTCTACTTCCCTAAGAGTTTGAACAAATTCTCTAAGTTGTCCTTATAGTCATTAGAACAAGAATAAATTATTCAAATATAGTTAGTTTGTTAACACATTAGTATCTACATGTGTACATAAGTTGTACTTACACATATATACATATTTACATCCATATACATTTTTCTAGATTTCTGTGCAAACTCAAAGAATATCTTTGCTTAAATTTTCCACAGAAATTTATATCAGTGTGATTTTTGTTTTGCAGCTATGCTGTACATTGTATACTTACCCATTCCATGAGGTATCTTCCCTTTATATTTCTATTTAGGATGTGTATGCACATATGTGATATTAACATGTATGACACATTCTTACATATCCTCATGATCACAAGTCCAAACTTTCAAAGTCCTTCCATGACCTTTTATGTTGATTGTATAAACTCTGTGTTTTCATCATTTGGTCCATATTCTAATCTTGTCTTTTGCCACTCTTGATTGTAGTCCCATGTTCTTCAATTCAGAAACAACTGGAACAATCAGGAACATGCATGTGTGTAAGGTTTTTACATGTGCATGTATGTAAGATTGAAATTCTCATGTGCATGGAAGTAAGCTGTGAGGTTTTCATGAATGCTTGTCAGAATTCATCTGTAATTTTTTATGTGTGGAAGTAAGCATTACATTTATTTATCTTCATGAGTGGAAGTGCTACATGTGTTTATCTTCATGCATGGAAGTAAGCTTTGTATGTGTTCATCTTCATGCATGGAAGTAAGCTTTACTTATGCATATCTTCATGGGTGGATGTAAGCAGTATAGCATCATGCATAAGTTCTTAGAATTTTGTTAAGAATATTGATTTGAAGTTTTCTAATCTTTTTGATGTTTGACTTCTTGCTTTGTTCAACATAAGTAAAACTTACTTGAATGCATATTTTCTTTTACTCTGTTTTACTGGTTTTTGCAGTACTTTCCTGTTATCCTTTGTCTATAATGTCTGTTGATATGTACTCTCATGTGCTTTCCTTTGTTTTCCATAGGGATAGTTATATATTGTTGATTATTTTCTAGGGTTACTCAACATTATGGGTGTGATGCAATTTTACATGTGAAGCATGGAACCAAGGATCTCTTTGATCAACCTTTATAGCTGTTGGGGTTGTCATTATGACTGATGTTGGTCCAATCCATCTTGGTTCTATAGAAGATTCTCTATTAAAGTTCTTGGCACATCTCCTGGTTTTATCTTATGCAATGAAAAATCTAGTGGTATTCTTTGCACAAGCAAAACCAATTTCCTTAGGTCTTCTATTCTACCTTATATCTGTTTTAAATATTCATGAAGAACACATTCTCTTTTCAACATGGACAAGTATGGTGGCTTCACTGTGCTACCATGCCAAAGTGGCTGACCATATAGCATTTCAAATGGTGATATATGCAAGTCAGTCCTAGGCCTAGTTCTTATGTGAACAAAGCAAGAAGCATAACATCTGTCCATTTCAAATGTGTTTCTGAACAGAATTTACCTATCTGTGTCTTCAATTCTTTGTTGATACGCTTGACCTGACTGGAACTTTGGGGCTGATAAACTGAATGGTAGTTGCATTTAATCCCCAAATTCTTGTAGATTTTTGATACCTCACAAGAAACAACAATGTGATCATGTGATACATACAAATAACATCTGATGGAAAAAAAAAGAAGCCCTTGTTATATTTATTGGGAAAGGATGGGGAGGATTGAAAAAAACGGGAATAACGGGAGTTTTATATGGGGGTATTGAGGATTTTAGGGGGAGAGAGGGAATATTGCTCAGTGAAGTAAAGGAGAGAGATGCCCCCTGCTGAGAGGAAGCAGCAGGGGTCCGATAAGGTCTGTTTGTCCTGGAATGACTGAACTGAAGTTCAGCTCCCTCTATGATCAGATAAGATAGTCTACTTATCTGACTGCAAATTCAAATAATATAAAAATAAAATATAAATAAAATAATAAAAATAAATAAATAAATAATAAATAAATAATAAATAAATAATATAAAAAATATAAAAAAATTCAAAAAATATTAAAATAAAATAAAATAACCAGGTGGGATTGGAGTTTTTTTCCTCAGTTTCAGAGTTGAGGCCAGACCCCAAGGCTGGCAGAGGGTTCTCCCACTCCCTTCTACTCTATATCAGTCCTGATTTGTCTAATTCAGAATCTTAACAGTAGACAGAAAGCAAACAAGAACTATTCAGACCTTCAGAAGAGATTGGGCCTGAATCTTCGGGCTGAACCAAGAAGAGGCACACCACACCAGATTGGGCTGAACAAGCTCCTCTCTCCTCCAATACCAGGAAGCATGTTCCGCCCGATAGGAAGGAAGTGCTAGTCAAAAGACCCAACTGCTACTCCCAGTCGGAATGAAGTGCTAGTCACAGACCCAACTGCCACTCCCAGTTGCCCCTTTCCCCACAAACTGTCAGTCTTGTTTCCTTTCCACACCCTAGTTATAAGAAGCAACACAAATAGCCCTAGAACAAATAAATAACAGTCCCATCTGGGGCACCAATCTGTAATAGATATAATTTGAGGATGTATATTTGATAGATACTAGATGACAAATGGATCAAGGTTTGCCTACCTTCCTCCCTATTCCTCCCACTTCAGAAACCTTTCAGTTTCCCCTCCCCTTTTTCTTCAGTCTCCCTCAAATCATTCTTCTCTCTTATTTAACTCAAGTAAGGGGAAGACAAGATAATGGTAGAGGATAAGGAAAGAAGAGTAGGATTTCCCTATTATCTACAAGGATTGTTGGTTTGGAAGATATTGAGGGAAATGGCAATTCTGTCACAATTGTGAAAGAGTCAGTCAGATAGATATGAGGACAACTTGTCTTTCTTCTTCTTCTTCTTTTTCTTCTTCTTTTTCTTCTTCTTCTTCTTCCTCTTCCTCTTCCTCTTCCTCTTCTTTCTCCTTCTCCTCCTCCTCCTCCTCCTCCTTCTCCTTCTCCTTCTCCTTCTCCTTCTCCTTCTCCTTCTCCTTCTCCTTCTCCTTCTCCTTCTCCTTCTCCTTCTCCTTCTCCTTCTCCTTCTCCTTCTCCTTCTCCTTCTTCTCCTTCTTCCACCTCAGCCAGCCAAAAAAAGCCTTCAGCCTCAGTCATCATCATCAGCCAGGAGCCAAAAACCCAAAAGCCTAGTCCAGCTGTAGGCTCCAAACTGTTTTTCCCACTCACATTCCAAATGGAATCTTCATTTGACTGACAGATGTTCCATCCTCAGCTTTCTGTCCATTGCATGCATTTTCTTATAATTTCTCTCTTCCACAGAAGGAGGCAAGGGACAGGGAGATACTTTCCATAGAAACAACTGTAACATTAATGCAGAGCTGATTTTAAGATAGTGAATTCCAAAGTATTTAACTAAGAGTATCTCTTTTGATTCACCTTGTGAATCCAGCATTTTATAGATAGATGAGAAACTGATGCATAAAGTACTGATTAATCTGCTTATGACAATAGCCCTAGTAAGCAGAAGAACCATAAAATGAATCAAAATTTCCTGACACCAAATCTGAGATAGTTTCTATTATTTCCCAGCTCCTCATAGCCAAAAATTAGGGGTCAAATGGACTTGGCCCCTTTTCTTGCAAATAAAAATTTCTTACAAATTATGAGATAACAAACCATTGAGATTAAAATAAGAGAGTTCAAGTCAAACATATTAGAGTACATTATCAGGAGGACAATCATTAATATTCTCCATTCACACATTATTCTCAGCTAGGTGATACAGTGAGTAGAAAACTAGGTCTAGAGTCAGAAAAACTGAGTTCAAATCAGACCTATAATAATATCTGGAAGAATCTTGGCAAATCACAAAACCTCTATCTGTCTCAGGTTCCCCAACTATAAAATGGGAATAATACTAGCCCCTACACTGAAGGGTTGTTTTAAGGATCTAGTGAGAGCATATCTATAAAATGATTAGCATAGTGCATGGCATATAAAGATACTTAAGGCATTTTTACTCCTTTTTGAACTTTTTACTAATGCTTTTCTATTTTTTCTTAGATTAGAAGGGTGTATTATTGCAAATAAAAATTCATAGGAAAAGCAATCTGAGCTATATGACAAGTAGAACATCCAGCATTTCTCCTCTTTCTAATAGGGGTAATTAAAAAATATATATTATATTATCCAAATATGTGTTTCCAGGGTCTAGATAAATTGAATTTATCTTAAAGAATTTCAAGCAGCCAGCCTCACAGAAATGCAAAATAATAAGCTCCTGATCATGGAGTAACTTTCCTAGAAAAATGCATCTAAGAGACAAATTGCAATTTTTTAAGCTTTTAGGTTCATATTTCCATGACTCAGTGTAAGGAGACTAGGACAGAGTAGGTGTAGCTATAATGAGGAGATTCTGGAACTTGTATATAAACAGGTTTTCAGTCTACCTACTTGAGTAGTGCATGTTATCTTATTGTGTCTGATCATTATTTTGTCAATTATGTATTTAATTAGGGATCAAGTGAACATCATGTCATCCCTAGATTAAAATATTTATCCTATCTGTATCTTGGTAGTTTTCATATATCTATCCTATTCCATTGTGAGTTGCCAGAGAGTAGGGAATATGGACTTTTATTGTATCCTCAGAATTTGGTAGAGTCCCTGAGATATAGAAGACAATAAATGCTAATTCTCATCTTGACTAGCTTTCAAGATGATCATTGAGAACTAAATTAGGGTTTTGCATTCACAACTCAAGTGGAAAAAAAAATTCATAATTTGTTTCAATTATCATTTGAAATGCATAGCTTGGGCTTCCAGGGGTGGGTCCAAAAAGGCAAAGTAGAGAAACATTCCCTTCCAAACTAAATAAGTGGACTTTTTTATGGACCTCTATGTAAAGTGACTTTTATTTAATTTAAATTTGTTGGTGGATGTGGGGTAGGGAGTGGGGTGAGAAAGAGGCAGGAATAGGCTGCCCTTTTGGAGGGAAGGGGCTAGCACATGATTTAAGGACAAGTGGGGGGCAGAGACAGAGAAGGTAGAACAGGAGAAGGAACATGTGGGGCCCAGGTCAGCCATATGTGGATCTGGTCAGAACTCAGAGAACATCTGGGCAGGTAGACAGAGTGAGGCAAAGGCCATTTCCTTTTGCCTTAGAGATCTCAAACCAATCTCCCAATCCTGTGGAGATGGTTGTGGTAGCAGTTTTTCCCTATATCCATTATTCTGTTTTTACTTAGGAGGTATAAAATGAGAGGTGTGGGAGGCTGTGGAGCACCACCAAGGGGCAGAAATAGAAAGAGAGAGCACAGTACTGTACAGTAAAACTACATGTGTCTTTGGGGAACACCTCAAATTGAAATCTGGAGTGATAGAACCAACAAAAAGCAAGTACGAGACATTTTTTTCCCCATTCCAATACACCTTAAGATATGGCAGGAGAGATGTGTGACACAGGTGTGGAGGCAGGCCTTGGGCCTTTACAGATGTAACCACAGAGGTGGAACTTGGTGGTGCTAACAGGAGCAGCAGCATCTTCAGCAGCTTTCAAGGTAGGAATAGTAAGGGCATTTGGCAACTTGTCAGAAAGAGATTAGAGAAGGCTCCTAGGCTAGCAAGGGACATAAGACTAAGGTTATTTGTCTATTTCATTGTTTATACTGACTTCTGAGTCATAATTTAAGGCTGGAAAGAACAGGGGTTCTTCCTTGGTAGACACAAACTCAGAACAATGAAGTCAAAGCAACTAAAAGCAATTCCTCAAAGGAAAAAAAAAACAATGTGATCTGACAGAAACCCAACAAAAATTCCTAGAAGAAATAAAAATGGATTTTCAAAATCAAGTAAAAGTGGCAAAGGAAAAAGTATGCAGAGAAATGAAAACAAAGGAATAAAATTATGAAAAAGACACAATTAACAGAATCAGAATGACTGATGACAGATCTGTTCAGGAGTCATCCGTCTATCCTGCAGGCTCCATCTGTGAGTCCATACTCTTTGCCTCTCTCATTTAGGTATTCCCAGAGTCCAAATGGTCATGGTGAATTTGACCCTCAACCTACCCTGTCTCTATTCATATCCAAGGTAATGTTTCTATCCTTGGAAAAGCCCCCCCCCCCCATCCCCACAACCAGCTGTACCTATTCCAAAGTCCAGAAGTGACAAGTTGGGCTCTTGGGCTAGCCAAAGCCCAGCCCATAAGTAGCAGTGCTTCAGACACCTGAGCAGGGGCTTATAGGTCAAAAAGAAAATACTTCAAGAACCCAGAAATAAATTATTCCAGTATCATGGAGACCAAGTCAAGATCACACAAGATTTATCAGTTTTCACTTTAATGGACTTGGAAGCTTGAAATATGATATCCCAGAAGGCAAAAGACCTAGGATTACAACTAAGAATAATCTGTTATGCAAAACTCAGTATATTATGCTATAAAGAAAACAACAGATTTTTCAAAGAAAAGACTTCAAGTAATCTGAATAGAATTTGATTTTCAAATATGACTCAAGAAAAACATAAAAAGATAAATATAAAAGGAGAAATCCTAAGGTAATCAATACGATTAAACTGTTTACCTTTCTATAGGGGAAGATGATATATTTTACAAACTTTATCATTATTAGGGCAGTTTAAAATATTTGACATAGGCAGAGGGCATGGGAGTAAATCAATTATATTGGGATAGCACAAAATAAATGAATGGCAAGAAGGAAGGATGCCTTGTGAGAAACAAATAGAGAAAAGAAGAATGAAGAAAATTATTTCTCATAAAAAAGAGTGCATAAGGAAGAGCCTCAGTGGAGGGGGAAACTCTTGAACTTCACTCTCATGTAAATTGACTCAAAGAGGGAGAAATAAATATACATACTCAAAGAGGTATAGAATTCTATCTTACCAAAAATAAGTGGAAAAAGAAGGTATTAACAGAAAAAGAGAGTAGTTAAAGGGAGGGATAAAGGAAGACAATCATTAGAAGGAATGAATAGTTTGGGTTGATGCTTGAGACCCTCCAAAACATGGCTTCCATCAAGATTGTATATAAGGAAACAATATTAATAGATAAATCAAATACAACACAATCCCATGAATGTTGTTGCCAGTATCTTACTATATTCTCCTACTTATTTATTCCAAGAGTATTTATATTCAAATCTGCAATGTCAAAATGAAAAATAAAATGTAAAATGTACAATGATCAACCATACATTTCCTTAGGTGACAACTAATTTGTGGCCTATAAAACCAATACAGATACTTTTCCTGTCATTGACATTTTTACTAGGCTCAAAAAATATCGTCTTTTGATGACTTGCATACTTGCATTTGCATTCTGCATTTTGGCATTTTATTTCCCTTAAAAGTTATATGGGAAGCCACACTTAATGCTAAACCTCCAATTATAAGGCATAATCACATTGCCTTGTGATTTTTAGTCTGGTGTACATATGCAGTTTAAATTTACTCATGCACAAACATCATTTAAATATTTCTCCTTTTTTGAGGGGAGATTCATGTTCAAATACTTCAAGGAATAAATATGTATGTGTTCTTACACATTCCCCTCTTGAAAAATATCAAACCATGAGAGAATTAGAAGTAAATTTCTTATTAGTAGGTGGATGTGGCATTTTAGAAAAGCCAAATTCAACTTGCAAATTGGAGCCCAGCTGCTGGTTTAAATCAGTCAAAAAATGAAATCTTTTTCGAATATTTCAAATATTCATTTAATTTGGGAGGAGAATGCCTTTTCTTTTCTTTTCTTTTCTTTTCCTTTTTTTTAACTCTTTCCATCTGTCTTGGAATCAATACCATGTATGGCTTCTAAGGAAGAAGAGCAATAAGGGTAAGTGACTTGCCCAGGGTCACACAGCAAGGAAGTGTCTGAGGCCAGATTTGAATCTCCCATCTCTAGGCTTGGCTCTCAATTCACTGAGCTACCCAGCTGTCCCCAAAGCAAATGTGGAAGAGAATGCCTTTTCAATAGATGTAAATAACAAGAACTTGATTTAAAGGAGTTTAGATGGTCAAAAATAATACATGAGAACTGAAGAATATGGGTTATATATTTTTAAATAGTAAGTAGAGCAAAGAGATATTACTTGTCAGATAGCAATTTAAAAGGTATTTGCTTATTGTATTCTCTTTTCCTGATGAGAGATAAGTGAAGAAGATCCCTGTATTAATCTATTAGAAAGGAAACCTGACTACAGCCACACATTTCTCTTAAGTTACACTTTGAAGCCTCAAGTCATTTCTGATGGCAACATAATGACATTTATTTCTTTGCTTTCTTTTACTTATTTCAATGCTTTCCTCTTTACAAAATTATCAGGTTGTTTGCCTTCCAAGGAGTTTTAGGAAACAAACAATGACCTCAGGCCTACACTAGGTCGATGTTACAATAATAGTGATTTCTACCAAATCAATACTTCCTCTGACTTGTGAATGGAAGTTCCTTTTATGAAACTCTATTTCTAATAGTAGAGAAGGAGACCTTAGATTTAAGAAGGAAGGAGCACTGAAGGCTGTCTTGTTCATCATCATCCTCCTTATAAACATTAGCTTTGAAAGTCTCCAAAGCACTTTACAAATATTATTTCATTTTATCCTTGTAATAACTCTTAGATAGATTTTATTATCCCGATTTAACAGGTGATAAAACTGAGAGCATCAGTTAAGTGACTTGCTTAAGTAACACAGATAGTGTGTAAGACTAGATTTGAAATCAGATCTTTTTTGCCTCCAGGTCTAGACTTTATCTAATAATCTACCTAAGAAGCTAAAGTTCATGGAGGGAAAGTGACATTTCCAGTCAAGTGACACTCACAAAGTAATCGAAAGAGATAAATTTGAATTTGGGTCCTCTGATGCTGGTCTGGAATATTTCTACTAAACATTATATACATATACTGATTCACTTATTCATTTACTCATACATTGTTTTCCTAGTGTTTAATAAACATTTTGATGAATTGAATTGATTGAATTACACTCTTGAATGGCAGACAACTACAGATGTGTGATTGTATTTGAGAGAGGAGGGAATAAAGCTCTATCATACCACTGCCATACAAGAGTATTGCCTGAGGTAGACCTTGATCTCCCACAGTACTTTGCCTTTGCTCACAGTAGGGGCTCAACAAATATTTCTTTTATCCCTTTCATTAGACAAACTGTCAGTCACTTTTTTTTCCTTTTCCTTTTTGTGTTCTCTCTCTCTCTCTCTCTCTCTCTCTCTGTCTCTCTCTCTGTCTCTCTCTCTCTCTCTCTCTCTCTCTCTGTCTCTCTCTGTCTCTCTCTCTCTCTCTGTCTCTTTCTGTGTGTGTGTGAGTGTGTGTGTGTGTGTGTGTGTGTGTGTGTGTGATATTTCTTCCTTATTACCATTATCTAGACTTTTTATTCTTGGACTCAGTCCCTGATTTCCTGTCAAGCTTTTTGAAAAAATAATTCATTCATTCATTCATTCATTTTAAAATTATTAGTTTTTCCCTCAGCATGGATTTCTCTGTATCTTCTTAATGTTGGTTTTAGGAATGTCTTGCTCAATTTCAAGTGTTCACCTCCTCCTCTACAACCATCTGTAGACTGCAACTAATCCTTTGAATGTATCAATTTATCAAATAACAATAATTTTTGAAGCACTTATGATGTGCTAGGAAATATAGGTACAAATATATATGAGGCTTCTTCCTCAATTCTTTCCTGCAGTAAATAGGAATCTGACAATCTCCAAACTAATTTTACATGCTGGAAAGTTGTGAAGATTGCCAAAAGTCATTTATTCCTCTTATATGTCTCATCAGAGCTTCTCTGTACTTTAGGTACTCTTTGAAAGAATTAGTTAAACCTACTTTGCTTTGAAATTCAAATGTATAGCAATAATATTAAACAAAACACATTAAAATGATGTTAATCTATATAAATATTTAAGATGTATAAAATATTTTACAAAAATATCTTGGCTTTATTTATATGTGTGAGTAAATTGACTTTTTTTCTAAAACAGGTCATTTAATTTCATTATTGTAGGGAATATATTCTCTGCAACTTTAAATCATCAATATTTTCCTGGAGCAATGAGAGGATAATTGATTTATCAAGGTCATATGGTCAGTATGTGTCAGAAGCAAGATTTTAAACCAGGTCTTCTAGATCCCAACTATATATACACACATGTATGTATGTGTTACATGTTTACAAATTTCATATATATGTAATACATATAATGTTTAAAATGGTATCTCTCATATATACTACTGTCCTTTCCTGTAATACAGTTATTGTAGTATATTTGGAAATGGAAGGAATTGGGGTAGTCCCCAATAGATTCCATATTAGTTGGTTAGAAAAAGTACATGTTTAATCATTAAAGCTTCATACCTTTGGAATAATAAAGGGGGGAAGGTGGACTAGAAGCATTTACTATGTCCTGGATACTCTGCTAAGCTCTTATCTCATTGGATCCTCATAATAACCTTCTGTAATGATTTGAAATCTCAAGAGAGACCAGAATATGATAGAGATGAAATACAACTAAAGGGTGGAGAGAGAGGATAGATAGTTTCTCCCCTCTCCTTCCTCAATAAACCCACACTAGCTGTCTTCAGGGCTATTGACTACTTTTCTTCAGAGGCAGGGCTGAAGTAGACCAGGGAATAAACAGTTTATTCTTCCTTGGGGAGGAAATATAATTTGAGATATTGGACACATCCTTTTAAAAATTGCCTCTTAACATGGGAGATGGCTTTCTGGCTATCCTGAGTGTCTCCCAATATAGCCTCAGTGTTCTCCATTAATTTGTTGATATAGACAGAAGGATTCTCTGTTCACTCCTGCCTCAGTCCATCGGTTTTTTCCCAAGCATTTGATCTACTGCAAAAAGTTTTGATTCCTTCTAATAAGTCTTCCCGTGCCTTTCTTGGATATGTCAAGTTTGAAGAGTGGAAAAATCCAGATCTTCATAATATTCTGGCCAGCTCATCAGATAATTGTCCTCCTTCGTCCTCTCAATGAACTGTGCATGCTCCTGGGGGCTAATTAGTTCTGAAAGTAGGATTTCTACATCTTGGAAAGTGGAGTCATATAATTTAAATGCTCTTTCAACTCTTAAACATTTAAATGGCTCTGAACAAAATTTTGGCAATTTCCATTTCAGGGAATCCAAGTCTTGTATGCTGAAAGATTTATGTACCTTCACTTGGAGAATGCCAGAGTCTGGGGTGACTTTGGCATAATCCTTGAAAGGCAAGATCTTTTATGCCTCTGGGACTTCCTCATGTTCAGTGTTTGTCTCTTTGTCCACCATTATTTTTTCAGTGCACACCTCTACTGTTAGAGCTGCTATAATAGGTGTCTCAGTGTCCTTGCATTTGTCTTTGTCATTATCAGTATCTTTAGTATCCTCCCCTGTAACTAGCTCCTTTCCCTTCCCAAGTTTCTCATTCTTTCTCATTGTGAATTCCTGATACATCTCAGTAATTGTTGCCATCTGAGAGAACAATAGATCTAGTCTGTTATCTATGTTGTTGTTATTATATTTTTGCCCATAATTATCTTCATTCCCTTTTTGATGGTGCTATGTAATTGCCAGAGAACCACTGTGGTACCATAGCCCCCTGGGAAGGTTAGCGATTTTGTAGATACTTCCAGTGATATTTGGTCCTAATATTTTGTAATGCTGACTGCTGCCCCTATCATATTATTGATTATGTTAGTGATGGTGCCAAATATAGAATAGTACCACCAGTGTGCCAAAATGGCTACTACCAGTAAAGTCCACAAAACTTTCTGGAGTATTTTGTAATTTTCTTTCCTGTATTTCCCCTCACGCAGTTATTTGTTAGTCTTTCTTCTTTATAGGGACCAAGGTGCTACTTATTTCTCTGTATGTGGTTGTTTTGAATTTTTTTTGATATGATGAAAAGAGCGGCAGTATTTCCATGTTTTCTTAAAAATCTATAATCATTAAAATAACTGCTCTCTAAAGGTAACATCTTGTCCCTGACTAAACATTTTACAGACTAGTAGTGGTAGTCTCTCAGTGACCGAGAATGACAATTGTCTTTGTGCAGTTTCATCTATGGTGTACCCTCATGTGGCTTTGGAGTCCAAAGACTGAGGTGCACAGTTTGTGGCACATGGGGCATGGGACGCCAGTTGTTACGGGAGGTGTAGTTGTGGCCTGGTGTTGGCGTTCACGCACAGCGGCAAGACGTCGACGTCGCTCATCTTCAAAGGTGATGGCGGCATGGTGAATGTGGGTTCGCCAACTGCTTCTGTCAGTGGCAGCGAGTTCTAGTTGCTTTGGTGTAATGCCAGCCCACCTCAAGTTTGACTTTAGCTGATCCTTGAATCTTTTCTTTGGTCGGTCTTGTTTCCTGAGTCCAGCTGACAGTTCACCGTAGAATACCTGTCTTGGTATTCGCTGTGGGTCCATGCGGATGACGTGTCCAGACCATCGTAGCTGGGTTTGGAGGACCAGGACTTCGATGCTGCTGGAGTTGGCTCTGTCGAGGACTTCCTGATTGGTGATTCCATCCTACCATCGGGTCCTCATGATTGACCGGAGGGAGCATTGGTGGAATTGCTCCAGCTGTTTCATGTGCTTCCGGTACAGTGTCCATGTCTCACAACCGTACAGGAGCGAGCTGAGGACCACTGAGTTATACACTTTGAGCTTCGTCGCAGTGCTTACACTGCTGTGCTGGAGGACTTTGGAGCTCAACCGCCCAAGTGCCTGGCTGGCCTTTTGGATCCTGGCATTAATTTCGTGGTCTAGGGACCTGTCATTGGCGATGGTGCTGCCCAGGTACTTGAAAGTGTTGATGTTAGAAAGCTGTGTGCCGTTGATTGTAATGCATGGTTGGTTAGTTGGCCTCCCTGGTGCAGGTTGGAACAGCACCTCTGTTTTCCTGAGGCTGATAGTTAGGCCAAACAGTTTTGTTGCGGTGGAGAACCTGTCCACAATGGTTTGAAGATGATTTTCTTTGTGGGCCATGAGAGCACAGTCATCTGCAAAGAGAGCTTCCAGGCTGAGTCTCTCTGTTGTCTTTGTTTTCACAGTCAGACGGCGAAGGTCGAATAGTGAGCCATCCAATCTGTATTTGATGTTGACACCCAGGTCTAGATGCATCACAGCATGTCGTAATACTTGGGTGAAAAATAGATTGGATAGTACCAGAACGAGGACACAGCCTTGTTTCATGCCATTGGAGACGTTGAAGTGATCGGAAGTCTCTCCACCAGATAGGACTTTCCCTGTCATGTCGACATGAAAGAGCTGTATCAGTTTGACGAATTTTGCTGGGCAACCAAGCTTGCTAAGGATCACCCACAATGCATCCCTGTTCACTGTGTCGAACGCCTTTGTCAGGTCTATGAAGACAATGTAGAGACTCAGGTTCTGCTCAAGGCATTTTTCCTGCATTTGCCTCACCGTGAAGACCATGTCGATGGTGCTGCGATCTGGTGGGAAGCCACATTGTGATTCAGGCAGGTTCTACTCTGAAACAAATGACAGGAGTCTTTTGAGTATAACACGGGCAAGGATCTTTCTGGCTGTGGAGAGTAGTGAGATGCCTCTGTAGTTGTCACAGGCTGCTCGTGCGAATTTGTTCCTGTATAGGGCTACAATGGAGGCATCTCTGAGTTCTGGGGCCATGTCTTCCTCTTCCCATATGCTGGTCAGCACTATGTGGAATGCCTGGAGAGCCTTTCCATTTAATGCCTTGTACACCTTGGTTGGGATCCTGTCTTTACCGGGTGCCTTGCCTGAACTCATTTGTTTAATGGCTTTTTGGACTTCCTCTATTGAAGGAGAGACGTCAAGTTGTTCAATGGAGTGTTTTTGGGGGATCTGGTCAAGGGCACTTTGGTCAACTGAAGAGGGTTGGTTGAGAAGCTGACTGAAGTGTTCTTTCCACCTGTTGCTGATGCCTTTTTTATCTTTTATGAGATTGTCACCATCAGAGGATAGCAAGGGAGTGGTGGTGGGTTTTGATGGCCCATAGACAGTCTTGAGGGCACTGAAAAATTGTTTGTAGTTTTTTGTATCAGGAAAATGCTGGATTTCTTTTGCCTTTTTTTCCCACCATCGGTCTTGCATCTTCCTGATCTCACGCTGCCCCGTGGCTTGGAGAGACTTAAATCGGTTCTTTTTAGGAGCAAAGTTTGGGTTATTTTGCCACTCCATAAAGGCTTTGTTCTTCTTGCTCAATAGTTCTTCAATAGCAGTGTTATTCTCGTCAAACCAGTCCTGGTGGTTGCGTTGTTTTGGGCCTAGGACTGCCTTTGATGTTTCCTTCATGGCGTCTCTGAACTAGTTCCATTTCTCAGTTGAGCTTTGAGTGAGTGGTCCCTTGGCAGACAGCTTGTTGTCCAGGCAGGACTGGAATGTTTGCAAATGAGGTGGATCTCTAAGATGACTCACATTGTAAAATGCGGGAACTGTCTGGGTGCTTTTTGGATGGCAAGGCGCAATGCGCATTTGAAGAGTCGCTCTAACCAATCTGTGGTCTGTCCAGCATTCAGCTCATCTCATGGCTCTGGTGATCTTTACATCCTGGATGTCTCGCTGGCATACAATGATGTAGTCAATGAGATGCCACTCTTTTGATCGTGGGTGCATCCATGTTGTTTTATATTTGTTCGCCATTCTGAACACAGTGTTCGTGATGGTGAGTTCGAAATCTGAGCATTTGCTGAGTAGCAGTAGGCTGTTGTTGTTCATTTTGCCCACGCTGTGTTTGCCGATCACTCCTTTCCATCTTTCATGGTCCTCGCCAACGTGGGCATTGAAGTCTCCCAGTAGTATCAGCTTGTCATTTGTGGGCACTGAGTGTAGGATGGCACTCAAGTCATAGTAGAACTGCTCAATGGTCTCCTCTGTGCTGGTCAGTGTTTGGGCATATGTGCTGATGATTGTGGCATACCCGTCTTTGCTGAGAGGCAAAAGGATCTTCATGAGCCTCTTGCTGATGCCCACAGGCAAGTCTGGCAGCTGTTTGAGCAAACTGGTCTTGATAGCCAGGCCAACACCATGGATTCTGTCTTCCTTTGAGGCTCTACCTTTCCAGAAGAAGTTGTATCCAGTGGTGGGTTCGCTGAGTGATCCCTCTTCTGGTAAACGTGTTTCACTTAAGGCTGCGATGTCGATGTTATATCGCGCCAGTTCTTTACCGATTAGAGCTGTTCTTCTCTCGGGTCTTGGGGTATTCTCTCTATCAAGTAATGTTCTGATGTTACATGCTCCTAGTAGGAGTTTCTTTGTATTTTTTCTTTGATTTCGACAGCTTAAAGAGGATGACCCGCCAGCTGTGGTGTGCTGACCGGGTGTTTGTAGGGCAGGCAATGTTTGGGACACCTTTTCTAGTCCCCTCCCTTGATTAGGGTGAGCAGTGCTGTCTTAGAGAGGGCTGCTCAGTCACCCAGGATGCTGTCGAACGTCCCTGCTGCCCACAGGGCCGAGTGACCACTGGTCCGTGGGCCACCTACCTGCAGGATCGTGACTATGACTGCCAGTGGTCACCTCCACCTGTTGCACTGCCACCAGTCTTGAAGAGGGTGGAAGGGGTTAGGATAGATGAGTGTGCACAAAGATACTTGTGCGTGAAAGAGATTTAAGTGGAAAAGTCAATGCACAAAGACAGTCCCACTCTCTTGGCGTTGGAAGCCTGGGTCCAGTGGCATGAAAAGTCGTTACACCTGGAGACTTCCTCAGCTGCATTGGATGGCCGTGTTGTCTTTTATGCTCCAACACGTCCTAAGCACTCCACAGTGCTTTGCTGTGTCGCCCTCTCAGCTGTTGAACCCTCTTATTGGTTTCTTCCGTCTGTTCAGCCGAAGCAGTCTTCACATGCTGGGTGAGCAAAGCCCTGGTTCAGCAGGGGTCTACGACGACCCGATGGCTACCCTTACAAGGTTTAGCTGGCCTGTCGAAGCTGTTGCCCGGGGTGTGGCTGCTGCCGCATGCTAGCAGCTACTGGGAGCCACAAGTGAGAGCTGGTGGTCAGGTGGGGGTCAGAGGCTGGAGAGCTGCCCTAGGAGGGCACGACAAGCCCTCCATACCAGAGATACTACCCCTCCCTGAGCACCCCATACACCCCCAAAAATAATATACTTCCTTTAAGTTACTCCCCCAAGCCTTTACAATTTAAAACAAATAGTAAAACATACAGGTCATGGAACACAAACTCACACATCTCTTTGTAATTTGTACATATATAGACTTTCATCCAGTGTTTAAGTAGCCTAATTAAAAAAATTTTGTCAGAGTATTCCATATAGCTGAAGTGGTGATATTAGTGGCATTATTTGCATGCTCATAAAATAATGTCAGGTATCTAGTAGTAAGGGAAAGCTGATGTAATAAATACTCAAGGAAAGCTCAAAAGCAATTTAAGGGACAGAGAGAACAATGTCCTTGTTTCAGAGAAAGGATAAAAGAATTCTTGCTTAAGACTGTCAGCCAGTGGAGAATAGTATCACAAAAGAGAGGGAAAAGGAGGAGAAAGTAATGACTGAGTGTTCTAATTATCAAAGCACCTCAGGAAATTTTGTCAAGACATGAAAGGCTTAAGTTCAGTCTTTAGATGTTCAGCCAGTAAGAAGTCAGTAGAGCTTCTTATAGAGAACTGAAAGGTTGAAAAGAGAACCTGGCTGAAAAATATAGAATAGGATTTACCTGAAGGTTAGCTGTCTCCCAGAGCTAAATGACTATATGGTTCCTTGGGCTTTTAGATGTTACTTTATAGCTTAAGAGGGATGATAAACTAAATAATTCTTATTTGTCCTATTGGTAACCTATTGACCATTCAAGCTCCTTTATACAAATTTGCCAGTGATTCTTATACCTAATTTGCAAGCCAGACTGTAAAACTCCAAGAAATGAGTACTGTTTAGAGACAATTATTTGGGGTTAACAAAAGGGAAATGGAGTACTTTGGGTAGACCATCATTGATTATTAGTTAATTAGTATCATGTAAATATGTTTAATATTATTCTACAAATGCTTTGATTTGATTTGGAATGAACAATTTGGACTCTGAGTCAACATTTTCTGTTCTACAAACTAGTCCCCATTCTGTGGGTAGTTGGGATTCCCACCAGCAACTATGGTTTTTAAAATCTCTGTAAGAGCATAATGTCTCTGCAAGATTTCCTTCAGTTCTGCTTGCTCTGCCTACCCAATCTTCAATAATTTGCCACCTACTTCTGATTTAGGACCGTTCTTAAAATGGAAAGGGAAAAACTGGAGGAGATAGATGGCAACCCTTCACAAGCCCCCAACTCTTTGCCTTCAAACGCTTGTGATCTACCATTCTGGAAAAAAAAATAGTTTAGTTATTCTGTGCAAAGAAATAAGAATTTATTTTCATATTAGATGAAAGCAAAAATTGTCATCTTCCCCCAAGTTCCCCGTGTTCTCCTCATATCCAGAAAAATGCTGATTCTGAATCCTTCTTAAGGGTGGTTTAGAAAAAAAATGGAAGAACAGAGCAGGTCTTAAGTAAAATGGTTGCTGCTAAAGTGTATCTGACTCTTTTTGCCATTACTGAAAAAATGTCCATGGGGTCAGCAAAGATATTGCATAGTATGAAATAAGTACTCAATGAAAATGTAAAAACAATTTAAGGGAAAGAGAGAAACATGTCTTCAGAGTGGCTTACCATTTCCTTGTCATTTTTGGCAAAGATACTGAAGAGGTTTGCCATTTCCTTCTCCAATTTTAGGCAAGGGGTAAATGACTTGTCCAGGATCATACAGTTAGTAAGTGTCTGAGGTCAAATTTAAATTCTAATCTCTGGGGTCTTTCTGACTCTAACTAGGCCCAGTGCTCCATCCACTGTACGGAAGTTAATTTTCTTTAGTACTTTTAGTTTACCCTGTCCTCCAGATCCATATAACTTCTCTGTTTACCTTTACCTCAAAGTAGGAATAGCCTGGAGGTATTGGGAGTGGTTGATGAAAGCTAATTGTTAAATTCTCAGTATGGAGAATTACACTTTCAGAAATCAACAAAGAGGGGCATATCTGGGCTTGATTTAGTTTTCCAGATTGTCCAGATTTAAAGTCACAGAAAAAAAAAAAAGTCAATAATGCAGAAGTACAGTATGCATTTTTTTTTTCAGTCATTGTTAAACATCTGCCAGCACACTGTTGTTCCAAAGGATTTGGTATCAGTCATCTTTACTTCAATGCAGATATTAGTAGATTGCCTTTAATAGGGTTGTAGTTATTTTAAATACTCTTCACAATTTCTAATTGCTTTGATAACAGGTTCTATTTAAGAAATTTTAGTTGGCAGAGATACCTAGAGGTATATAAAAGGGAAGAAAGCATTTTGTCTCACCTGACAATTAGCTTTTCTGCTTCTATATGAGGGGTCTTTCCTGAATCCCCCTTGAAAGGTGCTAAAAGGGAATACACCTCAACCTTCCAAATATACATGCTAGAACTTACCTGAAATTTTAGACTACATTTTATTATGGATCCTACTCAGCATAAAAATACTGTATTTTGAATTAATTATTACCTTCTTTAAACAGATGATTGCATCATGTGTGGCAGTTTGTAAGACAACTGATTGCATGTGTATTAAGCAATACATAATGTAGGTTCAAAATTAATTAATCCCATAGGAATAAAATTGTGCTCGGGAAAATTCGACTTATTCAACATGTGTTCATCTAATTGAATGATTTCATTGTAGTAGAAATGATTTTCCTTCAGTTACAGAATGAAAACACATTTCCAAAATCCATAGACCTCCAGCAACAAAGATAGATAATGTTACAAAGACACAGGTATCTTTAAGGAACAATGAATAAAATGAAAAACATAGACATGAGCATAGTGTAATGAGAAAGTCTTATAATTCAAAGTCAAATGTGATGAGTTTAAAAATTTTTGAACTCTTTTCAGTTAAGTTCCATGTTTATCAGTATATAGGTTGACATATTGTGAACTTTTACCAGAATATAAACTCCTCAGAGGCAATGGCTGTTGTGTTTTTGGTTTCAGGAATTTTTTTTACCCCAAGATAAGTGATTTTTTTTTCCATAGACCTCTTTGGAAGCCTGGTGAAACATATGGAAACCTCTAAATAATTAAAAAAAAATTAACCCTTATCTTCTCTTTTGGAATCAATACTGTGTTCCAAGGTAGAAGAATGGTAAGGGCTAGGCAATTGAGGTTTAGTGCTTGCCCAGGGTCACACATCTAGGAAGTGTCTGAGACAAGATTTGAATCCAGGACTTCCTATCTTTGGGCACTAAGCTACCCAAGATGCCCTTAAATTTTTTAAAATAAAAAATTGCAATATATAGAAAACCAATTATAAACAAAAAGGGATCATATTAAAAGAAATTATTTCCCCTATATTCATGAATCCACTAAAATCTACAAGGAGCCCCCCAAAATGAGCTTTGCCCTTAAATTCTTTAATTGATAGAGGTAGTATGTTGAGGGGAATTGAAACTGTAATTTCTTTGTTGGGTATTTACAGTGTGAATATTCCCCTACTTATGCCAAAGAGGAACTAATTTCTAACATAATAAACCAATTTGACTAGAGTAGAGTTAGTAAAGGAAAGAAATTAACTCAAAAGAAGCCTGGAAACTGAATATAAAGAATATTATAACTTAATTGTGGCATTTATATTTTTATCCTAACAGTAAATAAAGAGCCTCTGGAGTATCTTGAGAAGGTGAATTGGCATGGTTAAACTTGTGCTTTAGAGATTTTTGGCAGCTCTAAGAGGATGGATTGGGGATGAGTGAGAATGGCGATTAAGAGATAAATTAGGAAAGGAATAAAGGCCTCTTCTAGAATGATGGGTAAACAAATGGAAAGAAGAAGATGCTTATGAAATATTGTGGAGAAAGAACTGGTAAGACCTTAGTAGTAGCTGATTGGATATTAGGGGTAAAGGAGAGGAAAGTGTTAAGGATTTTACAAAATTTTTAACCTGGAATTTAAAGGATAGTGGTAGGGATTAAGGGAAAAGGTATCAAAGTATTCTCCCTTTGACTTATCAGGTATGGATCTCTTTGGGACATTCAATTTGAAATGCTGATTAAGCAGATGGTAATATGGGACAATGGGACCAGATATACAAATCTTTGACTCGTATGCATAGAAATAATAGTTGAAACTAGAGATCCCAATGAGATCACAGTGTGAAGGGAACTCTCCCTCCCCCAGGACCACATACTGTGGTCCTACCTGTGTTCTGGTAGTTTTACTTCACATGGCTAACTGGACATCACATGATGACACTCCAAAAATAGGTCACTGGGGACAGCAACATAGGGACATGCCCAGGAATTAAAGGTTTTGGCTGGGGAGAGGGGGGTAAAGTAAAGAAGATAAAAGAGGGGGTTCCAGGAATAACACCTTTTCAATATTCCCTTGGATGGCGATGTTGCAGGACGCTGGCTGAGAGCCATGAGATGGAGTGCCAGGTGGCTAGATTAGAATGAGATTAGTAATGACTTAAATGTCCCTCTATCCCTATGCTCTCTGTTTCAAGTAAATATTAATAAACTCTGGAAATGATGGACCACGGAATGTTAATTTAATTTAGTTTTTACATCACCAAGAAAGTGAAGAGAAAAGAAGAGAGCTCTGGGGTACAATACAACATAAATAGCACTTGATGAAAGATGCTTCTGCTGCAAAGGATGCTGAAAAGGAGCAGTGACACAGGTGAAAAAGGAGCAAGAATGACCAGTTTCATGAAAACTCGGGAAGGAGAGGGTGTCTAGGAGAAAGAGACAACAGATAGTGTCAAATTGTGCAGAAATATCAGTATATATATATATCTATATATGTGGAAGGCAAATCAGATTTGGCCAATGAGTAATCTCTGGTAGTCTTTAAGAAAAGTTTCATTTTAGTAGTGAGATCAGAAGATAAATTTCAAAGGTTTGAAAAGTCATTATCTGGTTAAAAATGGAAAATGACATTGAGATGATTTTGAGTTTAGAGGTGGGGAGAAGAAGAAGATCATGACAGTTTCAATTTTACATGAAATATTTGGTGAGGTCATGTGTGTGCTGAGCAGAAAACAGACTGGTATAATTGGCTTAAGGAAGAAAGAGAAAAAAAAAGAAGGTTTGGACCAGATGGAAAGCCTGTAGGGTGTGATGGGGGCATTACTCATAGAGTGACTGACTGAAACATCTACACTATTAAAATCCAGGTCTCTCTGTAGTCTAGGGTTCCCTGGCCCTTATTTAGAGATGAGTATTTTGTGTCTTTTCTCCACTATAACAATAATGATATCCAGAAGCTATTCGAACTTACCCAATATCCTTAAGGTGGTGGCTTTTAAAAAGAAATACTTTTGGTATGAAAACAAAGGTAAAAGCAAACAAAACATAAACAAACTCCTTGCCTTCCTTTTGGAGTACCGAATAATTTTCTTCTGTCTCCTTTGTAAATATCATATAAACTTATGTTGATGATTCTCTTTCTGTATTTGTTAAAATCTTAATAAAAATGTAAATGAAAACACAATATTTGGGCATCAAATTCTTTCCCTGTTTGACTCATCTCCAGACAATAGATGCCAATTAACCTGCAGTAACCCATGGCAATTGGCTGCTTTTGCTGTTTTGCATTTCCAGCTTTCCCTTTCCTTTGTAAGCATCCAAATCTGGTTCTCATTAACCAACATGAAGTGTGAAAACCATGCTTTATTCAAATTCACCCAAAGAATTTTTTTTTCTTTAAACACACATTAGAAAACAGAACATCTATGCCAAATAGAATATTCCCATTAATGGAAAAAGATGAATCTAGAACAAATTGGCATAATTTCTAAATGAATACTCAACCTGGTGAGCAAAATAGCACGAGTTTAAAACCCTCAATTCTACCCATTTTCTTCTTGCTTGCATTTTTGTCTTAGCATGTTATATATTGATCCTATCTTCATTAGACTTATTTAGGTTGTTGTTTTGTACTCTTTAGGTAATCAAAAAATATCATTCTTGATTTTTAAATTACTCTGTTATAAGTGACTCAAAGAGGAGGTGTTTTTCTCCTTCTGTAAGAGAAAAGTAAAGAGGTCAGGTAGAATTATTCCCTGTAACTACAGTAAGTAACTACTTCAATTATTTGCTTTCTTGGAATAAAGTATGCTGAAACAACTTGTGACTAAAGACTTTTTCTTTATTCTACCAAAACTCACAAAAATTATAAAATTAAACACAATTCATATTCATTTCTACAGCAGCTGTGGGGAGGGAAAGATGATGCCCAAACCTGGGATTTCATTGGTGTATGGAACTCCCAGTGATTAAAGTCCATCTATCAATGCAAATCAATCAACAACTTCTACTCAATTTATTATCAAAATTCTTTGGAGACACTGAAAAGATAAATGATAAAGTCAAGATACAAGATAGAACTTGTATGTATAAGGTAGAACTCATACTGAGATCTTCTTGCCCATGATGTCAGCACTTTATTCTTATCTACTATGTTGCTTCTTTTGGTACTATTAAAAAACAAACAAAAAACTTATTTTCAATTCTTTACATTACTAAAATTGACATAGCAATTTTCTTTTGCACTTCCTTAATTATTGCAGCAGATTATAACACATTTTTATTTCTCTCCTGTCCTGTCTTCTCTCCTTGTTTTTCTTCTCCTTTTCTCTCTTCTCTCCTCTCTTCTTTGCTTTCCCCACAGAATAGCTATGTCAGCTTCACTATCTCCCTACAGCACCTGGTACAGTACTTTGTTCACAGCAGGAACTTACTAAATGTTGGTTGCTTAGAATTATTAATTAATATGGACAATAAAGGTTTCTTTTGTACTTATTGCAGATTTGTTTACATGTTGGAAATAGTGGTCATTTACAACTATTTGCAATTGACAACTAATTATTTAAATAGTTGTGGAGGACTTGGTTTTTCTTCCTTAACATTTAACAGTGAAAATATATCAGAAAAAATTATTCTCAACATGAGTACCTTCCTTGAATATTTAGTTAATTTATGTCTGATTTCATTTAAAAATAATCAGTTTATATAGCACACCTTTTGTCAGAAATAGCTGTTTATAAATGTTTTTCAAGCATAAAATTATATAACATATAACCAAAATGTCCAAATCAGTTGTTATTTAAGGATCAGCCAGAAGAATAAAGAGAAGACCTTATGTTGGCAGAATTTTTTCACAAGGAAATTGTGCAGTTCCTGGAAATGGATACATATGACTTATGAATCCATTGGTGGCAAAATGCCATCATCCTCAGATAAATAGTTTGTGACATAAGTGCATCCCACAATAATCATACAACTTTTATGTTCTCAAAAAGACTTTCTCTTCCCCTCTGTGTGGCTGAAGTCACTAAGAGCAACAATGACAGCTCATGTAAGCTAAAGACATTTGTTTAGGAAATAAAAAGAGAAGGAAAAAGGTAGAGATTTTTTGGAGAGGCATTTGAGTCAAAAGACATTTTATTGGTATTATTTATATCTATCACCCATTTCATTTATATTTCTTTAGGAAGAACTGGTTTATTCTTAGTCATGTACAAAACTCGTTTGCTTTTTGTATTGATATACTAAAACTTGACCAAGTTAATGAACTCAGTTAAATAATATTAATTGCTTTTCTGTGTTAGACACTGTATTAAGAACTGGGGTATGAATAAGAAAAAGAAACACAATTCCCATCCTCAAGGAGCTTACCAACTAATAAGGGAAGACAATATTAAAACAATATTACAACTATGAGGCCCTGCCTGGTTCCAACCAGGTCATAGGAATTATCTATGCTCTCTCTCTTTTCCGTACTTTCACTCTTCCTCCTTTTGTCATAAGTCATCCTGACTTTAGTAATCTTTTCTGGAAATGAATGGGGAGACTAGAGAGTGGCCATAACAGGGCATCTTCTTCCATGGAGTTGAAATCAGGTAAAGCAGCAGATGCAAAGTGAAGTGAACTGAAGGTCAAGTTTTTGTCATCTCTAAAAGAAGGCTTTGGAAGAATTTGATACTCCACCCTCTAGCCTTCCAAAGATAGGGAAGAGAAGGTTGAGGATGGCAGTGTCCACCCTTGAGTAAGGAGATGGTGTTGACATTAGAACTGATGAGCTTCTCCTGAGGTGGGGAGGGGTCTGTTCTGTAGAGTTGATATCATGTTGAAAAGCAGAGACAAAGTGGAATGAATGGAGAAGGTTTGAAAGTCAATCTAGGTTTGAAAGAATTCCAAGTAATTTACAAATAAAAAACTCTAAAAACTAACTTGTCAGAGAAGTTCTTTTCTGATTTTGAATCTTTTGTTCTTATACTGCTTGGAATATCCCTTTTTCTATACCCCCCCCAAGTCCCCACCCCACAACAAATAAAACCGTGTGTATACAGGCATCCTGAACTCTTAGATAAAATAATATAGGATGAATTATAAACCATGTAGATGATCATCCTGTAATAAATGAAAAGTAAAATTATTATATGTAATATTAAAATATTGTGATCATCATTGTAAATTTTAATCTCAAATCAGGAGTCTGTTAGTAGCTCTTAACAATGTAATTTAATAAAAATGGAGATATATGAAAAAGGGAAATGAAGGAAGGGGACAGAAAAATCTCACCTATCCTAGGACAAACTTAGGGAGTGGTTTCTATCATCACAATCCTAAATATGTTGTATAGAAATTCATTGATTTATTTATTGGAAACAAGTAGTTGGCATAAAAGCATTGCTGTGTTTCAGTAAAGTCTTTGTGAAGAGTTAGGAAAACAATTACTGAATTGGGTAGGAAGTCTGACATTAGCAAGGTTTTCCTATTAAAAACCCCCACTCCACATGAATTGAAAGATAATCTTTTCGTTGTCAAAAAATTTGCAATGATATTTCTCTAAATCTCAATCATAGAATGAACTTTTTTGGTAAAAGGCAATTTGACTAAGAAACTAGAAGAAAAGCATCAATTATGACTTTTAACATTCATACTGTACTCTATTTCTTACAAACTTATTTCCAATCAATCAGATCCTTTAATCAAAGTATTTTCAAAACATTCCTAAACTGAATACAAATTCTTCCTTCTTACAGGTCTTGGTTCCATATCCCTTGCTTCCATCTACCAATTAATTATTTAAGGGCCAGGTGCTGAAGGGCTTGAGGAAAGAAATGAGGCATTACTATTCCTATCTTCTAAAGGTACTCATTAAATCAGTGTTAGGAGGTGGTTAAAATCCTCCATAAATAATGTTGGAAGGCCTGGAATTTTGCACCCATATTTCATAGTTGCCAAAAACTATTGTCATGAGCTAAAAATCACAATGACCCTCAAAGTTCACAGAAGTCCAAAACAGTTACAAAACACATTATACTTTTCACCAAAGGTGAACATTTATCATGGGTTACATGTGCCCTTGCCGTGTCTTTATTAATGCCATTTTTTTTAAAGAAAGTCTTTGTGGATTAGAGCTTTCTCCAGTGGCATTAACCAGAAGAATGGACATTTCAGAATTGAAACTGAACAATGACCAGGTCTATGCCCTTGCCCCAGTTTAATGTAATACCACTCTATGCCATTGACAATAACTGGATAAATTTCTCTGCAGATTTTCCAATAAAAATTATGCCATCACAAGAGAGACACAATATGCCAGGTAACAGATACCACTGAACATTTTGTAGAATACAAAATAGTATCACATATCTTCAGTAAAATAATTTTTCCTTTTTTTCTTAATTGCAACCCTCTATAAAATCTCAACTGATAGATTTCATCATCTTCTATGCTACAAAGGAAAGACATTGCAATTAGAAAATTCCCTGCTAGTCTTCTCAAATTCAAACAGAGTTAGTTTAATTTTGATTGTCTTCCAGATGAAACAATTTTGTAATATCTGCAACCCTGTTCTGTTAATGATGGTAAATTTTCACTCTATTGTAATATTGTCTCTCTGTTTAGAATAACAAACTTACTTGCAAACCACATATTTCTTTACTTGTATATACTCATACATATTTTATATTCGTTCATATAACATTCTGTTTTCCTCTTAAAGTCTAAACTATAATGCATCAATGTTCTAAGTATTATAATCCTGGAAGGCTATGTTTATATGTGGGAGTGTGTGTGTGTGTATGTTTGTATGTATGGAGTGAGAAAGAGACAGAAAAAAAGTCAAAGTAAAAGAGACAGAGAAAGAAGCAGAGACAGACAAAAAAAAATGAATGCAAAAGTGATGGAGACAGAGAGACAGAATCTCTGCACAGCAGCAGAATAGTAGCAGACACACATCTTTATTATAGCAAGTTCCTGGCACGACATTTGTTAAGAAACTCATTTTGATTCATGTTATAAAAATGCACATGATTTCTCTCTGTGATTAATACTGCATGTTCAATTCCAGATGGAATAATGATTGATGTTCAGTGTCAGCCATGGTTGGGCACAGACCTTTCTACATGTCACTGGCTGTGACTATGTTGTGAATTTTTAATGCCATAACAGGGAAGGAAATCAGTTTCCTTTAGTGAAATCTCCATTCTACAAATGTAGTGCATCCTCAACCCAGAATGATGAGCTGCAATGCAACAAGTAGGAGACTCTCCTGCTTTTCGAGAAGAATGGAAGTGCTATGTTACTAAATACAGGTCATTGTTGTACCAGATTGCTGTCAACACCTTCAATGGGAAATAACTAGAAGTGTGAATACTATGCAAATGACATGAGTTTAAAAAAAAGAACTGCTTGAGGTGCAGGCCATGTTGACAGTACGGAAATGACATTTTTAAGAAGGTGCCGCACCTGGGATCAGGAACTGAACCAAATGACCTTCCCAGGTGTTTGAATTCCAGATTTGCCTTTTGCAATTATATGTAGTATGTAAACACATATTCAACTCCCAAAGAAGGGATAAAGAATTAAGTCATTGAATCAGTTTTGGACCAGTGTAAACCAATTTCAACTTTATTTTCTAAAACTTTCATAACAAAGACTTCTTTTTTAGATGTTGCCTTAGCAGTTCAATTTTCTGTATAACACAACAAGAGATGCATTAAATGAGTAGATGATCAAGAACAAGAAAAGCCTCTGTCACTGCCTTTATTTAAAAGTTCACAGTATTTCTTTATTAGGACATAAAATCGTAGAATGATGTCATATGTAAACCCTTGTTTTTCTTTGCAGAAAGATGTTGAGTTCAATGAACATAAAGCAAATTTATAGCAGATTGAAACTGTATAGTGGAAATTCTTTGAAGGCTAAATTTACATGAGCCTAAAGGCAAAGTTACAGGAAGGAACAATGGTAATGTTGCTTTAAAATTCATTAAATTCAAAAGGAAACAACATTTGAATTCACATAAGTTAAAATTTTAGGTATTTACATTCCAGTTTTGTAAGTGCTAATAGATTTGTAGTTGCAATGTTTTTGTTTTTATGATGTACCTTTTGATATAATTTATTAAGGGGTTTAGTCTAGGGATCATTACTACCAAAGGACAGAAAGAATGGACTGACTTTTATAAACTTTATGAGAAAACTTAAAATTTTCATTTAATTTTTTTTTCAGTTTAACCGCACTTTTAAATCCTAATTGGACAACATTTTATGGTTCAATGCTGAATCCTTGCTACATATCCTCTCATGTCCAATGTAGGGAAGAAAGATATAAGAAGTATAATGATTTTTATAAATGAATGACTGATGCTCT
The DNA here is from genome assembly GCF_027887165.1 of Monodelphis domestica. NCBI lineage: Eukaryota > Metazoa > Chordata > Mammalia > Didelphimorphia > Didelphidae > Monodelphis > Monodelphis domestica. Next base: position 251,047,891 of record NC_077229.1, read on the forward strand.
AACCACAGAGTTGATTAGACATTTCTTAGATACTTCTTTGAATGTAAGAACAATTAAATCTTGAAGTTATATACTCCTGCAGACATTACATTATCTTGCCACTGATTCTATGAGCCTTAAGTAAGAAGTGTTATGATGAGGTAATGTTGTTATATATGTTACAGTGCTTTGTTCTATCTAATTTTCTATCTATTATTAAAAAAATATTAGATTTCTGATTTGACTAAAATAGATCTCCACTAACTAGTATAAAATATTAGATTGGTAGTCTCTCTGAGAAAGGAAAATTATTACTGTCTATTTGGTCCTATAGAACCTTAATGGATTTGCAGGCCAGCCCAAGAACATATTCTTTAAAGCATTTATGTAATATTGTTCTTAAAGTTAATGCTAAAATTGGCTGACTTTAGTTAATGTCCAATTTATTTAGTAACAGATTCATTGTTAATAACTGAATAATGGAATATTTAAACCCACCAAAAGTGTGATACTGTAAATTAAAACATAAAGACATTATTTCTAGTCCTCAGTTATATACAATGCTCTACAGAAACAAACCAGATGAAGGAATATATTCATATGCTTGGAAATTATAAGAAAGGGGAAATGAACTTCAGAGGTAGGGCAGGAAGCACCTTTGCCAGAGGAGTTTCCAATTTTTTACTTCCCTTTGTATCCTATTGTTTCTCAACATCTAAGAATGTCTTACCCACCTAAAGTTATTGTTGTTGGTCTTTGTTTTTGAAGAAGACCAATGACAGCATAATGAGTGATGTTTTTATTTGGTTATGAATTGGATTTTAAAGAACAGACCTGCATAAAACCATCATTCTCTCTTCAAAAGATGTTGTAGAAGTAAAGGTCATCCATTGTATTTTGACTTTTATCTTAATCACCAATTATTTTGACTTTTATTTTAATCACCGGACTTTGATGACTTTGGAACAGAGAGTGAAGCTGATGACTTTGCACAATTCTACCTCCCTTAAGTCTAATTCATTCCCTAAACAAGACATCACCCAGTTATGGTCTTCTTCAAATACAATTGATGGACAATAACTTGAGAAGGGCATTATACTATGTTCTAGGTCCTCTCCTCATTCACTTCTAAAATTAAGAAATCTTAAATCTCTTCCACTTTAGTATAATACTTGACACAAAGCAAATGCTCAATAAACAAGTTTATTCATTTATTCAAATCTCATGTATGAAATAGGACTAAGTGGTGAGAAATAAAACCAAGGGTTGATTATTATATTTTAGTAGAGATAGGAAAGCAATATAATCATATATTAAGCTGCCAACAAAAGAGGAGACTGATAATAATGGTGTAGAGCTCAGTCATCTTTTTTAAATGCCAGAGTGAGCAGTTTAAGATGCAAAAATTACTAAAAAAAGCAAGTACCCCTATAAAACTAGACTTTTTGGTATCTATTGACCACTCCTGTCCAGTTAAAATTAAATCAGAAGGGTTCTTTTTTTTGGGATACCAATATTCCAGCAGATTCTTCATCTTTTCTTAAGTCAGAGTTAAGAGTTCAGATACGTTTTCCCCCTTCTACTGTTACTGGAAAAACCTTGCCTCTTCTACAAGAAGGATAAAGATGTTACTGAGTTCTTTTATTTCAGGTCTAATCTCTCTCCTGACCTCCAGTTTAAAATCTTCTTTTGTTGCAAATCAAAACAACTCTGAGGTATCACCTCAAACCTAGCAGATTGGCTAACATGACAGCAAAGGAAAGTAATGAATGTTGGAGGGGATGTGGCAAAGTCGGGACATTAATGCATTGCTGGTAGGGTTGTGAATTGATCCAACCATTCTGGAGGGCAATTTGGAACTATGCCCAAAGGGCGATAAAAGACTGTCTGCCCTTTGATCCAGCCATAGCACTGCTGGGTCTGTACCCCAAAGAGATAATAAGGAAACAGATATGTACAAGAATATTCATAGCTGCTCTCTTTGTGGTGGCAAATAATTGGAAAATGAGGGGCTGCCATTCAATTGGGGAATGGCTGAACCAATTGTGGTATATGTTGGTGACGGAATACTATTGTGCTCAAAGGAATACTAAAGTGGAGGAATTCCATGGGGACTGGAACAACCTCCAAGAATTGATGCAGAGCGAGAGGAGCAGAACCAGGAAAACATTGTACACAGAGACTGATACACTGTGGTACAATCGAATGTAATGGACTTCTCCATTAGTGGCAATTCAATGACCCTGAACAACTTGGAGAAACCTACGAGAAAAACCACTATCCACATCCAGAGGAAATACAGTGGGAGTAAAAACACCAAAGAAAAACAACTGCTTGAATACATGGGTTGAAGGTATTATGGTTGGGGATGTAAACTCTAAATGAACATCCTAGTGTAAACAACAACATGGAAATGGGTTCTGATCAAGGACACATATAATACCCAATGAAATTACCTGTTGGCTGTGGGAACAGTGAGTGGAGGGGAAGGAGGGAAATAATGCGATTATTGTAACCAAGGAATAATGTTCTAAATTGACTAAATAAACTAATTCAAATGAAAAAAAATAAAATCTCCTTTTGCCTATTTTATATCTTTAACTGAATATCTCTTAGAAATCTTAAACTCCATACATGTTTTTAATGAAATTGAAATCACCTTTCCTCCCAAGTAAGTCTTCTTCTTTTGCATATTTCTCAACTATTGCAAAGTGTCTTCCTTCTTGGGGAATTATTTAGTTCAAAGATTCTCAGATCCTCCTAGAGAATAATTCCTCCACTCCATGATTAGAGTTCAATAAATCAAGAGGCAAGGTTAAATGATTAAAAAGTTTAATTAGCATCAGCTGAGGAGAAGTTGCCAGGTGGCTAACAACTTTGAAGAGCAGAGGGAGATACACACATATTTAGGACATTAGATAGTTTTAATGTAAAAGGCAAAAGAAATCCATTGTTTAAGGCTGTTCTCTCATTTTCCTTTCTTTGGAGGCTAATTGAAAATAACGAATTTGAAGATTGTATGTGGGGTGGGAGATGTTTTAACTTTAGAGTAACTTTGGAGTCTCCCCAAATCAGGTCTCTTCCATTAGAGATGTTTCCCACTAATTAATCTCAGAACAATTTAGTGGAGTAGAAAATCTCTAGTTAATCGCATCAAAATGTCTAAGTGGGACTAGGTCTCCTTTATAGTAAATTTCTTTGGCTTCTTAGGCTACTATTCCTGGGAAGATGTTTGTCCTTAAAAAAAAAATGGATCTTTTGTATATTTCCTTCACCTTTTTTATTCCTCACTGTTTTTCCTTCTCCATATTCAATCAGTTTCTAATTTTTTTGGATTCTACTTTAATGACATCTTTTATATATTTAAATATACACTCCTTTTCTCTTTTCTGACACTGTCACTACCATGATTTGGGCCTTAATTACTTCATTTCTGAACTATTGCAATAGCTTTCTCTGTTGATTGTCCTGACTCAATTCTTTCTCCATTTTAGTCCTTACTCAACCAACTTAACAAAATTGTCTTTATGTGCATGTCTATCTAAATGTCCCCTACATTGTTTTTGTTGAGTCATTTCACTCATGTCTGACTCTTCATGATCTCATTTGAGATTTTCTTGAAAAAGATACTAACTTGATTTACCATTTCCTTCTCTAGCTCATTTTACAAATGAGGGAACTGAAGCAAACAGGATTAAGTGACTTCCCCAGAATCAGACATCTAGTAAATAACTGAAGCCATATTTGAACTTGGGAATATGAATCTTCCTTATTCCAGACCTGGTACTCTATCCATTGTATCACCTAGCTGTCCCTATGTATCTCCTATCATTTAATAAATTCTAGTGATTTTTTAATATGTCAAAGATCAATTATGAATTGCTTTGTTTGGCTTTTAATAACCTTAATATCCTAACTCCTTCCCATCTTTCCACTTTTTTTTAATACTCCTTCCATGTACTTTGAAATTCTTTCTGTTCATTGGACATGATTCTCCATCTCCCAGCTCGATGCATTTGTATTGACCATCACTTATACCTTGAATGTTCTTCTTCATTATCCCTCTCTTGATATCTTTTGCTTCCTCTAATTCTCATCTAAAACCTTTCCTTCTGTAAGTGTTCACATTCCTTTTAATGTTTGTTCCTTCTGCCTAAGATTCTCACTTTTATCCTAGGTAGTGCAAATGATATAGCACGGGGCCTGGAGTTAGACCTGAGATCACCATCTAGTCTCAGATACTTACAAGATCACCATAAGCCAGTCATTAAGCCCCTGTCTGCTGCCTCATTCTTTGTATGTAAAATATGGATTAAAATAGTATATACCTCAGAGAGTTGTGACAAGGATCAAATGAGATAATATCTGGAAAAGCATTTAGCACAATGTCCTGGCATATACCATATGCATGAGAAATGTTTTTCTCATTCCCTCATAGAAACATAGTTGTTTATGTGCTGTCTTACCTATTAGAATGTGATAACCATGGTGATACTCTTTTTTTTTATTTTTTATTTATCTCCTGATCTTAGAAAAGTACCAAGACAATACTAAAAAGGTAATAAATGCTTTTTGATTGACTCAATTAACTTTTTTAAACCCCAGCATTGTTGAAAAGTTGAATTGTATCATTTTGATCTCATGTGAAGTACTGCAAACAGTTTAGTTATTTTATAGTTCTTTGCTCCACCCTCAACCCACCTCTGCCTTTTAAAAGCTGATGAGTTAGATATAGAATCTCAAGGCCATAGATTAAATATAGAAAGGACTTTAAAAGTCATCATAATAATCTGTCTGTTATCCCTATCCTTCAACCCTGCCCATCATCTATTATACCATGCCCAAAGGAATCCCTATTTCTTAATAAAGTAATTCTTTTTTTCTTCATTAAATGAGATATTTGCAATGTGCCTAACAAAATGCCTAGCTCATAGTAGTCTTTTAATAAATAATTAATTAATAAATAATTATTCTCTTCCCTTTGCACCATAATCCTGGACCTCTTTCCTTAATACTCTTTACATATATTAACCCTCACCAATACTTGACACCACTTTTAAAATATTTAGATTCATGCCTATCCTCTCTAGTAGTGGCTATGTTTCTTACAGCTTTATCATGATGGCCCTAGAAGGGAAATAGGGGTACTCTATATTCCCCTTGCTTTTATCTTTTCCCGACTTTCCCTTTGCCTTTTTCATACAATAACCTTTCCTCTTTTGAAATCTACAAAATTAGAAATTTCCATTCAGTAAAAATTATGGTAGCCATAGTATATTGATTCTAACATCATTCCTTTTGTCAATGAGTTCAGCTCCTGGATCTCTATTTTTCTATACTTCTTAAATCCTGATCTTATACTAAGTGATACTTAATATTCATGTAGATGATCCTCATACAACCTAATCTTCCATTTCCTCAACTCTGTAGATATCATGTTTTTTTTCCTTCATGAAACCTTGGCCAAATATAGGTACTGTTATTAGATATTAGATCTTATCATTAACCACTGGTCATTCACTGTTCTTGGGATACTCTCCTCCCTTTTCTCTGCCTCATAGAATCCCTTCTCTTCCTTTAAGATGGACTTCTGAATTAAGCATTTCCTGAGCCTCCTTGCTTTCAGGCATATGTGTGGTTTGTTATGTGTATGTGTATGAATTTGTATGTGTGAATGGGATGCTTGCACAACTATATTTATGCATATGAATTCGTAGAATTTTTATTATGCTGTATATTTGAGTTATATATTTGTAGTCTCCTCTATTAGAAATAGGCTTATTGTAGGTAGTAAATGTTTTATTCTACGTATTTGCTTCCCTGGTGTCTAGCACAGTATCTGGCATGTAGAAGGAACTAAATAAATATTTATTGATTGTTTACACACAGTCACACTGCAAATAAGTTCCTGAAGTAAGAGTTAAACCTAGTTTTTCCTGACTCTGAGCCAATACTCTCTTCACTAGACCAAACTGCCTTACAGAAATCACACGGAATTGTTAGTAGGAAAATTCTTGAAATGCATCAGACAATCCAGAGGCTTCTTGATTAGCAGGGTATAAACCACATACTGTAAGCTATACCACTGAGTTCAAGAATTGAAGGTCCAGTTGACTGAACTCAGTTTAGAAGGAAATGCTCTGAGAAGAAAGGCACCTATTATTTTTGTCTTGGACCATGAAGGAAGAGGCATTTAGAGCTGAAAAACAATCATTATAGGTCAAGCAATGGTCTGAGATTTATAACCAGAAAAAACAAAAATGATAGAATATTTTAATTAGAAAGGATTCCAGAAACCATCTATTCCAATACATATTTAATGAATAAGAATTCCTACAACATGTGTGACAAATGGTCATACCTTTAGAAAAACTTCAGTGAAGGGAACCTTCTTTAATAGTACAGGAAATTAATGAACCCAATTCTGGACATTATATACTTTTGTTTACTAGAAAGCTTTTAAAAATTTATAGCTTATTGTGCTTTGTAAATATAACATAGAACACTTATTATGTCCTATATTATTTGGAAATCAGGTAGAAAGGAAAGATCACAGAGGATTCAATCTTTCTGTCATGGTACAGTGGCAGATTCAGGGAATAAGATTTGTTTGAGTACATAGATAAAACAATGGGTTAATATTTTTGGACATTATTAGAAAAGGGAAATGAGGAAGAAATGACAGAAGAAACATAAAAACTGAATCAATAAACCTAAGGAACCAAGCAGGTTCAAGGACCAAAGAAACATATTCAGATATTTCAAGATAGAATTCAATGATCAGAGGAGATTTAGAAAGTAGTGAAATATGAAAACTGAAAAACCAAAGGTAAAGGTTCCCTAGATAATTTTTGAGGATAAACTATAACTCTATGGAAGGTAATATAGTTCACCAAGGTCTGAGATTAGCTTATAGGATCATATGTTTTGAGTTAGAAAGAACCTGAGAGGCCATCTTGTCTAATATCTTTACTTTAGAGATCCTTCACTTCAGTAATTCTAAGAAGCTCTCCCTTTTTGGTGCTTTACAAATTAATATCCTCTCAAACAAGTAGATAAAAGGACTTCTTTGTTCTAGTTCACCCCTACTTGCTAGCTCTTCTAAAAAGGATTGAACCTTACCTTAGACTTGTGCTCCCCTATTAAACTCTACATTATCCAAAATATCACTGTACACTGTTGTTGACCCAAATTTAAGGCAAAGATGTATAGACTTTGTCTTTTTATTCTAACAGACCATGCCTCAATGCCCATTTGCCTTTTACAAATTATTTCAATTAATTCTTAGTAAGTTTTTGTGCTATTTCTTTGTACTATGTAATATTTATTGGGAAAGGAAATGGGGAATTGGAAAACTGAGGGATAATGGGAGGTTTGTATGGGGTATGGAGGAGTTAAGAGGAGAGAGGGTATATTGACTGATGAAGTAAAGGAGGGAGATGCCCCCTGCTGAGAGGAAACAGCAGGGGTCCTATAAGGACTTTTTGTTGTAGAATGACTGAACTGAAGTTCAGCTCCCTCTATGACCAGAAAAGATAGTCCATGTATCCAACTGCGAATTCAAATAATATAAAATTTAATAACCCATTGGGATTGGAGTTTTTTCTCAGCTTCAGACCTGAGGCCAGGCCCCAGAGGCTGGAGGAGGGTTCTCCTACTCCCGTCTACTCTATATCAGTCCAGTTTTGTCTTTTTTAGAATCTTAACAGTAGACAGAAAGTAAACAAGAACAGGTCTAACTTTCAGAAGAGATTGGACTTGAATCTTCAGCCTGAACCAAGAAAGAGGCGGCACACCACACCATACTGGGCTGAACAAGCTCCTCTCTCCTCCCACACCCTGCCCCACACGGCAGGAAGGAAGTGCTAGTCACAAGACCCCACTGCCACTCCCGGCAGGAAGGAAGTGTTAGTCACAAGACCCAACTGCCACTCCCAGTTGGCCCCTTCCCCCACAAACTGTCAGTCTAATTTCCTTTCCACAACTAATATGCAAAATAATAGGAATTCTGCTGATTACATAGCAATTTTGTTAGAGCCCATAAGAATCCTACTTTGGTTTGTACTCTTTCCTGTAATTTTATTACAAATTCCCCTTCCAGATGCCATAGCAGTATCAGATCTAAAAATATACTATAAAACTAATCATCAAAATGATCTGGTACCAGCTAAGAAATAAAATGGTCGATCAATGGAATACAAGAGGGCTAAATGACTTTAGCAATTTAGTGTTTGACAAATCCAAAGATAGGAGCTTTTGGGATAAGAACTCACTGTTTGACCAAAACTGTTGGGAAAATTTAAAAACAGTACATCAGAAACTAGGTATAGATCAATATCTCACACCCAAACCAAGACAAGGTTGAAATGGGTATATGGTTTAGACATAAGGGATGATACTAAAAGTAAATTACCTGTCAGATCTATGGAGAAGGAAATAATTTATGACCAAACAAAAGACAAATAACAGTATAAGATGTTACATGAATAATGTTGATAATATTAAATTAAAAAGATTGAAATAAAAGCTCTCAATAATCATATAAAATATTCTAAACCACTATTTATTAGAGAAATGCAATTTAAAACAACTCTGAGGCCACCTCACAATTATTAGATTGGCCAATATGGCAGTAAAGGAAAGTATTAAATGTTGGAGGGAATGTGGCAAAATTGGATCACTAATGTATTGTTGGTATAATTGTGAACTGATCCAACCATTCTGGAGGGCAATTTGGAACTCTTCAAAAAGGACTATAAAACTGTGCATAGTTTTTGATTCAAAAATACTACTAATAGATTTCTATCCCAAAGAGATTTTTTAAAAATGTGAAAGGACCTACTTATACATCAATATTTATAGCAGTTCTTTTTGGGATGGCAAAGAATTGAAAATTGTGGGGATGTCCATCAACTGAGCAATGAATGACTGAACAAATTGTTTCATATGATATTGGGGGGGATACTCTTGTACTATCAGAAATTATTAGCAGGATGACTCTAGAAAAAAACCTTTAAGACCTACATGAACTGATGAAGAGCAAAATAATCAGAACCAGGAAACATTATACACAGTAACAGCAATATTGTGGAAGAATCAACTTTGAAAGACTTAGCTACTCTCAGGAATACAATGATCTTGGACAATTCTGAAGGACTTAGAACAAAGAATTCTATGCACCTTTAGAGAAAGAACTGTTGGAGTCAGATAGGGTTTTGTTTTTATGAGTATTCTCTTACAACAATGAGCAATATGGAAATATGCTTTGCATGATAATAAATGTATAACCATATAAGGGGAAGTCCTATCTGGTGGAGAGACTCCTGATCGCTTCAACATCTCCAAAGGCATGAAACAAGGCTGCGTCCTTGCTCCAGTACTATTCAACCTATGCTTCACTCAAGTATTACAACATGCTGTGATGCATCTAGACCTGGGTGTCTATATCAAATAACAACTGGATGACTCACTATTTGACCTTTGCTGCCTGATTGCAAAAACAAAGACAACAGAGAGACTCATCCTGGAAGCTCTCTTTGCAGATGACTGTGCTCTCATGGCCCACCAAGAAAATCATCTCCAAACCATTGTGGACAGATTCTCTACAGCAACAAAACTGTTGGCCTGACTATCAGCCTCAGCAAAACAGAGGTGCTGTTCCAACCTGCACTACCAGGGAGGCCAACTAGCCAGCTGTGCATTAAGATCGACAGCATGCAGCTTTCTAACATCAACACTTTCAAGTACCTGGGCAGCACCATAGCCAATGGTCCCTAGGTCCCTAGACCATGAGATTAATGCTAGGATCCAAAAAGCTGCGCTCCAAAGTCCTCCAACACAGCGGTGTAAGCACTGCGACAAAGCTCAAAGTGTATAACACAGTGGTTCTCAGCTCGCTCCTGTACGGTTGAGAGACATGGACACTGTACCAGAAGAACAGGAAACAGCTGGAGCAATTCCACCAACGCTCTCTCTGGTCAATCATGAGGATTCTATGGCAGGACCCAATCACCAATCAGGAAGTCCTCGACAGAGCCAACTCCACCAGCATCGAAGTAATGGTTCTCCAAACCCAGCTAAGATGTTCTGGACACGTCATCTGCATGGACCCACAGCGAATACCAAGACAGGTATTCTATGGTGAACTGTCAGCTGGACTCAGGAAACAAGGCCGACCAAAGAAAAGATTCAAGGATCAGCTAAAGTCCAACTTGAAGTGGGCTGGCATTACACCAAAGCAGCTAGAACTCGCTGCCTCTGTCAGAAGCAGCTGGTGAACCCACATTAACCATGCCACCACCACCTTTGAAGATGAACAATGTCGACGTCTTGCTGCTGCGCGTGAACACGGACACCAGGCCACAACCGCACCTCCCCTAACAACTGGCGTCCCATGCCCCATGTGCCACAAACTTTGCACCTCAGTCTTTGGACTCCAAAGCCACATGAGGGTACATCAATAGATGATAATGCACAAAAACAATTGTCATTCTTGGTCACTGAGAGACTACAACTACTCACCATATTAAATTTCTTACCCTCTCTGAGAAGGGGGAAAGGAAGAAGGAGGGAGACAGTTAGGGTCTTATAATTTCAGAAAACTTATGTGGAAGATTGTTACTACATGTAATTGGTAAAATAATATATATTTACAAAAAATGATTTCCTTCCATGGTGACCTAAGGATAGGAAGACTTCAGTATGTAATATGAATCTATTTATGCCCTTCTTTGGGAGTTGTGGAAAAAAAAACAAATAATGATTGAGAAAACAGCTTTAAATTATGACTATAATTTATCAGGGAAATGATTGTGGATGCCTCATGCCTCCTCTGAAATTACTTTTTCTCATCTGTATTAGAGATAATAATATTTATTTTATAATCTACACTAACAATCTGTTATTAAAGAGTGCTTTGAAATCTTTAAAATGCTACATGATTGTGAGCTATTATTATTTATTGGACCTATTAACTTGATGCAATGGCTTCTTGTTCTTGATATCTCTTTCACTGGCACTTTCTCCCATCTTCCTTATATTCCCAAACTAGTTCAATAGTAAACCCCACCTAGTATACTATGTTAATACTTCATTTATTTCATAGTACAATATTTTAAACAGATGGATATCCCTTGTGACAAAAAAATACAGAATTGTTTAAGTTCAGCACTAGAAAAGACTGCTGAGATCATTCCCTTAAAATCTCTCTTTGACAATTAATGGGAGCTTTTTTTCAGATGGTTGCTAAGTCCATTTCACAGAGCTTTCTGTTACGAATCCCCTTTGATTCTACAGGGTTTCCTGGATGAATGAGTATCCCTTTAACTGGCTGTCTTCTGTAGCATTCTTGATCTCCATCATGAAATAGTCATTTCACAAGACAGTTTCTCCCTTTACAGCCTTTCACACTATGCTTTCTGCTGCACTTCTGCAGTTTATACTTTCTTGATCTCTTCTATGCAAGAGATTATTATAGGCAGAATCCTTGTTCTTGAAGATACCAGTCAAAGTCCACATCAAAGTTTTAATGTAAAGAGCTGGTTCTCAAACAATGCAAGCAATGATTGCTCAGTGAGTCCCATTCTAATGTCAACTTTGTATGGTAAAAGAAACAGACATTTAATGCATTTTTATTTTAAAAGTTGTGTTATTTAAAATTTGTTAGAGTGGTTTCTGGGGCCATTGGTTCACATCCAGCACTGATTCACCTACAAAACTAAAATATTTTAACTGTGTTGCCAATTTAGCAGCCAAGGGAACTATGCCATATTTTTCTTATTTCCCTCATCCTGCTCCTCTGCCTTTTGCTTTTATGAAGAAAAAATAAAATGAATTAATAGTTGACCATTAGTCAGAATTGATTGGGCAGGTACTTGATTCTGAGTATCAGATGGTTGTGGTATCAAATAGGAAGATAAGCAAAAGATGAATATTCATCTTTTTTACAACTGATTGAGCAAGATCTTGAATCAGTCTACATAACAGCCTTGTGATTCATAAGGTGAAACATAATTCCAAAGTTCTGCTAGAACAGATTTTTTTTTAATGTCACTAACTTAAAATCTATCAGCAACATGAATAATTTTAAATAGGAGACTGATTCACTTATAGAATAAAATTCTCAGAAGGCTAAAAATGAAAGTGAACAATCACTCTTGGCCAGGTGTTGCCTCCCTATTTTTCAGCAGTACATTATCAGTAAGAGTTCAAACAATCAGTTTTTAGGATAAGTATTTAGGGATTATAGGTAATTCTTCCAATTTTAGATTTGATAGTTCATGCATTTAGATTCTTAAAAGGGATCATATATGATGAATTATAGTTATAAAAATGATATATGCTATTACTAGATATGGAGTTTTTTTCACTGTTGTTATGATGTATTAACTATTATTCAAACAAGTGAAGAATTTCAAAACATCTGCCAGTCCAGGGAAAAATCCCATATAGAAAAAAAATTATTGACTCATGTAAATTTTTTTTTTCAGTTCAAATATCCCCTATATAAATAGAGTTAAACCTAATTGAATGTAATCTTCTTTTGTTGCAAATGGTAAAGGTTTTTTTTTGTTTTTTTTGTTTTACTTTCTATGGCCTGGTGGATATTTTCAATATCAATATGCTATTGTAAACCTCAAAATTCCTTAGACTTATAAATGTTGGAAATTTCACCATTGGGATATTTCATACTTGGAAAATTTCTTACTGATAGTCTATTGGAATGGGAACCCCATTGGCATGGGAGGTTCCTTCTCTTCCCTTCTTAAGATTACTTTAGGACAGAAACCTTTTGCTGAACAATGGGAAGGACTTTGACCTATGCTTAAGCATAGAACAGGAATTTCTTTGAGTCTTGATTGATTTTAGAATTGATACAATGGAGATACTTGGAATAAATCTCCACCCTATTCAGTCCTAATAGGATTGAGTAAGGGCTGCAGCCTAGATCAAAATTTAATTATTCCAATCTCTACCATACTCAAGTTAACAGGATTTAGAAAGGGCTGTAACAAAGGAGTAAAGATTTAATCATTTGAAAAATATGACCTTCAACAGACATGTGCAAAAGCCAGAAACCTCTGGGCGGTCCTGGGTTAAGCGAGAGCCTCCATTGACAGGGAAATTGATGAAGAGTGATTGGTAGATGTGAGGACTGAGGGGAGGCAACTTGGATGGTGTCCTTAAAGATAGGAGGGTCTGGAGACTAGAGAGGTGGTTGAGTTTTTGGTCGGTGTGGTTCCTGGGGTCTGAGGAAGCTGGAGCTGAAGGAAGCTGAAGGTGGGGGCCTCTGAGACTGTTTCTCCAATTTGGACACGTGAGTAATAGGGACTGATCTTTATTCTTTGCCCCAGCTATCTAAGGGCTTGGGCCTTTTGGCCCAGCCTAAACAGAAGGGGTATTTAAGCCCTATTCCCTTCTCTCTGTATATATATCTCTAATTCCTTTCTTGCTCCTATTGTAATTAAACTCCAAAAAAGGCTGACGGCTGACTTGAGTTTTTCAATTAGGAATTACATAGCTGATTCCTTGGCGACCTTAAATTAATATATATCAGTCTTTTAAAGTGATTCCCTTGTAACACTATATATTAATCTATGACCAAAACCTCAACTCTGATCTTAAAAAGACCAGGCTGAATCTTGGGAAATTACCTACAACTCCCTCTTTGACTACATCCTGGGTTCTCCCTGGAAACTTTATTTGATTTTAGGTCTTCCCAGAAAAAGGTTCATGAAACTACCCATGCTCAGAACATTTATTGAATACATTATAGCCTTTATTTCATGGAATAGAAATATGCAAAAAATAAAGAACTCATATCTGTGATCATAAAAAATGTTAAGCCCTCTTTGCTTTTTCCCCACAGAGTCTTAAAGACTTCTAAGATGTTCAGTGCCACTCTATGCTTAAGGCTTCCCTCTAAATGAAAACTGCTATGAGGTTCTGAGAATTAATCTTTGTACTATTGGAACTGCACAACCTGCATACTTTATACTTGTAATGCAGATTAAGTCTGAATCTACTTTCCCCTTTATGACTATTCCTTATTGATCCTTCTTGTTCCTATTGCTCCTCAGCCTAGTTTGAGAATTTGACTATACAAAAACTATCCATCATCTTTACAGGAAGCTAGGTCAAAGAATTCCCTTTCTTCTCTTTAGGTTACTAAATCAAGGGATCTCTTTATTCCATCACTGCAGATCGGTTCATGCCTATTCTTTTGCCATAAGATGATTCTTCTTTTCACATTAATAGCATCATATTTCTCACTGTGCCACTCCCTCCACTTGCAACTATCTTTTAAGCTAGGAACATATGATGGAGCTATACCAGTCCACAGGCTTTACTCTCCAGGGAGCTGACCCCAATTCTCTATGTGTAAACTCTATTTTAGGTCTGGTCTTTGGGCTTTTCATTCCAGTTGTGGTTTGACAGATTTGTCAACCACCTTTTAAAGACCAAGTCCAAAGTTACAATAATACAACATAAAACAACATAACACAATACAGTATCCATGATAATTAATCATCCTCAACCAATCCTGAGCAGAAGTATTCTTCTCAATTTTTTTAGGAAATGTAATTAAAATTAAAAAAAAAATGAAGACTATTTTCTCCATGTATGAGGATATGTACAGAGCCCTTAAATTTGATCCTATGAAGTTGACTGATATGTACCTGGTAATATCCTAAATGGATATATTGATATATCCCCAATTTATATAAAATTTTATATGTATTAGGAACCAAATAAGCATTTGTTGATAGTAATGATATAAACTTGTTGTACTATTTTTTCATGTAATTTTATTTTTTCTCATCCTAACCTTCTGGAGTAAAAGAATAGTAAATCTTTAAGAAATGAAAGTAAAAAAAAGAGATTATATGAAGTAGGAAAAACAAAGGACAGATATAAGGGGAGAGACATGAACCAAGGAAAAGCTGAGAGAGTAAGCAAATAATCTTGTGATAAAAAGAGGGAGAAAAGGAAAGTGCTAGTGAATATGTAAATAAAAAATAAGAGGAATATACAAAGTAACAAGGGTAGAAACATGTTTAACATGGTGAAAAATTTGTAGAAAGGAAAACTGAATCAAGCTCTGGACTTTCTACCTCTGAGGTGGAACTGACAACAAGGATGGCAGTTGGTGGGGTTAGGGGTGACTTGGAGAGTGACAGTTGCTCTCCAGGTCTCTCTTTCCTGGCCCTCAGACTGGAAGGAGCACTCTTCCCTGTCTCTGGATAGAAGTACCTCTGTTCCTGATTTTTACCAACTGTTTGCTCTATCTGAATTCCTGTGATTGTGTCATCAAACAAAAGGATTTAAGGGGAGTGGTTTGAAATTAAGGCTGGTCTGTAGGGACACTAGCCTGAAGAGACAGGCCCAACCAGTTCTAAAGATCAGAACCTTTTCTTCCTCTCCTGTCTATTGTTAAGACTTTGAATTTAAGAAAGCTAGCATAGATTATCATAGTGTGAATTTTAAAACTATTTCACCCTAATTAGACCATACTTTAGAACATCTGATTTAGTTATTTCCTGATCAATAACAATAGAGATACTTGGTTTAACTGAATCAAGTCTTGGGAACTATACATTTTCCCACCTCCTTAGTTTAAAAAGATTAGGAAGGTCTGCACCAAACTCAAGATTTAATTATCTGAGGAAATAGCCTTCAACAGACATGTGCAGAAAAAGTGGACAGACTCCTAGGCTGTTCTAAGTCAAGCTAAGCTATCATTGGGACAGGTGAGACTCAGGAAAGTGACATAAAACCATCTATATAAGGCAGATCACTTCCTCTCTCTTCTTCTTTCCCTGGAGAGGCAACTCTGGCTGGCAGCGTATTAGGCGTTCTCACATCTTGGAGTGGTGGCAGTTATTTGTCTGGGTTTGGCAGTGAGTTTTGCCCTTGAGCTGATTCAGGTTTGGGCATCTTAGCTGAGCCCCTTTGGAGGATAGGCTGATTCCTTCCTCCTTCACACTCAAAACCTTACTTTCTAGATTTCCTAATCTTCCAGCCCAGTACTAGCCCCTTCCTTCTTCCTTCTTCTTAATCTCCTCCACTATATCAATTAAATCACCATAAAATTTCCAGCTGACTTGGGTTATTTATTATTTGGGATTTTCCCTGGTGATCAAGTTAAATTTAGATTTTTAAGTCACAATGCTAACATTATCCTTTACAATAGAAAGGAATAAAAGAAACCCTCCACTAACCTGTGAGTCCTGGCTGCAGCTCAAAAGCTGAGAGAGACTCAAACCCAATCTGGGAAAAAGTATAGGGAATCCTTCTTTCCTCTAACCTGATATCTTCCTGATCTAAACTTGTTATTAAATTCATCTTTATTTAAATAGCCCACAGTCAGATAAAAGGAGAACTCTTATTTTAGAGGGACATAGAGGTAGCAGAACCCAAGGACAGTTATTCAACATAGACTGTCCTTATCGGACCCCTGCCAGGTAAACTTTGGGGGGGGGCAGGGAGGCTTATCCCTCAGGAGGGTCCATAATTACTTGCCCTGGGGTATCTTCAATGTCACTCAATAGAGAAGACATCCCCTCAGTATATCATGGTTGGCCCATTTCTTGGGAACCCCATTTTTCAAAGATAGCCTTCAGCATGGGGTATCTCTCTCTTTTTACCTCACCAGCATCCATATTCCCTCTATCCCTTCAAATCCTCTATTCCCTGTAATAAACCCTTCCTTATCACCTGTTATCTCTTCAATACTCTACAATTCCTTTAACTATTAAACATTGTATCATAAAAAAGGAACAACTTCATAATTACAATCCTTTTGATCTCATTTCCAAGGCATTTTTAAAGTATCATGGGCCTGAAGAAAAAATTAGAGGTGTTAGAGAAGAAGTATCCTAAGTTGAAGACATTGCTTGTTCCTAGTTTTCATTTAAGTAATTGGACAAATATCCTCATCTTAAATTTATTGCATGTTTAGAATGAGGGATAGATATTTTTATAAGTTGATACTTCTAAAAACCTAAAGAAATTCATATTGCATTTCTCAGAGAGAATTAGATATCCATATATTTATTAAATATGCAGGCAAAATATCTGACCACATTCATCTATAAAGCCAAAGTTCCAAATTAGTCTGTCACCATTTTATCTCAAAATGTACTTGGAAGATCTCAATATATCTGTTGCCACATTAATGTATCTTGTAAATAAAAGAGGAAGGTGGGTTGGAGGTAAAGAATCACATATCTGGTGTGCCAAAAATTATGAGTGAATTTCAAGGTGGTAAGAGCTTTTGGAGTAGCTTATGGAGAAAAAGAACCCACTTACTTCTGGCAATGTTACCTTTTAGTCTCTTTCAGATGCCTTAGATCTCACTATTTCTAGGGGATTTTTTTTTCCTATGGAACTCTACCCCTCTGAATTTGGACTATCTCCCACTATCCATAGCAATAAACAAAAAGAGCATCAGTTTGTACCAAATGCTCCAAGTGAATACTCAGATGCCCAGGAGAGGCTCTAGCCACTCCTCATTTTTCAGCATTAAATTGCTATCACTATTGATAAATGGGAGGCCAAGATTTCTTATCAGCATCCATGGCTGCTTGAAAATATGAGAATTTTCTAGTATTTGAAGCAACTATTGAGAATGCCTGATGTCAGTGAAATGATGTTATCTACACTTCACTTACTGAATGAGCCATTATGGAAAAAATTGTTTTATACAGATATATGCAATCAGTTTTAGGAAAGAAGAAATGAGTGGGGGGTGGGGGTGGATTTTAAGTATCACCAGAAAACTTTCTTGGTACATAATGTATTTTTTTTCTCCTATCGATGAATGGAAAGATTATTCAAATGGTCATCATTCTTTGTTCTCAAATTTACCCCCCCAATATATATATAAATATATATAATGTAAGCTCTAGGGCAGTTAGTTGGCATAGAGAATAGAATGTAGGGCCTGGAGTCAGGAAGACTCAAAGATTGGGCATTCCATTTCGAGGCAGTAGAGGGTAGAAGTAGAGTTTAGTAAATCAACCACTAACTTTACACATTGAATAACTTAATATAGACAGTTTTATTTGTCTGGTTCTTAATTTTCTCACTTTTAAAATGAAGTGAACTTTGACCAAATTATTTTAAGTGTTCTTTCTTGCTCTAACAACTAGTTTTTCTAATATTGTGTACTACCAGTATTGTTCAATATAACACATCAGGCATTAAAGAAAATAAAAATTAAATATGATTCTTGGCTTTTGAGGCTTAAAATGAAATATGTCTTATTTAAAAAATAAATGACCTGAGTATCAGATTATAGGGAATGAGAGATGAGGTCAATTGAGGAAGTGATCTGTCAAACAGTAATTAATAAACACTTATTAAGTGCCTACTATATGTTAGGCACTATACTAAGCACTGAGGAATATTCCATGAACCCATAGAGTGGAAATGAGTGATGCATAGAGGTGATTACCATATGTGAATTTCCAATCTAGGAGAAAAAAAAGCAATACCACTTCCTTTGATGATGTTTGGCTGTAATTGCCTAACATTTCAAAGCACAGTATAAAAATAATGATGCCTTCTTCCACATTAATGCAATGATAGCTTGTTGACTTAGTGAATCACTATGGTGAAGTTGGCAATTAGTTATGAAATGAAAATCTTGCCCATCTATATAGCCTTTTTTTTTTTTATGGGGTTAAGGGAGTGGCAATTGGCTGAATCACTGCCACTAGGAATGTCTGAGTCTGGAAATGTTTGTTGAGAATCAGAATATGCTAGTAATAATTTGTGTTAGCCTTTAATTTGAAGAAAGAGGAAAAAAAGAAACAAGAGAAAGAAAAAAGTATACATTGAAAGGCTAAAAATAAATTCTTACTTGTTCTCTAAGATACTTTTAAAAATCAAAATAAAGAAAACTCTAAAAAAATCTCATGTTGTGAAAGGCTAAAATCATGAAATAAACATTTATTTAGAAGGAAAAAGCTAACCTAGTTTCAGGCTCTAAATTAACAGATATTTGATAAGACAGATTTTCAGAAACTTTTGCCAATTAAAAGAATGCAATACAAAAATAGCTATTGGACATCTTTGCTAAATGTTATAAAAAGTACTTTCAATTATACACATACACACATAAATATATATGTGGGTAAATACATTTAAATAGGAATAAATACATACACACACACCTATATATGTATATACCAAGATAGGTCAAATTTTCATATTTTCACAGGTACATATATAATTATAATTTGCTGTCAAATTATGATGCAAAGAGAGATGGAAGAATTTTTGAATAAGGGTCAGAGTTTGTTTTTCTCCCTGTTTTACTTTCCTTTCTCATTTTGATCTTTCTAGGCTTCAAAATTTGGGTTGCTATTGCAATATTTTATTCTTATGTGTTAGATAATTTCTAAATGCTATCTTTCTCCATATACTTGGAAATATGAGTATACAAATTATTCTCTCTCTCTACTCCATGTCACTTTCCTCAATTACATATTCTACAAATGCAATGAAAATAAATATGTATTAAGGTATCCTATATGCAATATTTTATGATACAAGAATGAAAAAAGACCCAGTCTCTCAAGGAACTTACTACCTTCTTGTAGGGTGTATAAGAGAAATATTTAAATAACTAAATTACAAGTTATGTTGGGATAAATTCATAAGTGAAGGATGAATTAATGGATTGATATGGGTTACTACTTATTGGAAAGATTGGAGAAGGCTTCAGAGAAAAGTTGCCATAAGAGTTGGGTCAGAAAGTATGAAAATTATTTTGAGATGCAAATAGTTGTTATGCTATATACAAGGGAGATGGGTTGCAATATACACTCAAGAAAGAGAAAGCTTCAGGAGACCAGGATATGGCTAATGACTGTAATGGAGAATTTAGGAAGGAGGGCCAGTTTTTATTTTTTGAAGATAAGTTGGAAGTTTTGAAAGTTTTGTATATGAAGTAGCAGTAAGTGAAAATTGGAAATTTGAGACTAGAATGCAGTCATTGGGTTGAGATAAAAATATAATACTCTAATCATAGGACTAATAATTAAACACATGGGAGTGGTTCAAATTGCCAGAAAAGAAAATAGAGAGAAAAGTACAATCTTGGAAAATGTTCAAACTTAGAAAATGAGTAGAGACAGAGAAATCAGTGGAAGAGCCTAAAATAAATAGAGAAGAAAAATAAGATATAGAATGTATCAGAAGTGAAGCTAGAGAATATTATTAAGAAGTAGGATACTGACAACAGTCAAGCCAAAGAAGGATGCAAAGTTCGTTCCTCAGATAGGAAACTGGAGATCCTCCGGGACCTTGGGAAGACAAAGTTCAATTGAGTGGCAAAGGCATGAATTGCAAAATGCTGAGGGATAAGCCAAAATTAGAAGAATAGAAGCAGTGAGTATGGGCTATTTTCTATACATTTGACTTTTAAAAAGAAAGAGGTGTATCAGGGTCTAAGTAGATTGTTGTTGTTTGAAATGAGAGGGGAAACTTGCATAGATATAGCTTAACCAGAAAAGAAGAAACCATTAAAAGAAATCGTTTAAAGATGAAATAGAATGTTTGGAAAACTTCAAGAACAAATTATCAGAGAAGATAAAATTAGCTGGTATGGAGGTCACAGGTGAAGACTTTAACCATCACAAATATGCCTAGACTTCCAAGACTGGAAAGAAGAGAAAATGAATGAGGCTATCAAGAAATGTAAAGCAATAGATTAAGAGAATGAGGAAGCCCACAGTATTGTGCAAAATGAGTTGCAAAGGTATAGGGAGGAGTCAGGGTGGAATTAGGGCCAGAGGAGAAAGGAGGAGTTTTGGAAAATCTTCTTTGGCAACTGTGATAAGGAGTCCATCAGGTAACTAGACTCCCAGGTAGCATTCAGAGTACTTTTTTTTTTAACTACTTACCTTCCCTCTTAGGAGCAATATTGGTTCCAAGGTAGACAAATGGTAAGGGCCAGGCAATGGGGGTTAAGTGACTTGCCCAATCACTTAGCTAGGAAATGTCTGAGATCAGATTTGAACCTAGGACCTTCCATATCTAGGTCTGGCTCTCAATTCACTGAGTTACTCAGCTTCCTGAAAGAGTACATATGAGGTTATATAACATGGAACTCTCTCAAGATGGTTGCCACCATTCCATTCAGTGGCATCTTACTCCACAAATTGCTAGGCCTTGCTTATGCATGTATGTGTAAGGGTAAATTCAAGGTCTTTTTGTTATGGGAGGGAAGGATACCTTTGGGGTTTGGGAAGGTTACCTTTTTTTTTTTAATAAACGCTTACCTTCTGTCTTGGAGCCAATACTGTGTATTGGCTCCAAGGCAGAAGAGTGGTAAGGGCTAGGCAATGGGGGTCAAGTGACTTGCCCAGGGCCACACAGCTACGAAGTGGCTGAGGCCGGATTTGAACCTAGGACCTCCCCTCTCTAGGCCTGGTTCTCAATCCACTGAGCTACCCAGCTGCCCCCGGAAGGTTACCTTTTGCAAGAATGCAAGACTCCAAAACTTAGCTTAAAAACAAAAAGAGAAATTTATTAATTTAGAAAGTAATGTTGAGAATGGCCAGGAGGATAGCAAGGTGGGACAGCAAGATGGGGAGCAGTTCCTGGGAGGACAGCATGGGTGGAAAGGCTATCCCCCAGAGGACATCAGTTCTGGGGATTTTATACTTTTTACAACAGATGGTATGTCATGGTGTGGAAATGACCTATAGAGTGATAATCCCTCAGGCATTTGGTGGGGTGAGGTAGTCATCTGCCTGGGGCCTGCCTTGGAGGCATAAAGATTCATCTCTTTGTCCATCTTAAATCTAGAGGACTATCAAAGAGGATAAACATCTCCGGACCCTAGGTGGGGTCATTGGGTGTTTCTAGGTTAAGAGTCATGAGGATGGAAGGGAGCAAGGGAGTTTCCCTGATAATAGTTCTCCTGGGTTTCTGGGGTACAGTGCCCATGTCATTTTCAGGCTTTGCTTTTACATATACAATACAGATTAAAAGCCAATATTCTGGCCAGGAAGAAAAAGAGACAATGAACTTTCACCCTGAGGATAATTTTATATTTATCTTTCTGGTATCCCCTCATCTATGTGGAAGGGTTTTGGATTTGAGAAACTGGGGGACCTGGGAAATTTGGAGTTTTGGGCAATTGTTGTTAGAATATTTTAATGAATGTTAGTCAGCAATTAGCCAGAAATTAAGCTGAAGAGATATAGAAAGGTTCTATAAAAACAAGAGTGTGGGGTCCAATAGAAAATAAAAAAGACTATTAACTAAGAAGTTCATTTCAAATGAAGATTTGAACTTGAAAGACCTCAGTGCTTAGGTAAGAGGGGCTCTCTTCTTTGTTGTAAAGATCTTGGTACTTACAGCAAAGGACTCACTTCTGAAAAGAGGCCTATAATGAAATCTCTCAAGGGAATAGGTTGGATCACTTCAGTCACAAAGACAAGAAATGCCCTGCCCCCATTCCCTGATTTGGGGAGAGTATGTTCCTAAAATAAATCTTCTGAGTAATTTTTAAAAAGTTCCAGGCTTTGGAACTGAAAGAACAAAGCCATGCTTTTTATGCAGATGAGGTAGAAATTTAGCTAGCTAAAGGCAAGGATTTTAGCTAAAGTCTGAGGTAGAACTCAGAGATTATTTCTTTGCAGAGACACAGACTAACCATGTGCTAAGAAAAATTTCAAATTTATATGTATATGAAGACATTCATAATAGCAGGTATGATTTGACATTGAAACAATATCTAACAGAGAGCACACATCTTGAAGATTACCATGTCATGGAGACCATGAATCTTTGGAAAAAGTCTAGGGAAGAGTTGAATAACCTTTAGTAGAAAGATTATACTTAATGGAGAAGAATAGAATTTAGGAAGCCTCCAGGAGCATCACATTGACATTACCAGAATATATGAGTAATCAAAGAGCATTAGAGGAATATATTGTTCCTCCAGCTGTGCATCTTGATCATGTTTATTCCCTAACCACATATGTAACTCACCACAGGTATGCCCCAGACTAATGTGATTTCTACACAGGTCCATCATTCCTATTGGTAATGGGTGTATTTATGGGGAAATATGTCTTAGGGTTATGGAAGAAATTATTTATTGCTACTTTTTTAACCATACTACTTTTAAAAATGCCTTTAATCTGAATAATTATACCCTCTAATTAACTATAACTAACTATTAAGGGTATCATACTACTTAGAGATCATAATTCTGGTATGGAAGTATCTTTAAACATAAGACTGTATAGGATTAAAATTAAAATACACTAACTCCAAGTATTATATTTTATATTAGATTTGTTAATAATCACTTAAAATAAAAGGAATAAAAAGACAAAAGTAAAAGCCTGAGTAAAGCCACCTTTCCCAACTGCCCATAGGTGGAAAAGAGAGAGCAAAAGGCAGGGTTCCAGCAAACTTATTTACAAAAAGGTAGGATGCAAAGTGAGCAATGTAATTCAAGATATTCTGGGAAAAGTAAAAGAATTCTGGGAAATGGAGTCTTTAGGGTACAAAATTCCAATTACACAACAGCTTTCTAAGGCTTATCAGTAGGATAGATAATGGCCTTGCAGAACTACATTTGTAATTATAACTAGCTCCTTTTATAGCAGTCCAATACACAGATAAACCAAGTGATAATCATAGGAAAACCTGCCCCTTATAATTCCACAAATTGGAGAAATTGTCAATCTTTGTTGCTCTGGGTAGCAAGAAACCAAGGAAGGATTCTGCTATGCAGCCCAAAGGAGGAAGGCCACTTAACAGTAAAAACAGGATGCATTGATGTTTAATATTATCATTCTGTCATTTTAATTGTGGATTCAGTTTATTTTTATATCCTAAGGTTAGCATTGTGCCTTTTCTGTTGTAATGGTTAAGTCATTTTGGTCCTGTACAATTCTTCTAGACTGTATTTGGAATTTTCCTGGCAAAAATACTGGAGCAGTTTGCCATTTCCTTCTCTAGCTACATATGGAGAAAACTGTGGTAAACAGGCTAAAGTGACTTTCCCAGGGTAATGTGGCTAATATGTGTATGAAGTATGAGAAGATTTGAAATCAGAAAGAGAAATCTTCCTAGCTTTAGACCCAGCACTCTATACACTGTCACCTACCTACTACTCCTTGTTTAATAATAATTTTCCCACAAACTAATTCAAAATCATATGGATACTGACTTTGATGGGATGCAAAGTGGACCAACTATTTTCTCTAGGATGAATTATAAACCACTTAATCTGGTCTATAAGGTCTGTATTTTTCCTTTTTTTTTAGCCTTATTTCACATTACTACTCGCACTTTGTATTTTTTTTTTGCTTTATTTTTAAAATTATTTTTCTAAATTATATGTTGATACAATTTTAATGATCATTTTCTGAAATTTTTGCTGTCCATATTTTCTCCCTCCCTCCCACTCCTCCCACTTCCTTAAGATGTCAGGTAATATATGTTGTACATGTGTTATGAAAAAGGCATAATTGAAGCACTACGTCTGCTGACCCTGACTGTTGTGCACCTCTCACAATAAGGTTAGTTTGCTCTAAAAATCTGTTCCTAGTTTTTTTCTTTTTAACAGTTATCATATGATACATATTTCCACATTCATCATTTTATGAAATAAGAGACATATCACACTAGAGAAAAAAAATCCATGGAGGAAATAAAGTGAAGAATAGCATGCTTCAATCAGTATTCAGACTCCTGTCAGTTCCTTCTATGGTGGTGGATAGTCTTTCTTGTCCTGAGTGCCTTGGAGTTGTCTTGGATTTCTTGCATTGCTGATGATAGTTGTTATTCACAGATGATCATTGTATTCCATTGCTGTTACTGTGAACAATGTTTTCCTGGTTCTTCTCACTTCACTTTGTATCCCTTCCTATAAGTTTTTCAAGGTTTTTTTTTTTTGTGTGTGTGTGTGTGTGTGATTGTCATGTTTAACATTTCTTGTGTCACAATAGTATTCCATTACAATCATATACCACAACTTATTCAACCATTTCTTAAATGACAGGCATCACATTCATTTCCTGTTCTTTGCCACCACAAAAAACAAACAAACAAACAAACAAACAAAAACTGTGCTATAAAGATTTTGGTAAAAGCACACTTTAAATTTCAAAATTGACTCAATAGTTGTTACCTAAAACTTATCAGCTAGCTCCATACACTCTTATTTCCATACAATCCACTCCATGCTGAGTACTGGAAACTCAAAGAGAAAAGAAAGACAAGCACTACTCTCAATGAGAACACAGTCAAAGAGGGTTCATATAGAAGACAGAATAGACAGAAAAATTACAATCGCTCTTCTTTGTTTCAAAATATACTTAAATTCTTAATTCAAGAGTCATGTGTGACTTTTTATATTTTCCACCTTATTTTTCTCCCCTTATAATTTTTTTTTATTTCTCTAATAATTCTAGTCTAACTTTTCTTGATTTCTCTTTTGCCCTTATTACCCCTATACGTTATATTCTAGTTGTATTCTCCTTATCTACATAAGTGTCATCTCTTGTTAGAATGTAAATTCCTTTTTTAAAAAAAAAGCTCTATAATTATTATTTCTGCATTCCATGAACATAGGGTAATGCTTTTCATGTTGTGGTTTCTCAGTTGTTTTAGCCATCTCTGGTTCTTCTTGATCCCATTTGGGGTTTTCTTGGTAAAGATACTGGAGTGGTTTGCCATTTCATTTTCCAGATCATTTTACAGTTGATAAAACTACCCAAACAGAGTTAAGTGACTTGCCTAGGGTCACATAGCTAGCAAGTGTCTGAAGCCATATTTGAACTCAGGAGGAGGCATCTTCCTGATTCCAGACATTGAGCCCTATCCATTGTACCACCTAGTTATCTAGCTTTCATAGTGTTATTAAATTTTTTGGTCATTTCTAAATCTTTATGACCTCTCTTGAAATTTATTCAAGTTCATGCTTGTTGTTCCCATGACATCATCCTCTGTTGTCTCCTTTTTCCTTTTGCTCTCAAACTTTATTAACATCAGGGGCTTTTCCAATGAGTTCTGTCTTCTTATTATGTGGTCAAAGTATTTAAACCTTTGCTTTAGTATTTGACTTTACACAAAATAGTCTAAATTAATTTCTTTAAGTATCGAGATTAAAAAAAAATTAATTAAATGCCATTGACTAACACTGTTGGAGGGAACAAATCCCCAAAATGTAACCTATACAGAACCTATGACCTTTCTGGTGGCTCTAAGACTCAATGTTCCTAAGTAAGATGGCCCTGACAATATGTGTTCACAGTATGTGATTTGGCAAACATTTGTATTTCTCATACATGATCAGCAATCCATTTGTGTTCAAAGTTGCTCCAACAAAGATTGTTTTTATTAAATTCTAGTCTGGTTACTTCTGCTCTTTGTTAACCATTATAAATTGACACCCCATAATTTCTAACTGGTTTCAAATGTGTTCCTTACTCACCTATATTGCTGTACTTTTCACTTTTCCAATAAGACCCCCTTTTCCAATATTCTCTTTTAATCTACTGTTATTCAGATGCCAAGTAAGACCAAATGGGTAACAATCCATGGGGTTTCTGAATTTTGCAAAACTTTTATGCCTTGTTAATTCCCCTCCAGCTATACAAATTACAGAATTCCAGAGCTGGAAAACATCTCAATATTCATCTACTCCAAACTTTATAAGAGGAATTCCCTCTTAAAAAACCTGGAAAAAATTATCCTTGAGACTTTATTTGTACACTACCAGTGATGGAAGACAAGACTCATTTCTCCATCACAAGGTGGCCGATTCCACCTTTGGACAGATTTATTAAGAAGAAAGAATTTGCTTTTGTATATGTGAAATCTGCCTTCCCTATCTTCATTCCCTCCCAGTGGAATTTGGCATGTGGGAATCTGAGAATTTTCACAAACAAAAAGGCAATGCTTGCATTCACGCACAAACTGTCTGCACAAATGTATCAGTGCTTACCAGAAGTACAGGAGAATTTTACAGACCTAGTAAAAATGTGCCCCAGCCTGTTCTCTGTACTTGCTTGTCAATTTGCAGTTGTCAGAACTTTTATCTATTAAATAAAAACACTAAGAAAACTTCTTGCCAGGAAAAAAAAAATCTTTGGGGAGCTCACAAAGGATTCAGGAATCATATTTGGTTCTTTTTGGGTAATTCCCTCACTATTTCTATTTCCACTTTTTTTGCTGCTCACTACCAGCCAGCCAGCTCACTGGAGCTTTGGAAGAATCAATCTTTCTTCACACAATTGACACAGAAGAGAAGGGGCCTATTAAGGAAAAACAAACAAAATCACTAAGTAGCCACTTGTTTTTCTTATTAGTAAGAGGCTTTTTATCCTTTCCTTACTCTTATTCACATTTTTCATATAATATTCAAATCTCATTAAAATTTTTAGAACATATATCACCCATTTGCATACACAAAATTAAAAAAAAAATTGGAGAAAGTAATTTTAGAGATAGAATTTATTCATCTTGATCACTTAGAACAAATGAGTTTATAATTTTTTTTAGAAAACAGATATATATAAGAGAATTTTCTATATTTTTCTAAACTTTTTGAACCTTTATGTTTCTCTATTATTGGGGATGTGTGTGAATTTTTATGTATCAATGTATCACTAGGTCACTTTCTATTCCACCAGCATTATATATATATATATATATATATATATATATATATATATATATAATTTAGAAATGAATCATGACAGCTAGTATTTATGTCCTCCAGAAGTGCCAAACATAAAAGATGTTATGAAAAGGAAGAAAAAAGGCAGGAGATCTGTCTAACTGAGCAAACCTGAATGTTAATGTGCTTCCATTGAGTCTTTACATTTTGTCAGGGCATGGGGAAGTGTAAGCATATTTGTAAGATTTCTCCTTGCCTTTTGTCCATTGGGCTTGGTCAGTAGAACACTCATTCCTACTAATGTTTGAATTCCCAAAGAATCTTAAGGAGAGATCTCTTATGCAAACTCCTGGCCATAGTATATTCCTATGCACATTGATCTTCATCTCCATAATTGTCTAAGAATTCTTTGTTTGTTTTTCCCACCCAGTTTTTCCTCCTGACAATCAGAAGAAAGCAGATCATGCCTTTGAAATTCCAGAAGATATTTCTAAATCCCTCTGGGTCTCTTCTTCTGACATAGACCTGCTTAAGTCAGTTGATCCTGTTACTCTTGGGACAGAAGGTGGCCTCCCCACTTACCATTCCTTAATATCCTTTATCTAAGAAAGTTATTGAAGGAATATTTCCAATTATTGGTTCAATGATTAAGCAAAGAACAATAATTTCATACAAATCTCAATATAATACACCAATTCTATTAGCCAAAAAATCTAAGCCAGTTCCTGATGGAAACTTGTTTATTGTTTTGTGTAGGATTTACATGTAATTAATTCATATGTAATACCTAAGCATTAAATGCTGCCAAACTCTGCAACTATCATCTCTTCCATTCCTAGTGAAGATTCATATTTTACTGTGGTTGATCATTATTCTGCTTTCTTTTCCATTCCTATGAATATATATTTGAGGAAAATATTTGTTTTCACCTGGAAAGTTTCACTGTAGATATGGACTTGCCTGTGAATCAGAGAATATCCTGGTATTTCTCTGTCATATCCAGTATAGTTGTACAATCATGTAGTGATTGCCAAAAGAACCATGAAGCATTTAAGGGTGACATTTTTATTACCTATCAAAGTTATATCATACCTAGCAAATCATTGATCTGAAAATGTCTATATTCTGTGTTGGAGCAGTAATGCCTCAAGCTCATGGCAGCGGAGGATAATTAAAGGAGAACCCAGGACTATGTCAGAGGTTTCTCTAATAAGAGAAATGTAGCTGCCACACCTGTATGTAGAGAGCCCAAATGTATTCTTCCAAAATTCATGGCAAAATTTAGCTACTAGCATTTTATAGGGTACTATTTTAGTTCACTTTGTACATGATTTGCTTTTGGCAGCACCAGATGCTCAGATATGTCAGCAAGAGAGCAGACATCTCCTCTTAGAGATCCACTGGAGGAGTAACAAGGTCTCCAAGTCAAAAGTGCAGTGGTGCCTTCCAAAAGTGGAATATTTAGGTTTTATTTTAGTTGCTGGTATTTTTTCCCCCAAACATATTCAAGCAATTCAGTAGCATTCTGCTCCCTCCTCCAAGAGGCAATTGAGGAAAAATCCTAGAAGCTATTGCATTACATAGACAATGAATCCCTTGCTAAGAGGAAATTAATAAGCTTCTTGTAACTCTGAATAAAAATTCAATCCCTGAATCTCTTTAGTTAGATTCCCAATACCTATCAACTCTCACAGAATTAAAAAGACCATTCTGTCTGTCTAGTACTGTTCTAGAAATTCCAGACAACACAAAATCACAAGTTGTTTGTACATTAGCAAAAGGAAGTGACTTCTAGAGTCTAGAGTTGACCCAAGCCTTGGAACCTATTCATTGCCCAGTAGCCTTCTATTCAGCTCAGTTGGATGCTGTGGCTGTTGGAGTACTGCCCTGACTTTGAGCTGTGGAAGCTATGGCTCTCTTAATAGAGAAAACCTTTGGCTTAGTCCTGAGGTCTCTTTTAACTATGCTCTGCAACCATGAGATTGAAGTATGATTGCTCCAACACAGAACACAGGCATTTTCAGATTAAAAAAAAAACAAAAACTTGCTAGGTATGATATAATTTTGCTAGGGAATGAAAATATCACTCTTAAATGTTGCATGGTTCTTAATCCTGTAACAAAGCCTCCTGATTTGCCAGCCTTTTGGGAAATACTACACAATTATAAAATTGTAGTGAACATGGCAGAGAAGCTCCAGGATGATCTCTGATTCACATGTAGAAAACTATAAAGTAGTTTTCTATATTAATGGCTCTTCTTTTATGAGAGAAGACACATGCTACACTGGAGTTGCAATGGTTTCAGACTTTGATACCATCTGGGCACCTTTATTATTTTCAAATTTCAGTGACTAGGGTACTAAACTGGTAATATTAAGAGTGGGCTTTGAACTAGTGAAAAGAAAGAAAACAATTATTTACAGACTCAAGGTATACTTTTTAATATATATGTATCTATATCTATATCTATCTATCTATACAAGGTATAATTTTATCATACTTTTGGAATGCTTTGGATGTAGAGGGGTTTCCTGACATCTGCTGGCATGGACATTGCAAATGTCTAGATTCTGAAAGAACTCCTATCTGCTTTTAAACTAATGGTAGCCTTGGTTATTGTTCATTACTCTGCTCATACAGGAGAGACTGATCCTTTCTCTAGGGGAAATCAGTAGTTAAATACTACAGCTAAGCTTGCAGCTTTATAAGGATTTGACTTAATTTTGACTCTGAAATCTAATAATGAATCATATTTTTCTCTCTCCTATAATGAACCAGAAGTTGAGAAATGGAAATAGAGGTTTAAAGCCAGACAGGTTAATGGAGGTTAGTTGTCTTTAGTAGGAAAAACTCTTTTCCCCAGAAACTTCTACCTTCAAGTATATTTTTCTATTTACAGGAGTGGCCACTTTGGGCCTCAGGATTGTGTTTCTATTAAATGAATTTGGATAACTTCTTATATCCAGAAATTCTAGGTCATATTATTTGAGTTTCATAACTCTGGGGCAATAGGACCTTTGGACTTCTCATTCCATGATTTATACTCAGGAGACAAAAATGGAGCTTTCAGTAAACTAGTGGGAGTCAGTTTGCTAAAAAAGTTCCCTTCAAAGTGTTGCTGACTATTTTGACTGTCATCAAAATTGTTGAAAAGAATTCTTAGAATTCGTTTCTCTCAAATAAAACTAGTACCACATCTTGACACCAATTACACTTATCTTGAAGATTTTATTGTACATTATTGCTTTTGTTCTTGTTTTATTTTTCTTTTATATCCTCATCCTCTTGTGATTAGGGATTTATACATAAGCATAATTTACTTTGCTCCATTTAAAATGCTACCCACATTTGGTGCTATTTTGTTCTCGGCATTAAGCCATATTGTATTTTCTTCTTTTGTTCCCTCTCCTGATGACTGGACAGAGGATAATATTATTATTAGAGTTCATAGCTGATTAGGATGTATTCTACACCAAGGCAAGACCATTGGGCCTTATGTGTCCTGGTTCTGTCACCAGCTCTACTGAAGCTCTGTTGTATCATGGGCAATAATTCCAGTCCATATGAATGAGACTTTTCCATAAATTATACTTTATGAGGGTCATATATTGTCAAATTAGCAATTTTCCCCATTTGTTTTTATTATATACCACATCAATAAAGACAGATAGAGACCCTTTCTTCCTGGTCACAGCCATTATTGATAGTCTTTGAGATACTCACAGACTCTCAAATATTAATTGCTTTTAACATCCTCCAATGTAACTCTGAGATATATGGGAATGCCAGTCCTGTTCACTGACCATTCACCTATCTTTGACTTATCTGTTAAGAGAGATAAGAGACTATCTAGTAACAGACATATGAGATACAATGTGAAATCTTACCTCACTATTCCATT
This sequence comes from Monodelphis domestica, assembly GCF_027887165.1. Lineage (NCBI taxonomy): Eukaryota > Metazoa > Chordata > Mammalia > Didelphimorphia > Didelphidae > Monodelphis > Monodelphis domestica. The sequence goes on from NC_077229.1 coordinate 251,079,430, forward strand.
CTCTTCAAAAACATTTATCTGTCCTAGAATGCATCTCAATAGGATAAAGGATGTGTCATATAAATACATATCTCTTGCAACTTTTACTGCCACATCACAAGTTAAGGACAGATTTCTCATATATTCATTGACTCCTGAACAATTCTATGTCTGCAGCTCCTCACCTTATTCTCCCCTTCTCCAGAGTGGTATGGGACTTATGGTTTGGCCTATTTTACTGGTGAATGGAAAAGCCAGTGGAAAGGAATCTGGGAACTTTGTAGCATAAACAGACAAAGAATCTAGGCATAATTCAGTGGCCACTTCCTCTGCAGCACAGAGATTTTTCTGGGCTGCTATACCCACTTTTGGGATGACAGAAGTAATAGATTCTGTTAGTAACAACTCTGCTGAGATTGAGTAATTGGCTCTGGATACAATTCAAGCCATTTTCTGATATTCTAAAGCTATCTCCTCCCTCCAGGATGAGATTTGAGTCCTTGGCAAAAACAGTTATACAAAGCTATCTAGCAATGAACATGCTTCCAGCTGCTTTTGGGGGTGCCTGTGTTCTTATTAAAAAATCTTGTTGTTCTTACATAAATAAGTTAGGGGAGATTTTTACAAATGTCAATGAACTCCAAAGAATTATGAATGACACTGATCAAATGTACCCAAGGAGTTATAGGTGAAGCTGGAAATTTTATAGATGTAACGGAACTAGCTGAAGGAGAAGAGAGAAAGGGAGGTAATATTGAATAAGCAGAAAGGAGTAGAGGTAAAGGAAAGAGCCAGTGGGAACAGGACTACCTTAAATAAAGTTTAATACAATATTGCAGCTATAATACTGTGTTTGCAGGAGAAAAAAGAATATTGAAACTATGATAAGCACATGGGTATTTATTTTCCCCTTAAAACCCTAGTATCATAGGCAAGGAGGAGACCAAGTTATCACTCTTTGCAGATGACATGATGGTCTACTTTAAGAATCCTAGAGATTCAACCAAAAAGCTAATTGAAATAATCAACAACTTTAGCAAAGTTGCAGGATACAAAATAAACCCACATAAGTCATCAGCATTTCTATATATTTCCAACACAGCCCAGGAGCAAGAACTAGAAAGAGAAATCCCATTCAAAATCACCTTAGACAAAATAAAATACTTAGGAATCTATCTCCTGAGACAAACACAGGAACTCTATGAACACAACTACAAAACACTCTCCACACAACTAAAACTAGACTTGAACAATTGGAAGAACATTAACTGCTCATGGGTAGGATGAGCCAATATAATCAAAATGACCATCCTACCCAAACTCATTTATCTATTTAGTGCCATACCCATTGAACTTCCAAAATTTTTTTTTTACTGATTTAGAAAAAACCATAAAAAAGTTCATTTGGAAGAACAAAGGATCAAGGATAGACAGGGAAACAATGAAAAAAAAATACAAAGGAAGGGGGCCTTGCAGTCCCTGATCTCAGACTCTACTATAAAGCAGTGGTCATCAAAACAATTTGGTACTGGCTAAGAGACAGAAAGGAGGATCAGTGGAATAGACTTGGGGTAAGTGACCTCAGCAGGACAGTATACGACAAACCCAGAGAACTCAACTTTTGGGACAAAAATACACTATTTCATAAAAACTGCTGGGAAAATTGGAGGACAGTGTGGGAAAGATTAGGTTGAGATCAACACCTCACGCCCTACACCAAAATAAATTCAAAATGGGTGATTGACTTGAACATAAAGAAGGAAACTATAAGAAAATTAGGGGAACACAGAATAGTATACATGTCAGACCTTTGGGAAGGGAAAGATTTTAAAACCACACAAGACTTAGAAAGAGTCACAAAATGCAAAATAAATAATTTGGAATACATCAAATTAAAAAGTTTTTATATAAGCAAAACCAATGTAACTAAAATTAGAAGGAAAGCAACAAATTGGGAAGCAATCTTCATAAAAACCTCTGATAAAGGTTTAATTACTCAAATTTACAAAGAGCTAAATCAATTGTACAAAAAATCAAGCCATTCTCCAATTGATAAATGGGCAATGGACATGAACAGGCAGTTCTCAGCCAAAGAAATAAAAACTATTAATAAGCACATGAGAAAGTGTTCTACATCACTTATAATCAGAGAGATGCAAATCAAAACAACTCTGAGGTATCACCTCACACCTAGTAGATTGGCTAATGTAAAGATTAAAATTTAGGGAATATGGGGAGACTGAGGCAGGTAGAAATTAGTTTCTCTCTGCAATGAGTATTATATTTTTTAGAGGTTTATTGAAGATTAAGAAAATACAGGATAAGAGACACGTGTCCAGGCCATAGAATGGCCTAGACACAACCTCACCTACATTATGAAAAAAAGCCACATCTGCCCCAAACGGAAGTCCAAGTCCCAAGAGACCTTCAAAAGCCTTTGAATCAGCTTAAATACCTTCTCGATCTCAGCCTAGGTGAGATTACAAGGCATTCTGGGGAAGTGGAGCAAAGGCTCGTGGGGATTGTAGTCCTGTATTCGAGTCTATTTTTTACATTTCTCCGTGTGATCATTTTTGGAAAAATTAATTTTTCCCCAAAAGGACCATAAAAACATAATAAACTTAAAAGATTACAATAATGTGAGGATAAGAGAAAAAAGAAAGAATAAAAACAATAATTGCTGAACACATTGACAAAAAGCCCTTTAGGGGGCAGTCCCCTTTGGCATGAAAGTATACATACAAATAAATGTTCAATCAACCACACCCAAAGTTCATTTTGATCTTGTGCAGCTTGTGGTCTGGATGCTTATTCATGGTGGCTTCTCCAACAGTTCAGTTCTGGATTCGGAGAGGTAGCATCTTCTTTACCTAAAATTCTTCTCAAAAGGAATTTAAACTTTGAAATTTACAATAATATTTTTTTACATTCCCCCGTGTTGTGGGTGATTGAAAGATACAGAATCAGTTAGGGATGCATGGCTGAGGGATGAGGTATATTAATCAATTGGCAAAAGATATTAAAAAGACATCAGAAAAATCAAAAAGAAAAATTTCTGGATGAAAATATAGACCATCAAAGTCTTATGTGTAAAAATTCCCAGTAGAAGAAAAATAAATCTATAACAGGTCCTTGAATCAGGGCCTAATCAAAATGATCTAAGTAATGATGCATTTACCCAGTCAGTAGCCAGGACTACAGAAAGGTACCACACTATGAGAGGCAGAAAAGAAAGGGACCAGATTATAGGAGCCAAGGTTTTGGGGATACTCGTCTGTGAGTATCTTCAGAGTGAGTGTGGACACAAGGAAAGCCTATGTCTTAACACATGTTAAACATAGTAACCTCGAGTCTTCACACTAGGTTCAAGACCTTTGTATTGGCCTAGAAGTGCATCAATCCATCCTGGATTTGCTTTTCTTTGGCTCTGTGAAATGGCTCTTGTGTGTATATCTTGTCCTGGAATCAGACAGAATCATTAAGCAAAGTCCCATAATTTTTTAAATAATTAGTGGCATAATTTTTATAGTCACAAGCTTTTTAGGGTGTGCATTAGCAAATGTATTTCAAACTTGTAACACTGAAAAGTCAAAAAGTTAAAGAAAATCTTAATGCTGGTGACATGTGCTTCAAATATAAAAAGGAGAGAAAAAATAATAAAAAAACCTGAAAAAGTATATTGCACATGCAAGAAAAATATAATAATAAAAGAGCTTTAAAAAATTCAAAAATATAGCTTATAATCATTGACACTGTGTCAGCTAAGAAAATATAAAATGCAAGACTTTCTCACCAAAAATGAGATCCATTTCCTCTGGCCAATATCTGGCCATGATCACTGTGAGTAGAAGGCAAATGAATTGAACATGGTTAACAATTTTTTTTCATTTTTAAAAATACAGTAGTACAAATATGTAGATATCAATATCCCCAAAATTCTCAATAGCCCAATTAATTACAATGGCAAACAAACACACTTTCATATTTCACATAAGTTGCTGTATGACATTTTTAAAACCTATGAATTGATGGACATTTGTCAAAATTTTTACAAATATAGAAATCCTTCAACCTTAGTAGTATTTAAACATATTTTTTAAACAAAGTAAAACTCATCTTGGGTTTAGAACATAATCAAGAAATCTATATATCATTCTGGTAGAAGTAAAATAGTGAGCTGAAGAGTATAAATAAAGGGGTGCTCCTTTTGGAGGCTTATAGGGATACAAATGCCCTGAGATTAACTGCCCAACTTCCATTCACATATTTAGAAATGCGGGAAGGTTGGGGGTTATAAAATGTATTTCACTTCAGCTAATGGGCCTTAGGGCAGGCAAAAATAACCAGATTATTTAAAAAAATTCCAAAAATCATATTTAAAAAACCTAAAATCAAATCATTTGAGGTATTTAGCACATTAAAATTTCCAAAGGTTGTTAATACAATCATAACCAGTTCTGAAGTCCATCTATCCTCAGCAAAATAGAAAAAAAGGCTGTTTTTTCATATATGGGCTTATTCACAATAATATTTGTTCAACAGTTATAGGGGAAAAACAACAGAATTTCAAAACTCAGTACATTCAAAATAAATTCAATCAACCTTCAGTTCAAGCAGAATAATATTGAATCGAGTAATATATGAACTTAAAATCATAAAGTTAAACCTTAAACAAAAAAATGCAATAGAATACAGAGATTTTTATAAACCATTGGAATTTGAAATGCCTTAAAATATAGCCTTTAGTCTCTTCAAAGTTCCTTGGTTTTTTTTTTTTGTTTGTTTGTTTTTAATTATCCATTTAAATGTCTATTGTCCGAAGAGAGAGTAGTAAGAGCTAGGCAATGGGGGTTAAGGGGCCCATCCAGGGCCCCATAGCTGAGAAGTATCTGAGGCCAGATTTTAACCCAGGACCAAATGTCTTTATGTCTGGCTATCAGGTCGCTGAGCCACCCATTTGCCTCCCCAAAGTTAAAGTTGAATCTTTGGGCCGAGTCTGCTCCCTGACAGGCAGGTAAAATCAATGAAATTACCAGAACAGTCAAAAAGTATCTTTTTACACAGCCCATTGCTTTTTAAATTTCTGTTTGAAAAAATCTGTTTCTTCTCCTCTCCCTTTTCTCTCTCCCCTGCTCTGATACCCCTGTGGCCAATACCCCCATCCACGTGGAGGCTTAACCTAAGGGAAAATTGCCCGTTCTCCTTTCTCTCTCTTCTCTCCCCTCCGCCCACGTGGCCAATATTGTTACCAGCTGGTCGCAATGAGTCCTCAGCGATCTGCTCCAAGGATCTAGGTGATGAGCTAGCTGGGGTGACCCTCGTGGGTCTGGGGCGCAGAAATAGGCAGGCAGCAGGCCGGTGAGAGGCCAGGAGCAGGAGCTGGAGTGGCTGCGGGGGTGGGCAAGGCCAGGACCAGGTACAAGGTGAGGACAATCAGGGCTGCAGGCTGCAGGCAGGAAATGACCGGGCTGAGCCTGGTGGGGTGGGTAGCAGGTCCAGAGCCTGTAGCAGCTTTGCAAGGGTAGAAAACCTTGGCCAGATAGATATGGCTCAAAAAAAAATTTTTTTTTCTAGGTACTAGATATTAAAAGTTGAACTAAAGATCAGAAAAGAAATCAGAAGATTGAGATATTTCGTTGTAACAGTTAAATTTTAGGGGAGATGGGGAGACTGAGGCAGGTAGAAATTAGTTTCTCTCTGCAATGAGTATTATATTTTTTAGAGGTTTATTGAAGATTAAGAAAATACAGGATAAGAGACACGTGTCCAGGCCATAGAGTGGCCTAGACACAACCTCACCTACATTAGAAAAAAAGCCACATCTGCCCCAAACGGAAGTCCAAGTCCCAAGAGACCTTCAAAAGCCTTTGAATTAGCTTAAATACCTTCTCGATCTCAGCCCAGGTGAGATTACAAGGCATTCTGGGGAAGTGGAGCAAAGGCTCGTGGGGATTGTAGTCCTGTATTCTAGTCTATTTTTTACACTAACATGACAGCTATGGAAAGTAATGAATGCTGGAGGGGATGTGGCAAAGTAGGGACACTAATTCATTGCTGGTGGAGTTGTGAATTGATCCAACCATTCTGGAGGACAATTTGGAACTATACCCAAAGGGCGATAAGAGATTGTCTACCCTTTGATACAATCATAGCACTTCTGGGTTTGTACCCCAAAGAGATAGTAAGGAAAAAAAAAAAACTGGTACAAGAATATTCATAGCTGCACTCTTTGTTCTTGGCCAAAAATTGGAAAATGAGGGGATGCCCTTCAATTGGGGAATAGCTGAACAAATTGTGGTATATGTTGGTGATGGAATACTAATGTGCTCAAAGGAATAATAAAGTGGAGGAACTCCATGGAGACTGGAACGACCTCCAGGAAGTGATGCAGAGTGAGAGGAGCAGAACCAGGAAAACATTGTACACAGAGACTGATACACTGTGGTACAATCAAACGTAATGGACTTCTCCATTAGAGACAATGCAATGTCCCTGAACAATCTGCAGGGATCTAAAAAACACTATCCACAAGCAGAGGATAAACTGTGAGAGTAAAAACACTGAAGAAAAGCAACTGCTTGGCTACAGGGGTGGAGGGGATATGACTGAGGAGAGACTCTAAATGAACACTCTAATGCAAATACCAATAAAATGGAAATGGGTTCGAGTCAAGAACACATGTGATACCCAGTGGAATCATGGGCAGGCTATGGGAGAGGTGGGGGGGGGGGGGCGGGGGAGGAAAAGAAAATTATTTTTGTTTCCAATGAATAATGTTTGGAAATGACCAAATAAAATAATGTTTAAAAAAAATAAAGAAATAAAATAAACTCCATGTTTTTCCCTAAAAAACAAACAAACAAACAAACAAAAAAACAAACCCTAGTATGGATTCAGACAGAAGAAGCACAAGGGCTAGTCATTTGGGATTAAGTGAATTGACCATAAGCACACAGGTATGAAGGCCAGATTTGAAGATAAATATATGGGTGTTAATATAACGCATATTTTCAGATATTTCATTGTAATGATCAGTTGTACTGACTCTTTCCTTTTTGTTTTTCTGTAAAAATAACCTTTTCCTTATGTATTGGCTCTCTAGGTGCGAGCAGGAAGGATCCATAGGATATTATAATGATATAAGAGAAAGATGGTGTCAATTAAAACTTAAACATATAGCACTAGACAATTATATTTGCTTTCTTATGTCATAAAGTTGAAAATTTCTTTAATAAGAATGATCAATATTACTAAAGATAGGTACAGAGATTTTACTACTTCAGAGAGAAAGACATTTAGAGAATGATAAGTTTTCTGAAGTCATTAAATGCTTGGAGTATTAAAAAACTCTTTGTGCAAAATCATTGACCCAGCAATGCTACTACTAGGTCTGTATCTAAGAGATCAACGAAAAAGGAAAAATAATTATATATGCAAAAATTATTTATAGCAACTCTTTTTGTAGTGACAAAGAGTTGGAAACTGAGTGGGAATATCTGAACAAGTATTGCTATATGATTGTGATACAATACTCTTGTGCTGTAAAAATTGAAGTATGGTTTCAGACAAATCTGGGAAGATATGCAAACTGTGATATGAACAGAACAAGGAGAACATTGTATACAGTAACAGCAGTATTATAACAATGAGCAAATGTGAAAGACTTAGCTATTCTAATCAATATAATGATCAAAGAAAATTTCAAAGGACTCATAATGAAAAAATGCTATCTATTTCCAAAGAAAGAGCTGATGAAATATGTTCGAATATTGAAACATGCATTTTGCACTTTACTTTTCTTACTTTATTATTATTATTATTTGTAATATTGTTGTTATGGAAATATGTTTTGCATGACTTCCCACATATAGTCAATATGTTGTTTACTTTCTCACTGAAAAGGGGGGGACTGTAGGAGGGAAGATAATTTGAAACAATAAAAAAAAGTGGAAAGGAAAATAAATAGTTAAAAAATCAAATAGCCATTTAAAAAAAGAAACATAGATCCTTGGTATTCTAGAACAAAGCATAGAGTCAGAAGCTTGAACTTTGAGTATTAGCATTTCTATTTATTATGGGCAAATTATTTAATCTATGTAGACTTTCTTTTTCAATAGTAAAAGGGGCTAAAACCTGCACTATATACCTTTCAGGGAAGTATGAGAGTGAAATAAGGTAATGTATATTGATCAAACATTCATTAAGGACTTTCTATTAATGAGGTCCTGTGATAAGAACCAGGACTATGAATATAAAAGAGAAATCATCTCTGCCTTCAAGTTGCAAGAGGTGTTACAGAATTTAGGTAAAATAAATGCAAAGTAGTTTTTGGAAAAGGTATTTCTAGGAGCCAGAATGAACAATAAATGTTTAATGAGGAAGCTGACCTATGAGCTGGATCTCAGAAGAAATCAGCATTTTCAGAGGTAGACGTGAAGAGGAAGTATACTCCAGTGTGGAGGAAAATCAGAGAAAAGGCATAGAGATAGTTTTGTGTTCATACTGATATGTAGTGTAGAGAGACATTTGTGGTTTAAGAAAATCAATTTTGCATCTGTGAGATGATGGATTAAATTATGGAGAGTCTTGGGATGGGAAGAACAAAAGAATTTCTATTGTAACATTCCAGTCAAGAGGTAATGAAGAACTGAATTAGGAGATTGATAAGTGAATGAAGAGGAAAGTGTGTGTGCAGAAATATGGAGATAGAAAAAAATAAGATTTGACAAGTGATTGGATAAATAAGGTAAGGGAGAATGAGAAGTTAACAATGATAAAGAAGGTTTTGAAACTGGGTGACTATGAAGATATTGATATCCTCTATCACTATGGGGAAATTTGAAAGAGAGTGAGTTTGGGTGTGAAATCAATGTTTTCTATTTTGGATTTGAGTTTGATATGATTCTGGGACATCTTGGTAGAATTGTCTGATAGGCAGTTGTGAGTAGAGTTCTGGAAAAAAAACAAGCTATGACTGGCTTTATCACGGTCAAAGTCATCTGAATAAAGATACTAATTAACTAACATGTATATGGAACTTTAAAAATGGCAATGTCTTTTAAAACTTTTTACTTAATTATTTTAAATATATTTTTTAAATTTAAGTTCCAAATTCCCTCCCTTTTTTTTAGTCCTTCCCAAACCCATTTAAAAGGTAAGCACTATGATAGCCATTATATATGTAAAATGATGCAAAATATATATTTTAAATCACATTGTAATAAAAAAGAGAAAACAATACACTCCAGTCCTCACTCAGAGGTCCTCAGTTCTCTCTCTAGAAGTGTATATTTTTCATCTTTTGAAATTGTCTTGGGTCATCATATTGAGCAGAGTAATGAAATCTTTCATGATTGATCATTATAATATGTAGTACTCTTGACTTATTATCTGATTTGACCTCAATTAAATTTTAGCTATTGAGATGACCAAGAAACTCACTTGTAGAGACAAAATTCAACAAGGTGAGTCAATAAACATTTATTAAAAGCTGACTATGTGGCAATCTTTGTACTAAGCTTTGGAAGGATCACGATATGCAGGGTAGGACCCTCAGAACTAGTAGCAAGGATCTAAGTGATGAATCAATAAAAGAAGGCTAAAAAGAAACAGCAGAATGAGTAGGAGGAATACATAAAGAAAGCAATACTCTTAAAATTCAGAGCAAAGAGAGTTTTGTCAACTAAAAAATAAGATACAAATTTTACCTTATACTTTTTCCTGGTAAACTCATATTTAAATCATTTACCAGTTGGAAAACTTCTCCAATAGTGGTGGTAGGAAAGCATTTTCAAAACTATGTAGTGTTTCAGTACTGTGATTTTTACCTACATCCTACCAATTTCTTTGTTAAACCTATTTCCTTTTGTTCTAAAAACTAAGCATAAATGATCTATTCTAATATGAATTTTTCTCTTTAACACTATTAAAGCATTGCCCCAATTACATTATGTTCCCATTATTACACAAAATGGAGGAAGATTTTTTTTTATAAAAAGCACTATTAGGAAAGAAGCAAAACAAAATAAATATAAGAACATTTTCTAGTCCTTATAAATTAGGATTTGGCAACTCTTACAGAGTACACTTGGAAAATCCCTAGGATAATAGGCCACAGGGAAGTGTTTCCATGGTAGCAGACTACTGATATTCTGTCCTTATCACCTTCTAAAAGGAGTAGGTGCATCATAGGCTAACATAAATTTTTCATTTTTGTCTAAAATATTATTCCCTCCATTTAACACACAGAAATGGAATTGCAATTTGTGCATACAATTTCTAAAGCTAAATTTTTGAGAAGATATTAAGAAAGTACCAAATTATGTTTATAGAATCCAAATCACCAGGCTTGGATAAAAAATATCTCAGACTACTGAAAGAACTGGCTAATGTGTCTGCTGACCCATTGTCTTTGATCTTTGATAGACTGTAAAGATTTAAAGATCTAACACAGGAATAGAAGAGAGATTTTAAAAATAAATTAAAACAGAATATGTAAAATTTTAAGAAAGTGAGTCTCATTTCAACCTCCAGCAAAATCATAGAATTTAGTATCAAAGGGATCTTTTGCATTTAGATAGATAGATACATCTAGAAATATAATCAAGGAGAGAGAGAGTAGGGAGGGAGGGAAGGAGGGACAGAGACAGAGACAGCAACAGAAAGAGAGAAAGAGAAAGAAAAAGAAAGAGAATGAAAAATTTTTTTTCAAATGCATTGTCATAATCACTGAGTTCTATTGATATAAAACTGAACAAGAAAGACAATTGCTGTCCTCAAGGAGATTTTTCTATTGGGGTGAAAACAACACATAAGAGGGACAAAGAAAAAGATGGTACCTAGACCTGGAAATATAGTATAATATGGCCAGGGAGCAATCTAGGGTTCTATTTTAGATAAATTAAGATGAGTAATCACTTATCAGAGTTCAATGTCACAAATGCAAAGTCTATAGTTGTAAGGGAATGAGGATATAACTATTTATAAAGTGTATCAGTTATTAATAAGAAACAACATAGTGTCATCAAGAATAGGCTGTACCAAATTATCTGAGTGCAATGAAATATAAGAAATGATAAAAAGAAAGATTAAGAGAAATTTGGGAAGAACTGGACAAAATCATGCAGATGCAATAAAACCAGCGGAATAGGTTATACCATAAACACAATGTTGCAAAAGAAAGCAACATTCATTAATATAAGAAATGTAATCAATATATTGTCCAACCATGGCTTCAGAATGCCAATAATGAGGCAAAGTTCCACCTGTTGGCTGAAAAGTGATAGACTATTTTTACAGAATGAGACATTCACTTTTGGACTTAGTTCATGTATGATTTTCTTTTGCTTGACTATACTAACTCACTAAAATAAAAATGATTTAATAATTATTAATAAAATGAGGTATTTTGATTTTTTTGTAGGATGATAAAGAACTATAGAGAGAATGGAAGCAATGACAAATTCTAAAAAAAAAGACAAAAGACAAGAACAGCAATGAAACTCTGCAGTCACTGAAGAGAACAGAAAGAAGTTCAGAAGGAGCCATAGACAATAAGGACAGAATAAGTTAGCATTACTATGGTAAGTTAATATACAATTATTTGTAAATGTTTATTTTTAATATATACTTTATAAACAAACTATATAACAGATTCCTGATTTCCTTTTTCTCTTTTTTATGGACATAGACATATTTTTTAATGTCTGAGCAGTTCATACTTAAAAAGGTGTGTGTATGTATATATGTATGTATATATGTGATTAGTCAAATTCCAGGAAAAAAAGAATAGATTGTGTCAAAATAGTATCTTTTCTGGGAGTCATATTTTTCTGTTTATGTCTTCACTGTTTATCTGTTTATTCTCTAAGTTTTTGAGTTTTCTTCTCCTTAGAATTTTGGTAATTTTAACTTCTTGGGGTTCTTGGTATCCTAGAAAGTAGAGAGAGTTAAACTTGCTTTACCTCTGGTTCATAATATACATATTTGAGAGGTTTGGGAGATAATATTGTTAGTCACATGACCACTGGATTATTTCAATAGTATTTTAATAGAGTTAATAGTCATATAAATTGGAGAAGTTTATAGAAAATGGGGAAGAAAATGCAAGGGGAGAGGGAAGAAATATGAAATTTGAGTACATGAAAGTCCCAACAGAGCTTTCAAACTAATATAAATAAAATTTTTAAAACCTCATAAAACTAGAAACATAAATCTTAAAGTTGTTGTCTTACCCATGATGATAGGACCTGTCATTTGCCTTTCTTTTTATTCCTAATACTTAGCACAGGGCCTGACACATAGTAAGTGTTTAATATAGTCATTTTTATATTGGGCAGGGGTAGAATCTATCATCTGGAAGCAAACTATACTATATGAGTTCTGAGCAAATATCTGAGAAATTCTCACCATCCTATTTCTAAATATACAACCACTCATGGATTGGTGGTGATGATTTTTTATGCCTGACCATGTTTACTCTCCAGATATCAGAAAAAGATCAAAACCAAAGTCCAAGATTAAAAATAGTTTTCCAGGCAAATTTCAGGAACACACCATGAACATTTTCCCTCTTTTCTACAGAGTAGTATTCTCTCAAAAGCCTGATGGGTCACTGACAGATGGGATCAGTCATAGATAATTTGCATTGTCAAGAATTCCTTGGGGATTGAAAAAAAAATCATTATCAAGGCTCAAGAAACACTTTCTCAAATACTAGGAAACCAAACCAGTTCCAACTGCCACTCAACGGACATGCCAATATTACTACTTTCAAAAATGATATTGATTCTCATCATCCAAGGCATTTACTTATATTTATTTGGAATTTAAAAATTAAAAATTAATCAAGGACGATAGACACTACTAACACTAATACCATGCTATTCTATAGCACTTTAAAGCTGTTATTTTTTTCTTGACTGACAAGATGTATATTTCTTAACATCACAATTTGGAAAAGGAGTAAAGTGAGTACTATGCTATGATTAAAATCTCTTGGAGACTGTAAATTAATTTATAATTACTTGTTAATAAAAATTGGAGAGAGACAGAAAGGAAGAACACCTGGCTACCTTAACTAAAAATAGTCTCCAAGCTGCTCCAAGCCCAGGCTTAAACTAAGGCTACTCAGCCCTCAGTAAAAGCAGCTGCAAGCCACACCAAAAGAGAAAGAGAGAAAATACTGCTCTTACCCTTTTGTTAAAAGGCCAAGTATGTTTCTTCTGCGCCTCTGATTGGCCAATTTAACTTTAGTCAGGCCCCCAGTTCTGAAATCTAGACTGGTCATCCCACAGGGACTTCCTGATATGAACCATGATACTTTTGCCAGCAACACACACACACACACACACACACACACACATCACCTCTCCCTCCTCCCCCCCCTTACACCCCCCCAGAAAGCCTCATCAAAGCATGTGTGGGGCCAGTCAAAGTTGGCGATGGTATCAAGAATCTGATTTTAAAACTGATTGAGTGAGTACATCTTAAATTATATTTACTCACCTACAAAGGATAAATGACTTGCTGGGGTTACTGTCATGTAAGTTAGATGTCAAGATCCAAACTCAAGTCTCCTCTAATTTTCCACAAGTCCAGTTCTCTTTAATTTATACTGTTATTCTGTTTATACTTGTCATGATATAGATCATGAGAAACTTAAAAAAAAGTTTTGTTTTATTTGTCTCAGTGGAGGAACTATAGTATCTGTATAGCATAAATGGAATGCTTGTTAAAGATTGACTTTATAATTTAAAAATATTGTTCTTGTTTTAGAATTGAGTGGGAGTTGGTGAAAACTGTATTATATTTGTATTCCAAGATTCTCAATGATTCCAAAATGGTCAATTATGTATAAACCCATTTTTTTATCATAAAAATTTTCTTAGGGACATTATATATCTATGAGTTAGGGATAACCACATTTTTAGCACTATCAAAATTAAAACTTACTTCTGGGAAAATTAAAAGAACTATTAATTTATTGTGAAAGTTGAGGCCAATTAAAGTGAGCTACATTTTCTCCCTTTTTTTCAGCTCATAAGTACTTGATTTCATTCCCTCATTTGTACTTTTTCCTGCTCTCTATAACTCTGACCATGAAGTAGCCCTTCTCCAAGCTGAGGCCAATCTCTCCAGATATACTCCTAGTCCCATCCTTTCCTATATTTTCAGCAGATTGCAAATTCCATTATTTCTACTCTCTAGCTAGTTTTTAACCTCTCTCTCTAGCAATTGCTTCCTTTTCTATTGCTTTCTAATGTGCTCAACACCTTCATCTATTGTTTAAAAAACAAACAAAAAACCTCACTAGGCCTGATCATCCTCTTAATCTATCATTCTGTATATTTCTTATCTTTCTCAAAGTCCTACAAAAGATATACTCACATTGGGCTTTTAATAACTCAAAGTGTAACTTTTATGATATAAAACTTTACTCAAGGTTATAAATAATCTATTAATTATCGAACCTATTTTTTCTGGCTTTATCTTTATTAACCTCTCTACTTCATTTGATAATATTAATCACACTATTCCTCTTAAAGTCTTCTAATTTGATTTTCATTACACTATTTTCTCCAGTTCTCTTCTATATTTACATACTATAAAAATAAAAAAAGAAAATATAATACATGTTTTCATACAAGTTTTAGTGCTTAAAATGCTTCATGCTTAAAACTTTAAGCACAGTTGTAGGAAGAAGAATATTTAACATTATAGACATTGTAAAGAATTGGTAGGCTAGGATAAATCACCAGAATATTGTTCTGCAATAGCATAGTTTACTGGAAAGGAATGACTTAGATTAAAATTAGGAAGAACAAGTAGAATTGTTTATGAAAAAGCATGAGGTCAAAGAACTAGATGAAGTAGAGATGTGATAACCTGAATATCCTTAATGATAATTATATCATTCAAAATATGGAGAACTTTATGAGTTTCAGAACTTCTATTTAGGAAATGATTGTTAACTAGAATTATTACATTATATATTTTTATGTTTTATACAAAATTACCAATGTCATTAAACAGATAGTTATGACCCTTTTAGAGAAAGAAATCCCTTAGAACTGGTGGAGAAAATAGTTTAAGCGAGTGAAATCATAAACATAGGTATAAATTCATAAATCAAAAAATTTTAGACTAAGGGGAGTTAGCTTAAAAGAAGCATAAAGCTCTAAAGGATGAAATTGAGATCAAATGAAGAAAAACATTATTGTTGAAAAAGGACCCCAAGAGACTGAGGAATCATGAATATAATAACATGGGCACTTAAGATAATTCAATCATGGGCTACATTATAATGAGTTTAATAATTAGAACTCTATAGGAAACGGTTCTTCCCTGGTCAGAAAACATTTGGAGAATAGTATTCAAGTCTTTCAATGGGAAATATTTCAAGGATAGAAACCAGAGTATTGAAGAACCTCAAGTTCATGTTTTGGTTGCTTGAGGGAAGGGATATTGAGTCTTAATAAAAGAAATATTGAGGGAGATCATCACAGCTATTTCCCAAGTGTTTAAAGTACTGTAACCTTGCAGGTGGATTTTGTTTATTCTTGTTGCCTTCTGAAGGCAGAATTAGAAGCAGTGCATGAACATTGCAAAGAAGGAGTTTCAGGCTTTATTTATGAATACAATTTCCTAATAATGAGAGCAATCAATATTTGGATTAGTGTGCCTTAGGAGGCAAAATCATCCTCCTGGCAGGTCATCAAGTTTAAAAGTATAAATTTGAGTAACAATTATTCAGAGATATTGTAGAGGGGTCTGTTACAGTATAGTTTAAACTAGATGGTCTCTTAAGTCTCTTCCAACTTTGAGATTCTGTGAATCTATTTTTTCTAATTCTAACAATTTACAATTATTTGACTCCATGATTACCGGTAAAGATAAACAGAAAAGACAGCTTGAAAATATTGCCCAAAAGGCAACTACTACAATCTAGCTTTCCATTAGAAACTGGATACTCAAAAAAAAAAAATTAAGTCTTTTCCTTTAGTGAGATTTAAATTTAATACAACGGATACAACATCTACTCAAATGTAATTGCATCAAATTTAGAATATAATGTAATGCAATGATGATGATTAGAGATTAAATGGCAATATGAAATTTTCAAGGATCCCTTGCACTGAACAGTGCAATGTGTATGCACACACATATAATGTGTATGCACACATTAGGTGCATAATAATTATTTACTCTTACTTATCAACAATTTAAGACATGTCAACTGCTTCCTACTTCTAGTGGCCTTTTATTTTTGACAACCAAAATCCAAGTACTTTTAAAACTCTTTAAACTTAAAAAGAAGACACAAGGAAAAGATATTTTTCACTAGACATAAAGGATATTAGGATGAAAAAAGGTAAGAGGCAAGGTATTAGGAAAATGGCTTTTGTATTTCAGCTATATTTTGCCAACAATGGAAATATATGTTATTTGTGAACCATGCTGTGAATAGATGCTGTAAATAGCTTTAAGAATAGGGTAGGATTTTTTGTGGGCCTTTTTCTTTGACAGAACAACCTCCTAGGTAGTGATTCAGTGCCATCATTTTATGATGCATTGTTGCACTAGTCCTGCAAAGAGTCTCTGGAACACGTAAACATCCATTAACCAAGACTTCTAGCAAGGAATTCAAAGCATTTTTACCAATACTGTCTCATCATTTCTCACAATATCCTCTGGAGCAAGAGGCAGGAAAGGATAACCCCTCTTACCCAGTAGAAGTATGAGCTGAACAAGGCCAGGAAGTTTGCCATAGGAAAACTACCACCAGATGCATGCTAGTTCTTCCTGATACTCAGTATTATTGGATCTTATTATTTCATTATATAACATTTTTGAACAAACAAATTAATGGAGATTCTCTAGAATATCCAGTATTTATACAAGTAAATTTTGAATTCATATATTTATTCCACAAATATTTAATCTCCAACCTCTATACTTATAGCAAATTCACCTTCAATAATATTCATTAATTATCATTACTTTTGCTTCATGTAAGATAGTTTCTGCTCTTATAAAGTTTAAAACATAGATCAGAGCAATTTTATATCCAAGAAAAAGTTTAGTACAAAATACATATTGCATTTATTACAGAAGTAGAAATAAAGTACCTAATGATTTCTAAAGAATCAGACTGATCAGAGAAGGTATCGTTTAACTTGACTTTAAATGAGAAAAGGAAAAGAATGAGAAGAAATTCCAGAGAGAGAATAGAATAAGAGTTTCAGATATGGAAAACTTCAGGGAACCTGGAAATGTGATATGTTATGAATTGGAGTAATCTAGATAGTCTATTATGACTCCATTAAATCTCTTAAAATGTACCAAAATGAACAATCATAAAGAAAACCCAAGAGACATAGCAATTAGATTCTCCAATTCAATTCAGGATTCTATAAAAATAAATCCCAGTATCTTATGCAACTTCAGAAGAGAGATAGGCCAAGTTATATGATTTAGATATATAGAGTGACACAGTAAACAAATTAGAGAAGCCCAGAATAGTTTCCCTGTCTGATCTATGGCTAAGGGAAGAATTTAGGACCAAACAAAAGATAGAGTATGATAAAGTGAAAGGTAGATAATTTTGATTATATTAAATTAACAATATTTTATAGAAACAAAACAAATGCAATCAATATTAGAAAAAAGGAAGAAAGCTAGAGATAAAAACCATGCAGTAACTATCTCTGATAAAGGACTGATTTCTCAAATATATAGGGAACTAAATCAAATTTATAAACAAGATTAATTCTCCAGTTATTAAGTAGTCAAAGAATATGAACAGGAAATTTCCAAATGAAGAAATAAAAGTCATCTATAGTAATATAAAAATGCTCTAAACTGTTCTTGATTAAAGAAATGAAAATTAAAAGAACTCTGAGGTACCACTTAATACCTATAAGATTGGACTGCAAGACAGAAAAGGAAAATGATAATTGATGGAGGGGATGTGGGAAAATTTGGACTCTACTACACTGTTGGTTGAGCTGAGATATGATCCAAACATTGTGGAAAAAATAATGTGGAGCTCAAAGAGCTCTAAAAGTGTGCATTTCCTTTGACCCATCAAAATCATTGCTGGATCTATATCCCAGACAGAGAAGAAAAAAAAAGGGGGAAAAAGAGTTATTTGTACAAAAATATTTATTGAAGTTCTTTTTCTGGTAGCAAAGAATTGGAAATTGAGGGATTTTTTCATCAATTGGGGAATGGCTAAATAAATTATGGCATTCATTAGTAATTAGTAATTATCCAACATCAGCTTGGTCCATTACATCACAGTCTCTGCCCTAGCGTGGATGTTCTCTAGGTATGATCTACCTTTCAACTTACCCCAGCCCCCCCTTGACTATGCTTCTGGGAATCAGCATCTACAAAGCTTTTATCTTGAAGGCTTTTGTCCACCTCTTCTCCCTAGGCAGCTGGACAGCAATGCTGGTCAAAACAGTGATGGCTGGGGTCCTAGCCCTGAGCTCCCTCAGGCTCTTTGTCACTCTCATGCAGGGCAACTAAATCCTTTCCTCAACCTCTTCCAGGGACCTCAACTCCTGTGCTTAGTCCCTCTATTTAGAATTAAAAGAGTTCTTATAGTTTTTTTTAAACTTTTTAATTTTATTCTTTGTTTATTGTACAATTAGATATGCAACATACAGTTCAGTGCAAAATAAATAACAATAATCCATGGCAATTTGCTGCTTTAACCAACATGTTTCATACTTTATAGAATGATCAAAACAAGAAAAAATTCTAGGGTTAATAACATAGAAAAAATTAAATATCTAATCATATTGCTAGTCCTTTTTTTGGATTGAAGCTTTGGGTTTGTGTTATATCATCTTGCATATTCTTGGCTAGTGTAAGTTGTACTGCTTAGTCTTGCATATAGTGGTTAAGACTAAACATTACTTCTACAAGATTTCCTTGCTTTTTGATGAGATTCCTAGTGGAGTGACTTGGATTGTCCTTGTTGCTTCTGTCTCTTTTTGTGAGTCTGACAGGCCAATCTCAGCTATCGTTAAAGGTGTTGGAGCAGGCATTCTTCAAGATATTGAGAGATGTTCTTTTTTGAGTGCTGCCCTGACCCTTTCTTCTTCTGTGATTAAGATACCTTCATCCTGCATCCTGTTTCTTGGATATGAGGGTGTTATTCTGTTTCTGTTCCTTATAATACATTAGACAAGGTTGTCAAGTAGTTGGTAGCTCTGCCCAGCCTGGGCAATGATCTTCCCTATCTTCTGCTATGTGAGGCAGCTTGCCTAGACATTGAGTTTTCTGGGCTCTTAGTTATTGATCTCCAGGTTAGGTACCATATTATGGCTTCTTTCTGACTGGGGCTACATCTCATTTTTTAAAATAAAATTTTCTTTTCCCCATTAGATGAAAAACAATTTTAAAACACTTTTTTTTTGTTTTGAGTTCCAAATTCTTTCCCTCCTTCTGGCCCTCCACCTCTCCCTATTTGTTTATACACCTCCTCCCTGATACAATAAGCAATCTGATATATATTTAAAAGATGTAATAATTTAAAAGGTTTTTTTATATTAGTAATTTTGTGAAGAAATTTCAAGTAAAAAAATGAAGAAATAAAATGAATACAGTAAGTTTCAGTCTCCTATCAGGCTCCATTAGTTCTTTCTCCAGGGTCAGAGGGCATTTTTTATCATGTGTCCCTGGGATTGTCTTGGATCACTACATTGCTAAGAATAACTAGGTCATTCAGATTCATTGATCAATAAATATTGCTATCCCTGTGTTCAATACACAGTATTGACTCCAAGATGGAAGGTAAAGGTTTTTTAAAAAAAGAAAGCAGACATATTGTTAATCCTTTTTATACCACAAGGCAAAAATTATATTGAATAAAGGGTGCTGGAATCATAGATTAAAATGAGAAATTAAATTAATTGGAAACTAAATAATATAATCATGACAAAGAGGGAATAAAAGAACAAGTCATAAAAATAATCAGTAATTTATTTAAAGAAAATGACAGCAATAACAAAAATTACCAATTTTTTTCATATGTAGCAAAAGCAGTATTTCAGGTAAAATATATATCTCCTGAAATTCTATTCCTTAAGGGATTTTAATGAAAAAATTAAAATAAATTAGAGAAAGCAATTTTATTTTAATGAGTTGGTAGGCAAAAGAACAAATTTTAAAAACAATAGGATACTATTAAAGAAGCCCTGAAAACCCAAAAGAACAAATTGATAAAATGGGCCTATATATTTTATTTAAATTCTAGAAAATATTATGAAAGAAAACAATAAGAAGTTTCTAGAGAGAAAGAATGTATCAATAAATTGGGTGAGCCATAGTAGCAACAATAACAAAAAGAAAACTTTAGGAAATGAGCCACCAAAATGGAAATCCTGAAATCAAAGGAGGGATTAATATATTTTAAAGTAAAAAGAAACCCACTGAACTAATAAATGAAACTAGGATAAGATTTTATGTAAAGTAAAATTCAAGGTTCTTAATTAGAGGTCCATGAACTTTTAAAAATATGTTAAAAACTATATTTCAATATAATTTCTTTACAATCCTTTTTATTTTCATATATTTAAAATATTCTTGTTCAAAGGGTCTATAGGATTCTTCAGAGCACTAAAAGAGTCTATGAAACTCAAAAAATTAAAATCACTGGAGTGCATAATAATGAACTGTTTAAATTTTAACAAACCAAGAAATAAGTGTCTTCTCGGAACCCTGATGTATGTAAAGGTCATAGAATAAGCTAAATGTAACAGGCAGAGGGCCAGAAGTTGGTTCTAGTTTGTTTTTATAATCTTATGAGTATAAGTAAATGGCAGGGATTTGGTTGATATACTGGAAAGAAAAAGAGAAAGAAGGTAACGAACTTACTATATAACACATAATAATGGTACTTAAGATTAATAAGGAAGGAAAGACGGCAGAAAGGAAGAAAGAAACAAGAAGAAAGGAAAAAAGAAAAAAGAAAGGAAGAAAGAAAAAGGAAGAAAGGAAGTAAGAAAGAAAAAAGAAAGAATGAAAAAGAAAGAAGAAAGGAAGTAAGAAGGGAAGGAAGGAAGAAGAGAAGGAGGGAAGGAAGGAAAAGTAAGAACCAGTGATTAATATTGAGAAAGGGAAGAGAAAAGGAATAGAACTGAAACAGAATCCTCCCATTATAGATTACTAGTGTTAAGCAAACTCCTCTTCTACCACTTTTTTTCTTTATAAAGATGTCATGAGAATTGATGAAGGAGTAAAATCATAGGAGGGAAAAGGTAGTAAGAAATACACAATTAAACATCATGACTCAGAGAAGGAATAACTTATTCATAAAAAGACTGAAAAACTGGATTCAAAAACAGAATCTGAAATATCATATAATTTAAATTCACTAGAGAGCTGGCAGGGAAAGGAAAAATGAGGATAGAGTTGTAACAAAAGAAGGAAAAAAGTCATCAAACCTTCTTTAAATATAAATAGCTGAGAACAGAAAGACTAACAGACAAGTAGGAAAACTATGAAAGTTACATACTCAATTTAATAAGTATTGAAAATTATTAATATAGTAAATATATAGAGATTTACTCAAAATCTCATATAAAATCATCTTCTGTAATGCTCTTTATGTGGAAAAGTTTGTTTTATTTTTTCTCTGTTAAATTTAGATTAAAAACCACAAATTAATGAAATTAAATAGGAAAATTACCAAAAAATTACAATAATACTTCAGTTTTGCTGGTTGCTAGAATATGTTGAAGAAAGTACTAAGTGATTAAGCTCAAAAGATTTTTATAGAATAAAAGAATGTTACCAATATGTGAAGACCTTTAAAAGCCTTGGAGGGAAATAACAACAACAACAAAAACCCAACAAAACAAAACAAAACAAACAAACAAACAAAAAACCAAGAAGTTTGAATCTCTTTCCCCTAAGTTCTACCTCTACTCATCTTATTCCCAAACTTTATTCCTGAATTATTCCCACATTTCAATTTCTTCTCTCCTGTTCATATTAGCAAAAAAGGCTGGGGGAAATAATTTGGGTGATCTGACTTGTTCACTATAAAATTGTATTTATGATCATATCTTCAATTTCAGATTTGAATGATAATATTTTAATGCTATTGATCCATTTCTTATTGAACTTTGCAGTATCCTAATTTGTACTATCTATACCTCATTTTTTCTTTATTTGTTCCCTTCTTTTTTAGCAAGACACATTACTTCCCTTTTTATTTGTATTTTTTTAACCAAGAAAAAATGATATCTTCTCTATCCATCTCTGATGGATGGAAAAATGATATACCCTAATGTTACCATCTACCCCATTCTCTCTTCTCTTGTTCCAGTTTAAAGTGGAAGAAATATTCCTTTTTTTTAAAGTAAGGACAACTATTCTCCTTATGCTCTTAATGCTGTTACCCTCTTTTCCCACTCATTTATCACTTTGTTTACCTTATGGGAGGTTCCAAAACTAAGGAAGAGTGGATGGAGGGATGTTGGGAGAAAAGAGTAAGGGTGGTTATGTTGGAGACAACTTTTACAATTAATTATCTACTTATACTCCGATTGATTGATTAAATATGCATTGTGATCTATTCCTAGCCTCAGTTTAGGACACCATTGTAATGGAATGATGTATCATGTCCAGAAGATCTATTTATTTGCTTTTTATTCCTAAGTCCAAAATTAAAAAAAAAAAAACCTATAGAATATTTAAATAGGTACACAATATATTTTAATTTAAAATTATTTCACAAGTAATCTACATTAATTGTATACACTTTTTTTTTCCATTTTAAATATTAGTTAAGAGAGGTGGAGTCAAGATGGCTGCTTAGCAAGTCGCAAAAGTTCAGACCTTGGAATACCCTTCCTTATCGATTACAGACTGAATGCTCCTAGAGCACCGAAATTCAAGCTGAGCAACAGGACAGAGGCGGGGAAACCCTCCTTCTGGACTCAAATCAAAAGGTACGTGCCCCCAAAAGCCGGAATCCTAGAATACTCGGGTCTAAGGGGAAGTCAGAGGGAAGGTCTCAGGACCCTTCCCCTCCAACCCAGAGGGCTGAACCCCCAGCAGCAGCTGGAACCTCTGAGCGGGCAAAGGTGCTGGTTCCCGAGGGTCTACCTTGTGAGCAGTGGGGCGCCGGGCACTGAGCGTCCAGCATGGACAGAAGGGAGGAGGCCAGGGAGAGACCTGGCCCTGGCTGGGTCTCTCCATTAGGCTCCAGTCTCACCATTGCCTCAAGGCACACCCAGACCAATCCAGTTGAACCTAATCCCATCAGAACTCCTCAGAGCTCAGGGAGGCAGGCAAAGGCACTGGGGAACCTTGCGGACAGTGGAGAAGCAGCTGGAGAGAATTGGAGAGATCCTGGGTGGCCCAGCCTTCCAGGAGTCTTCAGCCTCAGAACACATACAGCCCAAAGCTTTTGAACATAATCAGATCAAAAGCCTCCAGAGGACAGGGAAGCTAATATTCCTCCCCTAAAGACTGTAACAAGAGATCTGACAAAGCTCCAAGAGGGGAGACTGACAGCCCCAAAACAAAAAAAAAATGAGAGGAGCAAGAGCACAGATAAATAAATACAGGGAGAAAAGAAGGGGGGTAAACCCAAGCAAACAACGGAAAAAGAAGAAAGAAATTACAATAGACAGCTTTTGCACAGGTAATAAGCAAAGAGCAAACAAAACAGAGGGGGAGGGACCAGCAAAGGAAAAATCAGAAATCCCAGTGAATTGGATACAGGCTTTGGAAGAACTCAAAATGCAATTCAAAACATAATTAAGAGAGGCTGAAGACAATTAGGAAAAGAATTTAAAAACTAAGATAAGTCATCTGGAAACAGAGGCACTTGAACTAAAACAAGAAAATGGTGTCTTGAAAGCCAAAATCAACCAGCTGGAAAATGAGGCAAAGGAGATGAAAGATGAGGTGAAGAAGATGAAAGATGAGAAAAAGGAGATGAAAGACGAGGTGAAGAGGATGAAAGATGACCTCCAAAGAAAGTCAGACCAAAAGGAAAAGGATGACCAAAAAACTAAGGATGAAATCCAGTCTTTAAGAACCAGTATAAAACAATTAGAATCAAGTGACCTCACAAGGCAGCAAGACACTATAAAACAAAACCAAAAGAATGAAAAAAATTGAGGAAAATATGAAGCATCTCATTCACAAAACAGAGGATTTAGAAAATCATTCAAGGAGAGACAATTTAAGAATCATTGGCCTACCAGAAGACCATGACAAAAGAAAAAGCCTGGACATTATTTTACAGGAAATTATTAAAGAAAACTGCCTCGATATCCTAGAACAAAACGGAAAAACGGAGATTGATAGAATCCACAGATCACCTCCTGTACTTAATCCTCAACTGACAACACCCAGGGATGTTATAGTCAAATTCAAGAACTATCAGACCAAAGAAAAGATGTTATAAGCTGCCAAGAAGAAGTCATTCAGATACCATGGAACCACAGTGAGGATAACACAGGATCGGGCTGCATCCACACTGAAAAAAAGAAAGGCATGGAATATGATATTCCAGAAAGCAAGGGAACTAGGTCTACAACCAAGAATCAACTACCCAGCAAAACTGACTATATTCTTACAGGGGAAAGTATGGTCATTCAACAAAATAGAAGAATTTCAAGAATTCATGAAGAAAAGACCAGACCTGAACAGAAAATTTGATGTCCAAGCATAGAACTCAAGAGAATCATCAAAAGGTAATTAAAAAAGAGGGGAAAAAAGAAAAACAAAACAAAACAAAAAAATATAAGAGACTCAATAAGTTAAAATGATATGTATCCCTATAAGAAAAGAGGTCATTGGTAACTCTTAAAAACTGTTGTTATTACCTGGGCAGCAAAAAGAAGTACACGTAGAGGGAACAGTGACAAACTGTATAGGATGAAAGGACAAGACATAAATAGGTATATATATATATATATATATATGAATTCAAAAATACATATACATGAGTGTATGTATATATGTTATATGTATATATAACTAGAGCTTAAAATAGGTTAATATTAAGAGAAATGGGAAAAGAAACAAATGGGGGTAAATTTATATGTCATAAAGAAGCTCATGGTGGGAGGGGGGAGAACATCAATATACCGGAAGGGTAAAGAGGTTGGAGACAGGAAATACTAAACTTTTAGGTGCTTTGAAATTGACTCAGAGGGAAAAACAATCCAATTCATTGGGGGCAAAGAATAGATTTGTACCCAATAGGGGAGTAGAAGGGTAACAAATGGTCTGGTGGTGAGGGAAGCAGTACAAGAGAGGGAGGGAGCAGTGGGGTTAACTTTAGAAAGACTATAGGGAAAATAAGGGGGGGATAAGAAGGGAGGGGGGTAGAAAGGGAAGTGAAATAAGGGTGGGAACAAGGGGGACTGTTTAAAAGCAAACATTGGTGTAGAAGGAAATAGTGAAAGAAGAAAAGGCAGGAACAGGAGCAGAAATCAATATGCTGGGAAATACACAGCTAGTAATAATAACTCTGAATGTGAATGAAATGAACTCACCCATAAAAAGCAAGCAAATAGCAGAGTGGATTAGAATCCAAAACCCTACCATATGCTGTCTACAAGAAACACACATGAAGAAGGTAGATAAACATAGGGTGAAAGTAAGAGGGTGGAGCCAAATCTATTGGGCATCAACTGACAAAAATAAGGTAGGAGTCGCAATCATGATATCCGACAAATCCAAAGTAAAAATAAATCTAGTTATAAGAGATAGGGAAGGTAATTACATCCTGATACAAGGCAGTATAGACAACGAGGAAATATCTGTACTCAACATGTATACACCAAATGGCATAGTATCCAAATTTCTAAAGGAGAAACTAGAGGAACTCCAGGACAAAATAGATAGAAAAACTATACTAGTGGGAGACCTGAACCTTCCTCTATCTGAACTAGATAAATCAAACCAAAAAATAAATAAGAAAGAGGTAAGAGAAGTGAATGAAATCTTAGAAAAATTAGAGTTAGTAGACATGTGGAGAAAAATAAATAGGGACAAAAAGGAATATACCTTCTTTTCTGCAGCACATGGTACATTCACAAAAATTGACCATGTATTCGGGCATAAAAACATTACAAACAAGTGCAAAAGAGCAGAAATAATAAATGCAACTTTCTCAGATCACAATGCAATGAAAATAATAATTAGTAAGGGAACATGGAGAGGTAAATCGAAAATTAATTGGAAATTAAACAATATGATACTCCAAAACCAGTTATTTAAAGAACAAATCATAGAAACAATAACTTCATTGAAGAAAATGACAATGATGAGACATACTTTCAAAACCTATGGGATGCAGCAAAAGCAGTACTCAGGGGCAAATTTATATCCTTGAGTTCATATATTAACAAATTAAGAAGGGCAGAGGTCAAAGAATTGGGCATGCAAATTAAAAAATTAGAAAGCAAACAAATTAAAAATCCTCAGATGAAGACTAAATTAGAGATCCTAAAACTCAAGGGAGAAATTAATAAAATTGAAAGTCAAAGAACTATTGATTTAATAAATAAGACTAGAAGCTGGTACTTTGAAAAAACAAATAAAATAGACAAAGTACTAGTCAATCTAATTTAAAAAAGAAAAGAAATAAACCAAATTGACAGTATCCAAGATGAAAAAGGAGACCTCACCTCTAAAGAAGAGGAAGTTAAGGCAATCATTAAAAACTACTTTGCCCAATTATATAGCAAAAAATATGGCAATCTAGGTGACATGGATGAATAATTACAAAAACATAAATTGCCTATATTAAAAGAAGAAGAAATAAATTACCTTAAAAACCCCATATCAGAAAAAGAAATTGAACAAGCCATCAAGGAACTCCCTAAGAAAAAACTCCAGGTCCAGATGGATTCACAAATGAATTATATCAAACATTCAAAGAACAACTAATCCCAACATTAAACAAACTATTTGACAGAATAAGCCAAGAAGGAATTCTACCAAATTCATTTTACGACACAAACATGGTACTAATCCCAAAGCCAGGCAGGTAAAAAACAGAGAAAGAAAACTATAGACCAATCTCCTTAATGAATATAGATGCAAAAATCTTAAATAGGATACTAGCAAAAAGACTCCAGGAAGTCATCACAACATAAAGAACATAAAGAAGTAAACTATAAGAAAATTAGGCGAACACAAAATAGTATACATGTCAGACCTTTGGGAAGGGAAAGATTTTAAAACCAAGCACAACTTAGAAAGAGTCACAAAATGCAAAATAAATAATTTGGAATACATTAAATTAAAAAGTTTTTATACAAACAAAACCAATGTAACTAAAATTAGAAGGAAAGCAACAAATTGGGAAGCAATCTTCATAAAAACCTCTGATAAAGGTTTAATTACTCAAATTTACAAAGATCTAAATCAATTGTACAAAAAATCAAGCCATTCTACAATTGATAAATGGGCAAGGGACATGAACAGGCAGTTCTCAGCCAAAGAAATTAAAACTATTAATAAGCACATGAAAAAGTGCTCTACATCTCTTATAATCAGAGAGATGCAAATCAAAACAACTCTGAGGTATCACCTCACACCTAGCAGATTGGCTAACATGACAGCAAAGGAAAGCAATGAATGCTGGAGGGGATGTGGCAAAGTATGGACACTAATTCATTGCTGGTGGAGTTGTGAATTGATCCAACCATTCTGGAGGGCAATTTGGAACTATGCCCAGAGGGCGATAAAAGACTGTCTGCCCTTTGATCCAGCCATAGCACTGCTGGGTCTGTACCCCAAAGAGATAATAAGGAAACAGATATGTAGAAGAATATTCATAGCTGCTCTTTTGTGGTGGCAAATAATTGGAAAATGAGGGGCTGCCATTCAATTGGGGAATGGCTGAATAAATTGTGGTATATGTTGGTGATGGAATACTATTGTGCTAAAAGGAATAATAAAGTGGAGGAATTCCATGGAGACTGGAACAACCTCCAGAAAGTGATGCAGAGCGAAAGGAGCAGAACCAGGAAAACATTGTACACAGAGACTGATACATTGTGGTACAATCGAAGGTAATGGACTTCTTCATTGGTGTCAATGCAGTGTCCATGAACAATCTGCAGGGATCTAAAAAACACTATCCACAAGCAGAGGATAAACTGTGGGAGTAAAAACAGGGATGAAAAGCAACAGCTTGACTGCAGGGGTGGAGGTGATATGACTGATGAGCGTCTCTAAATGAACACTCTAATGCAGATACCAACAACATGGAAATGGGTTAGAATCAAGAACGCATGTGATACCCAGTGGAATCACGCGTCGGCTATGGGAGAGGTGGTGGGAGGGTGGGGAGGGAAGAAAAGAAAATGATCTTTGTTTCCAATGAATAATGTTTGGAATTGACCAAATAAAACAATGTTTAAAAAATTAAAAAATAAAAGAAATGTTAGTTAACTGGTTAAGTAGCTTAATAAGGAACTACAACCATGTAGTGTGATGTATTTGAAAAATCTTTGGTTTAGTCAGAAGACCTAATTTCAGTACTAGCTACAAATGATGTGGGTGACACTGGATAATATTTATAACCTTTTCAGAGCTCATTTCATGAAAATGAAGAGATTAGATTAGATGATCTATGAAATCCTTTCTACATTCCAATCATATGATCTGAGTGACAAATATCTTAATAAAAGATGTTAAATATATCATGATATGTACATCTCCAGATTGTAAGTTGGACATTGGCCAGGTTTCTGTTAACTTAATGTTATTAAGTACATATCATATATAATAAACACTGTGTAGCTTTTAGAAATTTAGAAACAGGGGAATTCTTGGAATTGCCAGAATTGGTCAGTTTCTCCCAGGATTGCTAGCATGGCCTGTGGAACTTACCTACTGAGGCAGCCGGAACAAAATCAGTTAAACTGACTGTTAACTTTTGGTTTGGACAAACTCATGTTCCTTTTAATTGAAAATCAGTATTGGGGAAGGGAGAGATTAGAGTAATGGACAAAGCCAGGATGAATTATTGGTTCAAATACTGTTTAGTGAGACTAAGACTCTTCTTCAAAGTTGGTAGGCTGAAAGGTTATTAGGTGATTTGGCATGACTTGTTGGCTATGGAAGATGTGCTTGGCTGTGTAGAATTAGGAACAATGAGTAGAGATTTAGAGAGAGATTAAGGATTAATATAAGGGAAGAATTTTGCAATGAAGAGTACTATCTAAAAATGGAATGAGCATTGTATCAGTGGGTTTTCGGAGTTACTAATATATTACTCTCTCATTTTCGGTCTTTTAGGAAAGGATATATTAATTCATTTGTTGGATATGTTGTACAGAGCTTAGGACTTCCAAGCCATACTTCATTCCCCTCTGGGTTTACCTTTTGCCTACTTGGAATATATATTGAATATACTCATTCATTTACATGTTGCCTCTGTCACTGTAATATAAGGTCCTTTAGGGTTTGTTTTAACCTGTTCTTTATATCCTTTGCAAATACTGTAGTGATTCATAATAGTAAGGATTTATTAAATACTTATTGACTGAATAAATAATGTGCTTACTTTTCTTTATCCTCTGGTTTCCTTTGGAGACATACACTGGCTAGAAGTTCTGGCATTTTGGTTCAGAAATTTGTAGTCAAGAGAAAAAGGCTTCCCACTTATTTACCTTGAGACAGAGAATAAAATATATAAATTAATTAATTCTTCTTTTCTGCTATTACAAAAATAGGACTTTTAAGAACAAACTGGCTACATTATACTTCAAAGTCATCTTGAAAAGCTAGCCTAATACCTCACTCTTGGTTAGCTAATCATTGCTATATACTATTCTATAGGAATCTTCCTGTTGAAGAATAATGTCTAAGCAATCTGATATTGGAGAAAGGAGAATGACAGATGACTATATTGTTCAAATGACTGAACTGAAGAAAATAATAAGCTTTACACATGGAAAGAAAGACATATTCCATGCTATGGTGTGATAGAGGCTGGCACTAGAGAAAAAGTGCCAGATTGAAGAGTATGTGAAATTGATCACCTTGACAGGGGAGGGGACCCAGGAGTGAATTTCTGAGGAGAGAAGACTCTGGCAAGGAGAGCAGTGAGGATCTCTCCATCTTGAGATGTGGAAGAGAGAAGGTAGATAAAGACTTTCTCCTGAGGGTTACCCACTTTTCCTGCTGGTGACTGGAAATCTTTCCCCCCCAGCACTTCCCAACTGAAGGGACTTCTGAAGAGAAACCTGAACAAACTCCACCTCAGCTCCTGTTGCCCAGGGGTGAGTCAACCTGACTTTCCCTTGGGGGACTCAGGCTACCAAGATCTGAGTTCCCCCCAAACTTGAGGAGGAATGAAAAGGGTTTAGATAGAGACAGGGACCTCCTTTCCCACTTTCCTTTTTCCCATTCTTCCCTGCCCATTATTTCCTTTTGTTTTACCTGATTGAGTTAACATTAAAAGTTATCTGTTCCCCAAACTGAGTGTGAGTGAACAGAATCAAGGGGAGATCCTTTGGTCTCGAGTAGTGAAGGGGGGACAAGAGGGACCAGAGAAAATTGGGGAGAGCAGCTTTAGCTAAAGAGGGAAGGCAGAAGGGGGAAAATCTTCAAAGCCCCTCTCCTCTCTCTGAGTCAACCCTTTACAGCTGCTATCTCCCCTGAATTCTGCTTTTGAGGAAGGGGGTTCTCCTCTCTTTCCCCTCCCTTGGACTCAAAAGTCCAAGCTTCCCTTGTCAGGGTACATCCCTTCCTTTCCTTCTTTTTTTTCTCTTTTTATTTTTTTTTTAAGACTAAATGTGATCACATATTTTAGGTACAAAAATCAAAATAGGCAAAGGGTAAGAGAGTGCAAGTAGCTCATGAATGAATATAAATACTTAGGGTAGGGTAAGTTAAGCAGAAAGACTCATTAAAGCTTAACTAAAAAAAATAAATATATGACAGGCACAACATTATTAAATTCCTTATACATTATGGTTGCTATATACAACTGAAAGCTAGATATTCTAAAAGAATGACAAAATAAATATTCATACCCTTGAGTGCTTACATACAAAATTTGAGGACATAGAAATAGAATTTTTTTTCTCTTTCAGATTATGGCTCTTTACTATCCATATTACAGGTACTATCCATTAATACAGGTACTATATTTGCTATTAACTTTAGTCACCAATTGATTCACTGGCCAATCTAGTGTATATTATGCATTCTTCATATGTATATGAATATATATGTACATATTATCATTTTATGGAAGATCATATATACTTATGTGGATATATATGTTATGCATGTATATGACTGTGGAAAGTCACATATTCATGATATATATGTATATATGTTCTATATGTAATATAATATAAAATAATTCTATAAAGGCACATAATTTATTGAATAATGTTATATTGTATATAATATTTTTATTAATTATGTATAACACCAATATTGTTCTGGAATCTATATTATAATATATAACAATATCAAATATACTTACACTCACACACATATGTATATTTAAATTGTTATCTATAGAACATATCACCTTCCACAAAGTCATATTCTGATGCCTCCTTAAGATATGGAGGTGGCTCTTGGTTCTTATGGATGATTATGTTGAGTGCTTAGTTTTCTGTAGCCATCTTATATTTCTTTAGTGGACATTTTTGATATGATGAAAAGAGGCAGGATTTCCATGTTTTCTTAAAAATCTATAATCATTAAAATAACTGCTCTCTAAAGGTAACATCTTGTCCCTGACTAAACATTTTAAAGACTAGTAGTGGTAGTCTCTCAGTGACCGAGAATGACTATTGTCTTCGTGCAGTTTCATCTACGGTGTAGCCTCATGTGGCTTTGGAGTCCAAAGACTGAGGCGCACAGTTTGTGGCACATGGGACATGGGACGCCAGTTGTTATGGGAGGTGCGGTTGTGGCCTGGTGTCGGCGTTCACCCGCAGTGGCAAGACGTCAAAGTCGCTCATCTTCAAAGGTGGTGGCGGCAGGTGAATGTGGGTTCGCCAGCTGCTTCTGACAGAGGCAGCGAGTTCTAGTTGCTTTGGTGTCATGCCAGCCCACTTCAAGTTGGACTTTAGCTGATCCTTGAATCTTCTCTTTGGTCGGCCTTGTTTCCTGAGTCCAGCTGACAGTTCACCGTAGAATACCTGTCTTGGTATTCGCTGTGGGTCTATGCGGATGACGTGTCCAGACCATCGTAGGTGGGTTTTGAGGACCATGACTTCGATGCTGGTGGAGTTGGCTCTGTCGAGGACTTCCTGATTGGTGATTCGGTCCTGCCATCGGATCCTCATGATTGACCGGAGGGAGCGTTGGTGGAATTGCTCCAGCTGTTTCATGTGCTTCCGGTACAGTGTCCATGTCTCACAACCGTACAGGAGCGAGCTGAGGACCACTGTGTTATACACTTTGAGCTTCATCGCAGTGCTTACACCGCTGTGTTGGAGGACTTTGGAGCTCAGCCGCCCAAGTGCCTGGCTGGCCTTTTGGATCCTGGCATTAATCTCGTGGTCTAGGGACCAGTCGTTGGCGATGGTGCTGCCCAGGTACTTGAAGGTGTTGATGTTAGAAAGCTGCATGCCGTCAATTGTAATGCACGGCTGATTAGTTGGCCTCCCTGGTGCAGGTTGGAACAGCACCTCTGTTTTGCTGAGGCTGAGAGTCAGGACAAACAGTTTTGTTGCGGTGGAGAACCTGTCCACAATGGTTTGGAGATGATTTCCTTGGTGGGCCATGAGAGCACAGTCATCTGCAAAGAGAGCTTCCAGGATGAGTCTCTCTGTTGTCTTTGTTTTTGTAGTCAGGCGGCGAAGGTCAAATAGTGAGCCATCCAGTCGGTATTTGATATAGACACCCAGGTCTAGATCCATCACAGCATGTCGTAATACTTGGGTGAAAAATAGGTTGAATAGTACCAGAGCGAGGACACAGCCTTGTTTCACGCCATTGGAGATGTTGAAGAGATTGGAAGTCTCTCCACCAGATAGGACTTCCCCTGTCATGTTGACATGAAAGAGCTGTGTCAGTTTGATGAATTTTGCTGGGCAACCGAGCTTGCTGAGGATCACCCACAATGTGTCCCTGTTCACTGTGTCGAACGCCTTTGTCAGGTCTATGAAGACAATGTAGAGATTCAGGTTCTGCTCAAGGCATTTTTCCTGCATTTGCCTCACAGTGAAGACCATGTCGATGGTGCTGCAATCTGGTCAGAAGCCACATTGTGATTCAGGCAGGTTCTACTCTGAAACAGATGACAGGGAGTCTGTTGAGTATAACACGGGCGAGGATCTTTCTGGCAGTGGAGAGTAGTGAGAGGCCTCTGTAGTTGTCACAGGCTGCTCGTGAGCCTTTGTTCTTGTATAGGGTTACGATGGAGGCATCTCTGAGTTCTGGGGGCATGTCTTCCTCTTCCCATATGCTGGTCAGTACTATGTGGAATGCCTAGAACGCCTTTTCATTTAAGGCCTTGTACACCTCAGTTGGGATCCCATCTTTACAGGATGCCTTACCTACACTCATTTGTTTAATGGCTTTTTGGACATCCTCTATTGAAGGAGGGACATCAAGTTGTTCAGTGGAGCGGTTTTGGGGGATCTCGTCAAGGGTACTTAGATCGACTGAAGAGGGTTGGTTGAGAAGCTGACTGAAGTGTTCTTTCTACTTGTTGCTGATGCCTTTTTTATCTTTTATGAGAGTGTCACCATCAGAGGATATCAAGGGAGTGGTGGTGGGTTTTGATGGCCCATATACAGTCTTGAGGGCACTGAAAAATTGTTTGAGGTTTTTCATCTCAGCAAACTGCTGGATTTCTTCTGCCTTTTTTTCCCCACCATCAGTCTTGCATCTTCCTGATCTCACGCTGCGCCATGGCTTGGAGAGACTTGAATCTGTTCTTTTTAGGAGCAAAGTTTGGGTTATTTTGCCACTCCATAAAGGCTTTGTTCTTCTTGCTCAATAGGTCTTCAATAGCAGTGTTGTTCTCACCGAACCAGTCCTGGTGGTTGCGTTGTTTTGGGCCTAGGACTGCCTTTGATGTTTCCTTCACTGCGTCTCTGAACTGGTTCCATTTCTCAGTTGAGCTTCCAGTGAGTGGTCCCTTGGCAGACAGCTTGTTGTCCAGGCAGGACTGGAATGCTTGCAAATAAGATGGATATTTAAGACGACTCATGTTGTAAGATGCGTGAACTGTCTGGGCGCGTTTTGGATGGCGAGGCGCAATGAGTATTTGAAGAGTCGCTCTAACCAATTGGTGGTCTGTCCAGCATTCAGCTCCTCTCATGGCTCTGGTGATCTTTACATCCTGGATGCCTCGCCTGCTTACAATGATGTAGTCAATGAGATACCACTGTTTTGATCGTGGGTGCATCTACATTGTTTTATATTTGTTCGCCATTCTGAACACAGTGTTCGTGATGGTGAGTTCAAACTCTGAGCCTTTGCTGAGTAGCAGTAGGCCATTGTTGTTCATTTTTCCCAAGCAGTGTTTGCCGAGCACTCCTTTCCATCTTTCATGGTCCTGGCCAACGCGGGCGTTGAAGTCTCCCAGTAGTATCAGCTTGTCATGTGTGGGCACTGAGTGCAGGACGGCACTCAGGTCAGAGTAGAACTGCTCGATGGTCTCCTCTGTGCTGGTCAGTGTTGGGGCATATGCGCTGATGATTGTGGCATACTGGTCTTTGCTGAAAAGTAAATGGATCTTCATGAGCCTCTCGCTGATGCCCACAGGCAAGTCTGGCAGCTGTTTGAGCAAACTGGTCTTGATGGCCAGGCCAACACCGTGGATTCTGTCTTCATTTGAGGCTCTACCTTTCCAGAAGAAGGTGTATCCAGTGGTGGGTTCGCTAAGTGATCCCTCTTCTGGTAAGCGTGTTTCGCTTAAGGCTGTGATGTTGATGTTATATCGCGCCAGTTCTTTACCAATTAGAGCTGTTCTTCTCTCAGATCTTGGGGTATTCTCTCTGTCAAGTAATGTTCTGATGTTCCATGCTCCTAGTAGGAGTTTCTTTGTATATTTTCTTTGATTTTGATCACTTAAAGGGGATGACCCTCCAGCCGCTGTGTGCTGACCGGGTGTTTGTAGGGCAGTCAATGTTTGGGACACCTTTTCTAGTCCCCTCCCTTGATTAGGGTGAGCAGTGCTGTCCAAGAGAGGGCTGCTCAGTCTCCCAGGATGCTGCCGAACGTCCCTGCTGCCCACAGGGCTGGGCGACCATTGGTCCGTGGGCCGCCTACGTGCAGGATCGTGACTACAACTGCCAGTGGTCACCTCCACCTGTTGCGTCGCCACTCCCCCATTGCTGCCGGTGTTGAAGAGGGTGGAAGGGGTTAGGATAGATGAGTGTGCACAAAGATATTTGTGTGTGAAAGAGATTTAAGCGGAAAAGCCGATGCACAGAGACAGTATTGTATGGAGGGCTTTTTCGTGCCCTCCTAAGGCAGCTCTCTAGCCTCTGGCCCCCACCTGACAGCCAGCTCTCACTTGTGGCTCCCAGTAGCTGCTAGCATGTGGCAGCGGCCACACCCCTGGCAAAGGCTTCGACAGGCCAGCTAAACCTTGTGAGGGTAGCCATGGGGTTGATGTGGACCCCTGGTGAACTAGGGCTTTGCTCACCCAGCATGTGAAGACTGCTTCGGTGGAACAGGCGGAAGAAACCAACAAGAAGTTTAAATGGCTGAGATGGTGATGCAGCAAAGCACTGTGGAGTGCTTAGGGCATGATGGAGCACAAAAGACAACACGGCCGTCCAATGCAGCTGAGGAAGTCTCCAGGTGTAACAACTTTTCGTGCCACTGGACCCAGGCTTCCAACGCCAAGAGAGTGGGACTGTCTCTGTGCATCAGCTTTTCCATTTAAATCTCTTTACAGACTATAGTAAATACTAAAAGATATCAATCTATATTCTATCAATAATAAAGTATAAATGAAACCAAATTAAGGAAGCTAAGCTAAAGGAACAATGGACTACAGATTTTCCTGGGGAAAAAATAAAGGAGTTGACATCATAGGAAACAAAAACCATCATTTTATAGGACATTTGAATATCTCTCATCAAAAATCTCATGATGAGAATCTGCAAGAGTCATGAAAATAGTTGCAACCTTTTTGCTGACTTCTTCTGTCAAAGATGGGTCAATAGAGAAATTTGATCAAAACCTAATAAAAACTTTCAAGTTAATTAATCAATGTATACTTTAACCCATGCCTTATATGGCAAAGGTGGACTTAGAAAGGGATACTTAAAAAGTATTTGAAACATAGCATGTGTATGAAATAATTCAAGTCAAAGTTTTATAGATGATATAGAAGTATACAAAACAATATATGTAACTTTATACATATTTATTTTGCTATTTGTTTGCTTATTTGGTTATAATGTTCTTCATGAAGAAAATTGAGAAGAAATGGACACTGAAAATTTCAAAAGGAAAATTAATTGATTTGTGGGTGAGAAGAATAGTGGTAAGAGTTAGGAAGTTTGTTAACCAACATGTTAGTAATGCCTAAATGACTTTTCCATGGACCATTGACTTGTTAAAAAATAGATTAAAATTGATAGCAAATCAGCATACTAAAAGAAAATGTTATACATTTGAGACAATTCTAACCTAATCTGTTCAAGTGTATAAAACAAAATTCATCAAAGTGAGGGAATTCCCTAATGAATTGTAATCAGTGTAAATCATTTGCCAAAATAATTTGTGAATCATTTAAGAAATTTGTAAATACCAATTCTTAAATAATTTATTAAACACAATCAAAAAACTTAGAAACCAACTTGGACAACATACAAATTGTTCTTGTCACACCATGATGTTTTTCCGAACATGACAGTAGCTATTTGAATATAAACTTATTAGAATTTTTTAAAAATAGGATGGTTGAAAATTTAGCAATATAATATGGAAAAAAGAAAATAATCAGATGTAATGGCACAGATTTGTAAAAGTTAACATAATCTTATTTATTTATGTGCAAACTTTGTTTTAAAGTGTCTAATTTAGGAGAAATTTAAATAGCCGTATAGAGAAAATAGCATTATATTAAAAAAATAGCACTTTAGAGGGGGAAATAAAGGGATATTTCCTGATCAAATATAGAGAGGATTTTATTCTAAAAAATATGTAGTAGGGTTGTGTCAGATTACTTCTCAAACTGACAGAAGGCTACCCAATGCTAGGGAAGGGGAGAGGTAGGAAATGGACCTTTTAATTATGTTTCATCTAAAATGTTACTAAGGAAATATCAATAATCACAAACTCATATGCCTATAAAACCTTTAATAATTAATGTACCCACAGCACCTTTGATTAAATTTTAAGGAGAAATTATGAGTTTTTGCAAATTATAATCTATATCAGACTATGCACTCAAAATTCACTGAAACAGAATATAAGATCTGATTGTACATAAATGATTATACATCATAAAAAAGCATTTCATTTGGTAGAGATAAGGTAATAAATGCTGCCTTAAAAACTTGCCTCCATAGTGTCTATCAGTTATGTCAAAATCCTAAGTGGTGCATTGACATGCATAACAAAATTTTGATTATTATTAACACAGTATCACAATGATATATAATACATTTTTAAAATTTTATTATACATCTGTATTTCCAAATATCTCTCTATAAGTGAGATATTATAATGATAGATACATGATCACCAAAAATATGTTACTGTTATAGAATATGGCCAAATCAGATATTAAATGAAATAGAGATAATTAGGTAGTGCAGCTAACATTATATTGATTCTATCACGACCAATAATATTGGGAAGTCTCCTAAATATGATTATAATTATTCAAAAGGTATCTCCCTAAGAATTAGCAAGATAGATGACTTGATGGTTAATGGAGAGTTGTTTATTTAACATAGATATGCAAGTTAGACTTATCAATGAATTCAGTGTCAGAAGTGTCATAAAAAAGATGGAGAAATATTTGTACAGAAGTGGGATGAAATTTGAGATAATAGTGAGGTAGAATATATGATTCACTGGAATTCATACAATGTCAAGAGATTTAGAAACAAGCTCCAAACATTCTGTTCAGACCACCTGTGGAATAGTTATGGAAAAAGTTGGGTAAGAAGGGCAAAGGATCAGGAGGAAAAAGAACTGTGATCTATAATATTTGAGAGAGTATCTACATTCAAGAGAACATATATCTCAGCCCAATATCTGGTATGTTTTAGGTTTTTTTACATGTTTTAGTTACATTTCATGGAGTGACAATTTCTTTCTGAAAATAATAATCTCAACTTTGCAATGACTCTTACAAAAATATATCATATATGTGGAACTATATAGAAATTTAAACACACTTGAAGTTAATAGCCTTTTAAAAGTTATGTGGCAAAGAAAAACAGAATATTAACAAACTCAGATGACAAGTTATTTTTTTCTACCCTTTTCATTAAATATCATTTTGTAAGTCTCATAAGATGAATTCAAGTTGAGGAAAATTAACTTTGGGAAATTATTTAGAAATCCCCCCAAAACTTTTCATATAATAGAGAAATATAAATTCATAATATATACAAATTTATGTGTATGTATACACACTTATATTTGTATATGTACATAATTATACATTCACAAATTTTAGGTAAAGTCATTTTTTAATTTTTTTAATTGCTAAAAGAAACATTATATGATCAGGACTTTGCCCTGATTAGAGATGATTAACTAGAAAAGAGAAAGGTAAATAGTTTCTTAAATCATGAAGGAAGAAAGTTTTTGTGAGCTGCCCATTGGGACCAGTCTCAGGTTCAAATGAGGAACTACTTTTAAAGACAACTTTTTTGTAATAAGAACAAGATAATCCTGACAGGTACACATTTTCAAAAGAGGATGGGCCATCACATCTCAGTTCTTCTATCATTGCTGCATTATAGGGAAACAATATTAAATATAGTAGGGCAGGGATGAAAGTATATATAGCTATGTGTTGACAATCAAATGATACCAAGTATAAAGGGGAAGGAATCAATATACTAACCTCACACTGACTGAAACATCTCCCAAATGACTGATTAACCTATGCTTGGAAGACAAGCAAGACTTGGAACAATTGGGTCACTAGGTCAGAATCAGGACACATTTCTTTAAAAAATTAGAAGGCAACATCATGGATTGGGAAAAACAATATAATTGGTTATAAAATCAGAAGCATCATGAATGTGGAAGACAATTATTGACTGGAAATATGAAATACAGGACCCTCTTTCTGTCTTGTAATTATGGAAAGCTTATTGTTACTGTCCACCAGCATGGCTAGTTATTGTCACAACACTAATGGTATAAAAACAGATAAAATGTCAAATTGCCTGACATCCATCTGTACCCTTAAAGGATAATAGATTTCCTTGATATTAGCATACAACATCTATTAGCAGGAACACTGAATTTCTAAACTTAACTTAAAAGAGGAAAGCAAACATACACTCTAACAAAGAAATTTGTCTTAGATTATATACAAAAAGTTGGCAATGATATGAAATAGAATCAATTACAGAAAAGGGAGAAAATAGAAATTTGATTTTCTTAGGAATAATTAAGGAAATATTAGGAAGAACATGTATTTTATACTTAAGAAAAATCAGGTAAAATTAAGAGAACTATCAAAAGGAGAAAAATCTAAGCCAAATCTAATTCTAGACCTTCAGTCCAAATATGAACATTAGGTATCCAAAGTAAAAAAAAAAATCTATCTATCTATCTATCTATCTATCTATCTATCTATCTATCTATCGATCTATCGATCTATCTATCCATATATATGCCACTCCCATAATTATCAGTTTTCTTCTTATTTCATTAGAGCACTTTTCATTTGTCTATGTATTATGTAAAATAGAAAAGTAAGTAACTGTAATATCCCAATTGTAAGGTGTGACAAGAAATCTGACAGCTGCTCCTGACTGAGGAAAAAGGAGTTTAGAGAATAATAGTTGTTCCTAGCTTGAATGGGTAAGGGGCCGTGGAAAGAGAGGTGAAACAGAACCTATTTTACCAAGTGGAAGAGAAAGAACCATTGTGGAGAATGCTAAGCAGAAAAATCTGAGTCAAGGAATTTCCAGAAGAAACTAAGCTAATCCAGAAGATCTGAGACCAAAATGAATCAAGAGGCAGAAATAAGCCACGAACAAAATGCCAGATGGAGAGTTCAAGTTTGAAAGCAGAGGATAACTTTTTTTTTTCATGTGTAGATGGTACCTGTTGGCCTGGTCATTTTCTGTATCTGAAATAAATCAGCTTGTCAGAAGATAGGAAGAGATGGAAACAATACTCCAAATTCATTTTTCTATATTTCTGTACAATAAAAATAACAGTAGCTTGGGCTGTCAAGAAAAGAACGCTAGCAAGCAAAGTTTCCAAGATTCATCCATTTAAATAATCAATATTAAAACTGCCTAAATAAATAGCTAGATTATGTCTGATATTGGGATAGCATGCTAAAGTTTCAAATTGCTCTGGTTGATTTTGAAGGGTATCATGAGTCTTTTTTATTTTTTTTTTTGGTGAGCAATAATGGATTATATGATTTCAAGCATTTCATAGTCTAGCTCCCATAAACTTGTAGACTTCATTTATGTTATTTCCTTTCCTATGCTCTATGTTCCAACAACCTGGACTTATTAACTCATCCCCAAGACTGACATTATATCATAGACTCTTGTCCATGCCTGAAATAAACTTCTGGCACATAGAATGGCTAGCTTCCTTCAACTCTCAAGTTAGGTAGTAACTACTAAAAAGACTTCTAATCTTCATATGTTAATACA
Organism: Monodelphis domestica; assembly: GCF_027887165.1. Taxonomy (NCBI): domain Eukaryota; kingdom Metazoa; phylum Chordata; class Mammalia; order Didelphimorphia; family Didelphidae; genus Monodelphis; species Monodelphis domestica. Next base: position 251,120,217 of record NC_077229.1, read on the forward strand.
TTCTAATTCCTCAAGTTATATCATATTTACTTCCATGTTTACATGTTGTTCTTCCACACAAAATGTAAGCTTTTTGAAGGCAAGGAATTTTTCAATTTTGTCTTTGTATGCCTAACAAATAGAAAAGAATCTCATACACAGTAGGCTTTCAGAAAGGATATGACCAAATAAATTTGATGTAGAATGGTCAAAAGGGATCAAATACCTGTGATTTGTATATAAGCTTCATCATGAGCCCTGGACAACTTTTCTACCCACCCACAAGCAACTTAATCCCAAGGCTTCTGTCCTCATTGCTTTGACAAGATTTCCAGTCTGATATATCATTCCCAGCTGGCAAGCAGAGATTCTCAGGAGTGATACATATGATTTCCCAGGGCTTAGAAATGGAAATAAAGAGGTGTATTATTCATGATGATCACTTCAGTTATCTCCTTCAAAGAGTAAAAGGAAGAAGTTTAAGATTAAAATTTGATCTCAAGACTCACAGTTGGAGACTTAACATGTCTAATTGCTGCTCCATTGACACTGATATGTAATTGCTATTTCATTGACACAATCATATTCACAAAATTATCCAAGTTTCTTTTTTAATTTGCTGAAAACTATTTCCTTTTATTGAGAGCAAAAGCTTAAACAGAAAAAAAGAGATAGTACAAACCACTTTTGTTTCCTAAAAGTGTTTTCCCAAATGACTGTTCTGTCACATTCCAGGTCATTAATTTCTACATTGCATTCCCTCACCTCTTGGCTGATTTAATCTTCAACTTTCAACAATTGTAAGTATGAAATTGAGAAATCAAAATCAGTTAAGTTTTAGGTAAAAATAATAATGGTTGCTCATAGTTACATAATTCTCCTCAATTTATAACGTTCTTTGAATCTCAGAATACACATATGAGGTCAATAACTCATGTCCAAAATCCCAGAAAGCTGAAATGATTTGACAGACTACTTCTAATTCAGAGCTATCTCCCATCAGCACTTGCTTCCTAAATTGAAGTAAATTCTCTCTGTCTCTGTCTGTCTTTCTGTCTGTCTGTCTCTCTCTCTCACACACAAGCATACACACACACATACACACACACAAAATGAAGTATCAAATCATTGTATAACCGAGACAGAAATATTTGTTTGTGGATAGTCATACCAATAGTAATGATGGAAAGAAATGGAACTGAAGACTGGTGGTGAATATAGTTGAAATATAGTTATTATAGTAGAAAGAGAATTGGATTTAGAGTTGGAAAAACTAGATCCAAATGATATCTCTACTTGTTACTAGTTGTGTGACCTTGGGCAAGTGACTCCATCTTTTAAAATCTCTTACTTCCTTTAAGATACAGTTCAAACCAAACCTCTTCCAAGGGGCCATGTTCTCTTGCCCAGAGGCAAAGGCCTTCCCATCTAAGTTTCATTTTTATATATTTTGCATTTAACTTATAATTTTTTTATATATTTTGTTACACCAATTAGGAGATAAGTTTCTTGAGGATAGGGACTATTCTTGCTTTTTTTTTTTTGCCTTTCACAGTTCCTGGTACTTAGCATTTAATAAGTTATTGTTAATTGATTAATTACCTTACCTTTTAAGATTAAGAACTTGGACAAGATGACCTCAGAAGTTTCTTTCAGCTCTAAATCTGGGATACCTATAACCAAACATTTCAGGATCCACCATTGAATCTCTCAGACTCTTAACTTCTCCCATCATGCTTATTTTCTCTTATTCTGACTAACTTTCCTTTTCATGATTCAGTCTTCCTATACCAACTGTTATACATATCAATAGTGATTCACCAGCAGTCTTCTCACTTCATGACATTCCATAAAATCTCTTCAGAACTACTAGTGCAATCAAATATTTCCCATTTTATTTGATCCCATAGAAGTTAGACTATCTCAGTAAATTTTTTCTCAATTCTAGAAATGATGGGACCTTGTTTATTCTTCACCTTAATTTCTAAACTGTCCCAGTTTCCTTGGCCCTAAGACTATTGCTTTCTCTGGTCCTTTGAGCCTGCCTCTTTATTATTGGCTCTCTTTCTTTGCTTGCAATCTAGTGATCCTTTATGTTCTTGTACTGACACTGTCTAATTAATTATGGATTACAAATCCCTTCTCAATTCTAATTCTACTCTGATATCTCAGCTTGTCATATTTGTGCTCTTAGGTTTCCAAAGTTATGCCAGTTGAGTACAGAGTATATTGCATACCCTACCAAACTGAGAAAACTTTAAGTAATGGTTGAAAATGTGGCTATCATCACTATCTGAAGACTAGCCTGATTAGTTTCAGAAATGTTCATTACCAGAATGATAGAAACCAGAGAACTATTTTTAATATTTTAAGTCATAGTAACCCATGGTGACCATTTACTGTATTAAAATATGGAACTTGTATGTTAAGGCTTGGAAAGGATCTGAATCACTCAAAGTAAGCACCTATACTTTAGAGCTATGAGGGCGAACCTATGGTACATGTACCAAACAGGGCACATAGAGTCTTCTCTGTGGGCACACCTGCAGTCACCTGACAGAGCTCCTTATTAGAAAGCCAGAGGCCTTTAGGGTGGAGCTGTTCCCCTTTCCATCTCCATGCACCTGAGGACATTCCTCACTTCACATGCTCTTCTGCCCAGTAGGCCAATGGGAGTGCTTCTTCCCTCTCCTGTCTAGTTTAAGAGGGGCCAGTGGATGGGAAGGTGGGGAAAGCAGGGCATGGCACTCAGTCTTTGTCAGTGGGGAAAAGCAGTCAATCTCAGGAAGATGGGGCATGGACCTTGGTCTCTGGGGGTGGGGTGGGCACAGCACTCAGTCTGTGGCATGGGGTGGGGATGGGGTCTGGCACTCCATCTCTAAAAGGTTCACCATCACTGCTTTAGAGTATTGAAGTATAAATTCTTAGAGAGGTATCATTTATATTTTATCAAATTGAAGTACTTAATATTCTGAGCATGTGGAAACCTAGCAACTTAGATGCTTGCAATGTCTGAAGCCCAAGGATTTCACAAAAAACACCTACACAATCACAAACACATACATACATGTTAGATATATATATATATATATAATAAAAAAACTGATTTTTTTTGTAGGTCTAGTAGCTTCTTCCAGCAATGTAGAGGAGAACCTGGCTAAAATTTAGTAGATAAATTTTAGTGCCTCACCAGAGATTTAGAAAGGTGATGATCACATGGCTAATGTCAAAGGAGAATGGAACCCTAGGTTTTCTAGACTCTAGATTATTATTATTCCTAAAACTCATTCCCAAAGAACTCAATTTAGATTGAATGAAGTTATTCCAAAGGTTACTGCTTTCACCTACATATTTGTAACAAACTGAACAATTTAGCAGAAGGGTATAGTTACAATTTGTTGTTCAAGGTAACATTCTATAAGGCACATCTTAACCTTTCTTTCTATTCACATGTTTCTAGCCAATTGCTGGTCCATTCACATCCTTCTGATAAGTGAAAGGGACATTTAGGTCCTGTCTTCAATTCTCACTCTCACAAAAGGTGGCTATCTTAACTTAAAAATTATCTTTGTTTTTTATGTTGTGAGAAGAAGAAAATTGTCAAACTGGAGTCTTATATCCATTGTACACACATTTTTAAGCTTCAACTGGATCCAAGATAAAGAGAACAATCTAATAACACTTAGCTTTAGAAAATATGGAATTGATGAGAAAATTATATCATTAAGCATGTTGACTCATCCCAGCAATCTGACTGTTTTTAAGTGCTTTATAATTGATATTTTAAATGAGTTCATTCTTTTAGCAAAAACATTATGTTATTTGTGATTTTGTTCCTTTTAATTTTATTTTCAAGGATAGATATGAGATAAGGGTGATTTGAATATCCCTTAGCATTTGCCATGACCTATAAGAATCAATGATAGTCAATTCTGAGGAGGAACTTTGAGGAGGGAAGACATTAAAATCTCCTTTTAGAAATATTAGGCAGTTGTTACTGTATCACAATAATCCTTCACTATATGGCCACATTCAGAATTTCTTTTCCAGTCCATTAAAGTGAAAAAAGAAGTATACATTTCCTTTTCTGAATTTTTTAAAGTAATGCTCTTATCAAAGAAAATAGTCATAGTATTTACCACAGAGCAAGGGACACAGTAGCCAAACAATAGATAGGACTTCAGCTAAAATGTATGCAGGACTAAGGAGTGAAAAAATTATTTCTATAGAATAGAATGAATTTATTCCAGGTAGATTTTTTTTACTTTAGGGGAACATTTTATTATAATTATTAATTTATTCTAAGTGTACTAAGCAACAATATTGGGAGCTCCAGCCATTCTCATCTGGACTCCAGCCTCTCCTTGCCAAAAGACTCTATATGTAAGATCTCTGAACTTTCTGTTGGACTGGCCATTAGGAGATTATTGTAGTTAAGATTGGATTATTAGATAGTGGCTTAAAATAGGGGTTAATCTGACAGATCTCCCTCTCCCTCATTCCTATACACACTGTCTCTCTCTAAAAAAATAAAATCAAAATATTTATATGTCGGTCCCTATATGTTTTCAATCCTAAACCCTTCTATTTCCCACATAGGCATAGTAAAAGAATATAAATTTCCACATTAGTTACATCCAAAAATGAATTTCTTATTCTGAATATTAGCCTATTATCTTAATATCAAAAAGTAATCAGTGTTATCAGTCCTCAAAAATCATGGTTGATCATCTAGTTGATCAAAAGTCTTATTTCTTTCTGAATTATTTGCTTTTATAATATTGACATAAAGTATTACAATTCCTGGTTCTTTCAACTTCACTTTGACTCATTAACTTTCTTTTCATGTCTGAAATTTTTCTCCTCATTAAAAAATCATACGATAGTATTCTATTATATTCATTTTAAGATAAAGACAAACTGTTATAGCTGCAAAATGATCATTTTGAGCTAAATCTATCATACTTAGAGATATGCCTTTTATCATTAAATAGCATCCTTAAGATATTTTTTTAAATGGAAACAAAAAAGACAAAAAGTGATGCCACAATGGTGGTTTTACAGGTCAGATATATCTAGTGATACTTATACTACCTATAAAAAAACACTTTTTTTTTTCCCCAGCAAGATGTAGTATCAATTTTTACTCTAATAATTATCATTATGTAGCACATGGATCCATCCCCTCTTTTATATTTGGTACTACTTCCAAATAAAGGTACTATGTGGATATAATAAAATTTGATAATCCAGGAGTCCAAGGATAGGTTCACTTTCCAGGCATCTAAAAGAAATGATTATTTCAAAGTTTTTTTTTAATGAACTAGCATTAATAAAATATTATGCAAGGAAAATTTCCCTTTAAAACCAGGGGCACATACTTCTTCTACACAGATTCATACTATCACTAGGAACAGTAGATGCATTTAAGAAACATGAATGACTGAGTTTCATATGTAGCAGGGCATATACTAATGTGATACATGAACTAAGATAAACTCAAATAGAAAAACATTACTGCATGAAATATGATGTGATAAACATATATGAATGACTTGTGGCTAAGTAAAAGTATAGACAGGTTATTTTCTTTTTCCAATATTGTAGGACTACAATGTTTTCTAACTATTTTTTTAAACCCTTGTCTTCCATCTTAGAGTCAATAGTATGCATTGGTTCTAAGGTAGAAGAGTGATAAAGGCTAGGCAATGGGGGTTAAATGAATTGCCCAGGGACACAAAGCTAGGAAGTATCTCAGGTCAGATTTGGACCTAGGACCTTCTGTCTCTAGGCTTGGCTCTCAATCCACTGAGCAAACCAGCTGCCCCCAGGACTACTTTTCCAGTGATAGAGCACCTTCTCAAAAGTCAGACATGAGTAGTCTTTACCAGGTATGTTGGTATAGCATGGAAATTCTGTTTTGTATTGTATCCTGTCAATCTTATGTAGCCTCTGCTGACTAGTAAGAAGGCTGTGATCAGAGCCAAATATAACTTGAATGGATATATGATCATGGATACTCTTGCTTCCAGATTTGACTTTAGCCATAATTTTCAACTTGGGTGCTACTTCTTTATCATAGTAATTTTTAATATTATGTCATTATTTTGGAATACATTATTGTATTTGATATTATTAACAAACTCTATTTGTATTTTTGTTTGGTGATTTTCCCAATTTTACTTAATAAGCATAAAAGCTAACAGAAGGGTATTAAATAAAATCAAATTGACATTGCCAAACTACTATAAAAATATTAAAGTAAATATTTATGTTAAGAAGTTTTTAACTTTTTCATATGAGCAAGAAAATAATACATTTGAAATTCATATTAAATTAATTGTTAAAAAAATCAAGTTATACACACACACTCATATTTCCCTTTTGTGAATCACAAATACACTGCAGTCAGTCTTGTATAAAGATTTCCTCTATATCTCTGGTTTTTATATTGACCTCTTTAAAAAGTTTTTATATCAAAACTTGGGAAACTTTTCCTTATATTACATTTCTGTTTTGTCCTGGTAGAATGAAATGATGAAATGAGTAATGATTTGATAAATAGGAAACATGGTTTCCAGCCTTTGCTTGCCATTAACTAACTCCCTCTCTACGTGACCATCAGTAGGTCTGTTAACCTCTCTGAGGATTAGATGCCTCATGAGTAAAATATGAATCTTAATAATTCTCCTATCTAGCTCAAAGGCTTGTAAGAAAAGTGCCGCGTAAACTGTAAAGTGCTATATAACCATGAACCATTATAATGCTTCTCAGTGGGAAAACGGAGTATTATAGTAATGGTTGCTTTACTATGTTTACTCTTGCTAAGCTAGAGGAAGGTTTCTGAGCTTTGACCTTTAATTTTCCCCCTAGTTTGTATTAGAGGAGAAAATCACTCCATTGTGGTGTTTCTCCCCCTATCTCTGTCTCTGCCTCTCTCTCTTTCTCTCTGTGTCTCTTTCTCTATGTCTTTCTCTGTCTCTGGCTTTCTAATAAAAAGATACATATACCAACATACATCCCCCCCATAAATTGCTGTCTATTAGTACACTGCATTACACCTATGTTTACATATCTTTTATTCCTTTGATTTTTAAATTAGCCTCTTCATTTTGAACTCGCTTTGTCTCTTCCTGCCAGCAGATCAGAGAAGTCATTTCATTGCTTATAAAACCTCTAGTTTGGACTCTCTATGCTAGTAGAGGACCCTCCTGACCTACAAGGACCTTTCCTAAATGAAGCCACCTGTCTCCTCTTCTGACATGCCTACAGGTATAGGGGTCAAATTTTATTCCATCAGTTTATCTGTTCACATTGGTCTTTCAGCCTGAATTGCCTTATACCCCAAAAGGATCTTACACTTGGGCTAAATCCCTATTAATGCAAATACATTTATTTAACTCATTCAGTGGGCAGCTAGGTGGCATAGTGGATAGACAGAGCACTGGGATTGGAATCAAGAATAGGTGCCTTCCTAAATTTAAATATAGACTCAGGTACTTATTAACCATGGGACTCGCGACAAATCACTTAACCCTGTTTGCCTCAGTTCCCCAACTGTAAAATAAGCTGGAGACATAAATGGCAGATGACTCTACTATTTCTGCCAAGAAAATATCAAAATGGCATCATTAAGAGTCAGGCAAGAGAGCCAGAGTCAAGATGGTGGCCTAGAAGGAGCAGAAGTTCAGACCTCTGAATACCCTTCCTTACCGATCACAAACTAAATGCTCCTAGGGACTGAAAATCAAACCTAACAATTAGACAGATCCAAGGAACCCTCCTGCTGGACAGAATTCAAAAGGTATATTACCCCCACCCAAAGCCAGAATTGAAGAACAATCAGGTTTAAGGGGAAGGAAGAAGGAGGGTACCAGGACCCCTTCCTCGTGCCCACTGAGAGCCCCGAGCCTTCAGCAACAGTGGGAACCTCTGGGCGAGCAAAGGTGCTGGTCTGGAGGGTGTACTTTGTGAGGTAGAACTGTGCCAAGTTCAGAGTGTTGAACACAGATGGTGGGCAAGGAGCTGGAGAGAGAGCATAGAGCTGGCAGCCTGGCCAGAGCTATGGAGATCCTCCATATTTACTCCAGCCTTCCAGGAGGTTTTGGCCTCAGAGCACACCCAGCCCAACCCAGCAGAACTTAATGCCATTAAAAGTCTTTAGAACTCAGGGAAGCCCAGGCTCCACACCCTTCCCTCATTAACTGCTGGACTTTAATCCAATCAAAAACCTCCAGAGAACAGGAAGCTGAAATCCCAACAACCCTCCCACACAGATTGCACTGAGAGATCTTCTATCAAAGTTCCAAGAGGGGAGACTGAAAGAAGCCCCAAAAAGAAAAAAAAAAAGAGAGAGAGAGAGAGAGAGAAAGGAGCAAGAGCACAGACAAATACAGGGAGCTAAGAAGGGGGAATATGAGCAAAGAACAGAAAAAGAAGAAAGAAATTATAATAGATAGCTTCTATACAGCGAACAGAACAGAGGGGGAGGGATCAGCAAAAGATAAATCAGAAATCCCAGTGAATTGGATACAGGCTTTGGAAGAACTCAAAATGCAATTCAAAACACAATTAAGAGAGGCTGAGGACCATTGGGAAAATAACTTAAAAACTAAGTTAAATAATCTAGAAATAGAGGCATCACAGCTAGCAATCATACACAGCTAGCAATCATAACTCTGAATGTGAATGGAATGAACTCACCCATAAAAAGCAAGTGAAGAGTAGAGTGGATTATAATCCAAAACCCTACCATATGCTGTCTGCAAGAAACACACATGAGGAAGATAGATATGCATAGAGTGAAAGTAAGAGGATGGAGCCAAATCTATTGGGCATCAACTGATAAAAAGAATGCAGGAGTCACAATCATGATATCTGACAAAGCCAAAGTAAAAATAAATCTAGTTAAAAGAGATAGGGAAGGTAATTACATCCCAATAAAAGGAAGTATAGACAATGAGGAAATATCCATACTCAACAGGTATGCACCAAATGACATAGCATCCAAATTTCTAAAGGAGAAACTAGTGGAGCTCAAGGATGAAATAGACATAAAAACTATACTAGTGGGAGACCTGAACCTTCCTCTATCTGAACTAGATAAATCAAACCAAAAAATATAAATGAGAGGTAAGAGAAGTGAATGAATTCTTAGAAAAATTCGAGTTAGTAGACATGTGGAGAAAAATAAATAGGGACAAAAAGGAATATACCTTCTTTTCTGCAGCACATGGTACATTCACAAAAATTGACCATGTATTAGGGCATAAAAACATTGCAAAAAATGCAAAAGAGCAGAAATAATAAATGCAACTTTCTCAGATCAAAATGCAATGAAAATAATAATTACTATGGGTACTTGGATAGGTAAATAAAAATTAAATGTAAATTAAAAAATATGATTCTCCAAAACTGGTTAAAGAACAAATTGTAGAAACAATTAATAAGTTCATTGAAGAAAATGACAATGATGAGACATCCTTTCAAAACCTATGGGATGCAGCCAAAGCAGTACTCAGGGGCAAATTAATATCCCTGTGTTCATACATTAACAAATTAAGAAGGGCAGAGGTCAATGAATTGGGCATGCAAATTAAAAAAACTAGAAAGCAAACAAATTAAAAATCCTTAGATGAAGACTAAATTAGAGATTCTAAAAATCAAAAGAAAAATTAATACAATTGAATGTCAAGGAACTATTGATTTGATAAATAAGACTAGTAGCTGGTACTATGAAAAAATGAATAAAATAGACAAAGTACTAGTCAGTCTAATTAAAAAAAAGGAAAGAAGAAAACCAAATTGACAGTATCCAAGAAGAAAAGGGAGATCTCACCTCTAATGAAGAGGAAATTAAGGAAATCATTAAAAACTACTATGATATTGAACAAGCCATCAAATAACTCCATAAGAAAAAATCCCCAGGTCCAAATGGATTCACAAAGGAATTCTATCAAACATTCAAAGAACAACTAATCCCAATATTATACAAACTATTTGACAGAATACGCAAAGAAGGAGATCTAGCAAATTCATTTTACGGCACAAATATGGTACTAATCCCAAAGCCAGGCAGGTAAAAAACAGAGAATGAAAACTATAGACCAACCTCCCCAATGAATATAGATGCAAAAATCTTAAATAGGATACTAGCAAAAAAACTCCAGCAAGTCATCACAAGGGTTATTCACTATGACCAGGTAGGATTCATACCAGGAATGCAAGGATGGTTCAATATTAGGAAAACCATACACATAATTGACCATATTAATAAGCAAACTGACAAAAATAATATGATTATCTCAATAGATGCAGAAAAAGTCTTTGATAAAATACAACACAATTCCTATTGAAAACACTAGGAAGTATAGGAATAGGAGGGCCTTTCCTAAAATAATAAACAGAATATATCTAAAACAATAAGCAAAAATCATCTGTAATGGGGATAAACCAGAAGCATTCCCAATAAGATCAGAAGTGAAACAAGGGTGCCCATTATCACCTCTATTATTTAACATTGTACTAGAAACACTAGCAGTAGCAATTAGAGATGAAAAAGTAATTGAAGGTATTAAAATTGGCAATGAGGAGATCAAGCTATCACTCTTTGCAGATGATATGATTGTTTACTTAAAGAATCCTAGAAAATCAACCAAAAAGCTAGTTGAAAATATCAACAATTTTAGCAAATTTGCGGGATACATAAGAAACCTGCATAAGTCATCAGCATTTCTATATATCTCCAACCCATTTCAGCAGCAAGAATTATAAAGAGAAATTCCACTTAAAATCACCCTAGACTATATAAAATACTTAGGAAACTATCTGCTGAAAAGAAACATAAAAAGTTCATTTGGAAGAACAAAAGATCAAGGACATCCAGGGAAATCATGAAAAAAAAATGCAAAGGAAGGAGGACTTGCAGTACCAGATCTCAAACTACACTATACAGCAATAGTTATCAAAAAATTTGGTAGTGGCTAAGAGACAGAAAGGAGGATGAGTGCAATAGACTTAGGGTAAATGACCTCAGCAAGACAATCTATGATAAACCCAAACATCTCAGTTTTGGGGATCAAAACCCACTATTTGATAAAAACTGTTGGGAAAATTGGAAGACAGTATGGGAGAGATTAGGCTTTGATCAACATCTCTGACCCTACCCCACAATAAACTCTGAATGGGTGAATGACCTGAATATAAAGAAGGAAAGTATAAGAAAATTAGGTGAACACAGAATAGTATACTTGTCAGGTCTTTGGGAAAGGAAAGACTTTAAAACCAAGCAAGAACTAGAAAATATTCCAAAATGTAAAATCAATAATTTTGATTACATCAAATTAAAAAGTTTTTATACAAAAAAATAATACATCCAAAATTAGAAGGGAAGCAACAAATTGAGAAACAATATTCATTACAAAAACCTTTGAAAAATGTCTAATTACTCAAATTTATAAAGAGCTAAACCAGTTGTACAAAAAATCAAGGTATTCTCCAATTGTGAATTTCAAAACTATTCCACCCTAATCAGAGCATTCTTTAGAAGATCTGATTTAGCTATTTCCTGGTCAATAACAATAGAGATAATTGAAGTAACAGAATCAGGTCTTGGAAACTACATTTCTCCTCTCTTCTTATATTAACAAGATTAGGAAGATCTGTATTAAACTCGTTTCAATTATCTAAGGAAATGGCCTTCGACAGTCATGTGCAAAAAAAAAAAAGGACAGACCTCTGGGCTTTCCTAAGTCAACTTTGAGCCACCATTGGCACATGTGAGAAACAGGAAGTGAGGTAGAGAAGAACCTCTGGAGTTCTCATGACTTCCTGTGGAGAGGGCTAGAGTTCAGTTCCATCCTGGAGCTTGAGCTTGAAGGAGCCCTACAGACAGCTTTCCTTCAGCCAGGTCATTTGAGTGATAAGGACTGACACCTTTCTCTGCCTTGTCTTTCGAAGGCCTTAAGGCCAACTTTGGCTCAGCCTGAGCCAGAGTGATTCTAAGTTAAACTCCTTTCCTTCTCTCCCTCTTTTCTTCTCTCCCCCTTCCCCCACTCTCTCCCTCTAATATTTTCTTCCTCCTGTTGTAACTAAATCACCATAAAAATTTGGCAGCTGACTTGGGTATTTTATTATTTGGGATTTCCTTTTCCACCTTTAAATTTAGATTTTTTCAGTCTCAATCATAATATTCACCCTTTACACAATTGATAAATGGGCAAGGGACATGAATAGGCAATTTTTAGTTAAAGAAATCAAAACTACTAATAAGCACAAGAAAAAGTATTCTAAATCTCTTATAATCAGAGAAATGCAAATCAAAACAACTCTGAGGTATCACCTCATATGTAGCATATTGGCTAACATGACAGCAAAGGAAAGTATTGAATGTTGGAGAGGATGTGGCAAAGTAGGGACATTAATTCATTGCTGGTGGAGTTATGAATTGATCCAACCATTCTGGAGGGCAATTTGGAATTATGCCCAAAGGGCACTAAAAGACTGTCTGAACTTTGATCCAGCCATAGCACTGCTGGGTTTGTACCCCAAAGAGATACTAAGGGAAAAGACATGTACAAGAATATTCATAGCTGCATTCTTTTTTTTTTTAACAGTATTTTATTTGGTCGTTTTCATACATTATTCATTGCAAACAAAGATCATTTTCTTTTTCTCCCCTCCCCCCCACCCCCGCCTTTCCCTCTCCCATAGCTGACGCATGATTCCACTGGTTATCACATGTGTTCTTGACTCGAACCCATTTCCCTGTTGTTGGAATTTGCATTATAGTGTTCATTTAGAGTCTCTCCTCAGTCTTATCTCCTCCAACCCTGTAGTCAAGCAGTTGTTTTTCATCGGTGTTTTTACTCCCACAGTTTATCCTCTGCTTGTGGGTAGTATTATATTTTTTTTTTTTAGATCCCTGCAGATTGTTCAGGGAAATTGCATTGATACTAATGGAGAAATCCATCACCTTCGATTGTACCACAGTGTTTCAGTCTTTGTATACAATGTTTTTCTGGTTCTGCTCCTTTCGCTCTGCATCACTTCCTGGAGGTTGTTCCAGTCTCCATGGAATTCCTCCACTTTATTATTCCTTTGAGCACAATAGTATTCCATCACCAACATATACCACAATTTGTTCAGCCATTCCCCAATTGATGGGCATCCCCTCATTTTCCAATTTTTGGCCACCACAAAGAGCGCAGCTATGAATATTCTTGTACAAGTCTTTTTGTCCATTATCTCTTTGGGGTACAAGCCCAGCAGTGCTATGGCTGGATCGAAGGGCAAACAATCTTTTATCGCCCTTTGGACATAGTTCCAAATTGCCCTCCAGAATGGTTGGATCAATTCACAACTCCACCAGCAATGAATTAATGTCCCCACTTTGCCACATCCCCTCCCATAGCTGCATTCTTTGTGGTGGCCAAAAATTGAAAAATGAGGAGATGCCCTTCAATTGGGGAATGTGTGAACAAATCGTGGTATATATTGATGATGGAATACTATTGTGCTCAAAGGAAAAATGAACTGGAGGAATTCCATGGGAACTGGAACAACCTCCAGGAATTAATACAGAGTGAGAGGAGCAGAACCAGGAAAACATTGTACACAGAGACTGATACACTGTGGTTCAATTGAATGTAATGGACTTCTCCATTAGTGTCAATGCAGTGATCCTGAACAACTCGGAGGAACCTAGGAGAAAAACCACTATCCACATCCAGAGGAAACACAGTGGGAGTAAAAACACCAAAGAAAAACGACTGCTTGAATACATGGGTCGAAGGGATATGGTTGTAGATTCTAAATGAACATCCTATTGTAAACAACAACATGGAAATAGGTTCTGATCACGGACACAAGTAATACCCCATGAAATTGTGCATTGGCTGAAGGAAGAGTGGGTGGAGGGGAGGGAGGGAAATAATGTGATTATTGTAACCATGGAATAATGTTCTAAATTGACTAAATAAACTCATTCAAATGGAAAAAAAAGAGTCAGGCAAGACTGAAAGACTAAACATGAACAAAAACTCAATAAGCAATGACTAGCAACTCCCACTCAGTCATACTCCTCCTTTTCCAGTGATCCTAAATTGATCCTTGATGATTTTAGAATATCTTAGTTTCTGTCCTCTACTACACAGTCCCAACCCTCCAAACTTCACACTGCCTCTCAAATGTGGAACACTAAATAAAGCTAGCTAACTATTTCACTGTTCTTTCTCTAATGTGGACTCCATTTATAACAAACTCATGTTCATCTAAAATCCATTTTTTTTTCCAATCCTTTCCTCTTTGTGGCTCTCACTGAAACCTATCTTTTGCTCATTCCTCATGACTCATTGATTATGGTGCAGAAATTGGAATCACATAATTTACTATTGCAACTAAGAGGATTTCTCTCTACTATCATCATCCAGTAAAAGAGCACCACCATTCTACAGGTGTGCAACCTAGACATCATCCTTTGTTCCTCACTCTTTCCTATCCCTTATATTCAAGCAATAGCATGTCTAGTGGATTCTACCTTCCTAATATCTAGTGTATAAACCCCCCTTTTCTCCTCTGATGTTGCCACTTCCCTAGTATAGGCCCTCATTACCTCATACCTGAACTATTTCGATAGCCTTCTAGACTTTATGTCTTAAGTGTCCTCTATCTCCAGGTTTATCCCCTACCAGGCTGTCAAAGTGATTTTCCAAAAAGAAGAGATATGACCGTGTCACCTCTTTATTCAATAATTCAATAAATATGATTCCCTATTTAGGATCAAATCTAAGGATTTAAGTCCTTTGAAATATTCCAAACATACACCTTTCCAATATTTTTATGTCTCATGCTTTAACACACTGGTGGTCTAGTGACAAAATCATCCTTGATGTTTCATTTCTTCACTCTGACCCTTTTCACTGACTGTTTCTCATCTTTGGAATAATCTCTCCTCATCTTTTCCTTTAGGCTTCCCTGACTTCCTTCAAGTGAAAGTTAAAATATTACCTTCTACAGGATGCTGCTCCTGTTACTCCTTTATTGTAGTGCCTTCCCTCTGTTGATTATCTCCAGTTTATCCCATATATCTCTTTTTTATCCATCATTGTTTTCATGTTGTCTTACACGTTAGACTGTGAGCTTCCTGAGAGCAGAGACTGTCTTTTGGCTTCCTTTATATTCTCAGTGCTTAGCACAATCATTGACACTTCTGAGACACTTAAAACTATTTATTGAATAACTGACTTGGAAGGCATGATCTTAGTTGCTAGTAAGGTATAATGGAAAGTGTTCTAGCTTTGGAGACAATGGGGTTGTATTTGAATCTTGGCTGATAATTTCTATTTCTGTGACCTTGGGTAACTCCTTTCCTTTTCTAGTTCTGAGTTTCTTTATAAAAGATTAGAAGTTAGACTTATTGGTCCCTCAAGTCCCTTGAATCTCTACATCTTAGAATTTGGGGTCAGGGAAAATAGTTATTTTCCTTGTTGATTTTACTTTTTTCTTCCCAGTAGGTAGAGATTAATAAGTAAGACTTTGGAATAAGATACATTTATGCTTGTAGAAATTTAGAGTCTTCTTTTCAGTCCCTAGAAAGTGTTCCCTAAAGGGAAGAAATGCCGAATACTTTGAGAAGCAAGAAAAACATCAGGCTTCATGGAATTTTGATTTAGTCATTGGTAGTTGACCCACCTGCTCACCCATGACTGCAGCTGAGAACCAAAGGAAGAAGCTTTGTTTTTTTGCTATGAGAAGACACAATGAACATACTTGAAAGTGGTTACACATATTTAGGGGTAATTGATCTATCAACTTGGGAATGTACCTCAATTGGAAAGAGTCTCCCATCTCACATTTTATTGCTAGAACTGTGAGTACTGCTGGAAAAGTTGTATTCACTTACCAGATCAGGAGGGAAATACGATGCCAAGTTTCTGATAATATCTAGGATGTTCAGGGAAATCAATGAATAGTTTGGATAACATAGAGAACACAGCAGCTTAGTGAATACATCAGCAAACGATACCTCAGCTAACTATGACAAGAGAGTAGGAGTGAACAACCAAACCACAGGGGAAGATAGAGATTTTTGGTGGCTCTAAAACTGAAGCAGAAACACAGGACCCTATGGGACTTAGAATGAAATGGAAAATATCTTCATCCCTTCATCTAGGGAATCTAAATAAAAGCCAAGAATAATAATTTTGAGAGACTATGAAAATGGATATTTATATGTGTGTGTATGTGTGTATGCTGAGAGACTGGTGGCTTATGTAATTGTAGTTTGTCTGTTTCAGAACAGATTGTTTCTTAATTTTTCTTTTAACAAAATTTTCTCCTGGCATACTATGTCAAATATACTTTGAAGGAGTTAAACTCAAAATACTCAAATTTTCAGTGGAGAGATTTTCCAGGTTTCTAAAATGACTTAAAAAAAGTGATGACTCCTATGCCAGACCCCTTTGTGTAATAAACCTTTTTACAACTGAAGTTTCATGCACAGAGAAAAAATTAAATACAAATTCCATAAAGTTAGAAGTGTTTTGTATTAAATTACTGGGGAATCTGGATTTACCTATATTTCTATCATATATGTGTATATGTGTTACTCTAACTGAAATTTGTTAAGTATTTAGTTCTTAAATGTTCAAATGTTTTCAGTCATAAAGCAAATTAACAACGATGTCTATAATATATTATGATCTTAACAAAAGATAATTGAAACAAATTGGCGACATCTACTCATCAAAATAAATTTTGCTTTTGGGAAGCTTTCAATAAAACCATATATTATGAATATTAGAATTCAGTTCTGGCAGGTATAGATCAGAATTCTACAAATGGTAACATATTAAACAGATGTATTGTCTTCCAGGTGTAAGGTTTATAGAAGAAAAGATTCTTTCCAATCTCATTTCACTTGTAATTGAACAATTCCCCGTGAAAGATAAATTTTCACCAAATTGCATCATGACATTTTCATGGCTTCAGTTTGCTTTAATACTGTCTCAAGTAAGTGCCTGGAATATTCTGTTTTATTCATCTCTGGAAGGCTGAGATTTTATGTCAAATTCCAAAAGGTTAAAAATATCAAGAATGAAATTAACCTCAAATTAAGCAAAACCTTGTGGTACAATGCTTGTTCTGAACAGTAAAGAGAATGCCATTTAATTCCCCAACCCCATAAACCAGATGCTTGTCTACTGATCTATGCAATACTTTTGTTCTCCCATTATGATGGGATTTTGCATAAATAGTACTCACTATTGCCTCCCTACTAGAGACTCAATTTTCCATATACCATTGTAATAAAAATAAAATAAAATATTTTCTCCTATGTCATTTTGAAGAAAGACTGAAATTTATAAGTTAGCCCTTGCCCAGAGGAGAGTGATCAGGGTGGTGAAGAAATGTAAAATTATATAATATGAAAACCAGTTGAAGCAAGTAGGTGCAATTACTTTGGAGAACTGAAAACTTATGGGATGACTTGATGGTTATCCCCAGATATTTGAAATGCTCTCTTTGTGTAACAGTGATGAGACTTGTTCCCGTTGGCTCCAGGATACCAAACTGAGTTCTGTGGGTAAAAGTTATGGGGATGTAGGTTCTATCTATGTATAATCAAGAACATTTTGACATTCAGAGCCGTCCAAAATAGAATGGGAAGTCTCAAAATATATGTATCCTATCATTAAGATATTCATGTGGTGTCTGGATGACCATTTGCTGATTTTAAATGATGCTATCATTCTAAAAGAATAGAAGAGAACATCAACTGAATGGCACAATGAAACATATGGGTATGAAAAGAGAAAGGCAATATCTCAACATCTTTTAAGGATTGAAATTCTCTACTTAAATTTATCCTTAAATCTTCATCAATATGCTTAGGAACATTAAATTACAAGGAGTAGGCATAGTTGATATGACATGTATAAATATATAAATACAAGTTAGTTTGATAAAAGAATAAGAAATAACAACTAATGGATCAGGGAATGCTTCCCAGAGGTCTTAGCATCTGAGGTTAGATAAACTAAAAAGCAAGATCAGGATACATAGAGACAAAGATGAGAAAGTACACATTTTTGGAATGGGGAATAGCCTTTCCAAATATAAGAGAAAGGAGCCAAAATGTCTATTTCATAGGACCTGTTCATTTTATTATAGGTATATATATATATATATATATATATACACACACACACACATATATATGTATATGTATATATATCCTAAGCCATTTAAATCCTTCTATCATAACTGTTCCAATAAGAACCCTTATACTTTTTAAGTCACTGAACTAATTACTTGTGGGACTAATATAGTTACACAGAGTTATTTATCCCATTTTCCCTGTTTTTGTTGTGCCCTGAGGTGCTATGTGATCTTTGAGGAGAAATTCTCTTGGACTAGAAATTTTGGGGTTAACAAGCCCATCTCCTCTAATCCATTTGACAGCTGGGTTTTTCCTTATGGTTGTTTGAGACTTCATTCATGTCTCCTTTTCCCTACATTTGTTATTACTCCTTATGGGAAAGCATCATAACCCCAGATAATTAGCTTCAAAACCAGTCTAATAAGGTGATATTTGAAGGTTGTTTGATCCCAAACATCTAGGGGTAGCATGTAGTTATATAAAATATAGTCAGTTTACTTACATTAGAGGAATTTTATAGGCTAAATAATGCAATTCAACTAGATAAGTCTATTCTTCTATATAACCTAGTTCTTCCCTGTCCTAATTCAGTATCGGGTTGTCTCATTTAGCCATATAAGAAGACTATGAGAAAGAACTGGAAGCTGAATTGAATTTGAATTTATATCATTGAACCATGTCTAATTTAAAAACTATGTCAGTCTTTATATCAGCACCCTGAAATCTGTGACCATAAATTCTTTTTGTACTTAAGTAAAACATATATTGTTTTTAGATTGAACTATATTTTGCTTATTTCTCCCCATACATATTTTAGACATGGGATGCTAGCTTCTCTGCAGTTGGCCTAACACAGTGACACTGAAGAGACTCCAAATAATAGCACATAAATAACATTGAAGAAATCAAAAGTAAAAGATGCCCCTATGAAAAGTATACTGAGAAGAGAAGATGGGCTGGTGACTTGATAAGGTCAAGAAATATAGCCAGACAGACCTAATGGTATTTTCTCAATGTCAGGAAAAAGTTAAAAACCCTAAACATTTAGGATATTCCTTTTTATATTTTGGAAAGACATGAGGAATGGTAGCAAAGGATGGAGAGGTATGAATAAATCTTTATGTAAATGGAATATCCATATTGAGATCAAAGATCAAGTTGAATATTGAGTGGTCACCAATGCAGCTCTAGGACTCTTCTTTTCTCTTTCAATAAAGTCAGTAGTATGCCTTAGCAAGAATGCCAGATTTGGCTTTCTAATCTGATCCAGTGGACTTTATTTTATTTTATTTTTAAATTTTTAGAAATTTTATTTTATTCCATATTATATACCAATACAATTTCTTAATATTCATTTTCTGATATTTTGCAATCCATGTTCTCTGTCTTCCTCCCATCCTTCTCCTATCCCAAAGAAGGGATATAATATGATAAATGTACATATGTTATTGTATGATGCACATTTCCATGTTCATCATGTTGTGAAAGAATACACATAATGTTTACCCTAGAGAAAAAAATTATGGATGAAATAATGTGAAGAATGGTGTGTTTCATTTTCCATTCAGACTTGATCTATTCCTTCTATGACAGTAGATATACTTTTTTTTTTGTCTTGAGTCTCTTGGAGTTGACCTCAATCCTTATTTTGTTGATGATAGTTGTCATTCACAGTTAATCATTATTATTGTTGTTATTGTGTATAATATTCTCCTGGTTTTTCTCACTGTGCTCTTTGCTTCAGTAATCATCCGTTGTTTCTTTGGTGATGATCTTCTTTGTAATTTTTAAGGCATAAAAGTATACAATTACAAGCATATACCACAACTTTTTCAGTCATTCCCCAACTGATGGATATACCTTCAGTTTCTAATTCTTTCCCACTACAAAAAGAGCTTGTGTGATTATTTTGGTACTGGTAGATTATTTTCCTCTCTCTTTAATCTATTTGTGATACAGACCTATTAGTAGTAGTATTGTTGGGTCAAAGAGTATGTATACTTTTATGGCCCTTTGGGCATTTTAGAGAACTGTAATAAAGATTGTAAGCTGAGGGGAAACTATTACTTGTTGAGATAGAGAGGACAAACTGAGGGGAACCAGTTCCTTCACAATGGCTGTGACTAGAGAGGGCTGCTACAGGGACCTGAAACTGCTGAGGGAACCTGAGGCTGCTTATTTGTAATGGAGGACAAAGAAATGCTCCTGGGGGATGCCACTACACACACAGGGATACTGGTACACAAAGGACTGCTCTAGAGGATCTGCCTATTGGACTTTAATGATAATTGATCTATTTCCTGATCTCCTTCCTCCCTCATTCCCTCCTTCAACCCTCTTTCTCTTGCCACCCTTCTCCCAATTTTCCCTCCCCCCTGAGTGAATTATAAAATACTCTGAATTTCTTTCTCAGGTAAGGGGTTTATTGGGATAACAGGATGGGAAGCTGAGGTAAGGGGGATGAGGAAGTCCCTAGTCTAACTGAGGTAAAATTGAGAAAATAGTCCAGTCACAAACTATGACTCTAAGACAGAGATATGGAGGACAATGGTTTTTCAAGATCTTCTTTCTTCTTCTTCAGTTAGGTTTCTCCTTCTTGTCAATTTCAACCACCCAAAGTCAGAAAACTTCAAGAAACCAAGTCAGCCCCACCAGAGTCCAAAAGCCAAGTCAGTTTCACAAAAGTCTCTCAGCCAACTTCAAACTCCAGAGAGCAAATGTGTGTCCCCCAGTCAGAGACCCAGAGACCAAAAAGCCCCCTGGTCAACTCCAAGTGTTCAGAGCCAGAAAGCCAGAGACTCCCAGTTTCTCTTCTTAGTATGACCAGTCAAAAGCCTCCAGGGAAAATTATGACTTCCAGTCCCCGACACAGAGACACCAAAGCCCCTCCCTCAGCTCCAACTGTCCAGAGCCAGAGAGACAGATACTAAATTCAAAAGGCCCTCCCCCCTGTCAGCTCAATCACCAACAATCTGGGGACCTTCCATCGGAATCCTGGGTTTTGCATTTTAGAGCTAGATCTCCAGTCCTACAAAAACTTCTCTTTCTCTCATATTAAATAAAAATTTCAATGAAAATGAAAAAAAATGTCTCCAAAAGTATGAAATCATCATACTATTGAAGGAAAAGAATGGAAGTACCTATAAATTTTGTCAATATTAGAAATTTTCTACATGATATTAAAAATGTGGAATATTGAAGGTCACAAAATACAAGATGTAAAATACTTTGCAAATGTTAAAGTATTAAATAAATACTAGTTATTTTACCACTAGGGTTTATATTGTTGTGATTGGAATTTCTTGTACCTCAACACTTAAATTTTCTAGCATTTATTAGTCACTTAAATGCTGATTGATTTCACTATATTCCAATGCACAAAGTATGGATAATAAATAACAGAGTTTTGATTTTTATCATTTTAAACAAATAACACTATATCAAAAGAATCACTGAATTCTGTCATGTTGGAGCATCACTGTATTTAAACAGAAAAAGGTTGAAAAAGAATTCAAAGGTGTAGTCAAGATGGTGGCTTAGAGGCAGCAAAATATCAGACGTCCTCAAACCCTTCCTCACCAATCAAAACCACAATACTTCAAAGGGGACTGAAAACCAAATCTAACAATAGGACAGAGTTAGGGAACCCTACTGCTGGTATGCCCTCCAATAAAGCCTGAATTCTAGAATTTATACATTTAAAAGAGAAGGAAAAAGGAAGGTCCCAGGACCCCTCCCCCACCTACAGAGCTGAGCCTCCAGTGGTGGCTGGAATCTCTGGGTAAGCAAGGACTCTAGTCCAGAGGGAGTATCTTGCTGTCACAGCTGTGCCAGGATCAGGACATTGAACACAGGAGGCAGGAGGGCACCTAGAGGAGAAGCAAAAAGCAGGCAGGCTAGTCACAGTCAAGACACTCCATCTTGCCCTGTCCCCTTCTTGAGGTTTTGGCCTCAGGCATATCCAGTTCTGCAGATCAACTCCATCCTGGCTCAATTTTATCAATAGGGCAGATAAGAATATTTCAGAGGGCAGGGAAGCTCAAGCTTTAACACCATTCACCGTGAATGCTCTGAGAGCCTTACTGACTAATCTCCAAGGGCAAGATGCTGCAAACACAACAGGTTACAACCTTGATAACAGGGTGGGAAGCCCAGCTCCTTTTCTGCCTCTGATGCCAACTGGAGAAGATCTGACCTCAGGGTTCATTAATAACACCAGTCTAACCTGATTAATCCTCAGAGCAGAGAAGAAGCCCCTTCAGTATATAAAAGCCCAAACTCAAAGATCCAGCACATAATTAGAGGAGAAAGACTATAGGTAATTACAGTGGGGAAAGAAGGGGAAAAATATGAGTAAACAACAGAAAAATAAAAAGGAAATTACAATCAACAGCTTCTATTCAGGAAATGAACAAAGAGCAAATGGGACACAGGAGGACCAAGGAAAACCAAGCAAAAACACAGAAACTCCAGCAAACTGGGTACAGGCTTTGAAAGAACTCAAAACTCAATTTAAAAAACAAGATGCCCATTATCATCTCTATTATTTAGCATTATAGTAGAAACACTAGCATTAGCAATTGGGTGAAGAAAAAGAAATTGAAGGTATTAAAATAGGCAATGAGGAAAGCAAGCTATCACTCTTTGCGCATGATATGATGGTCTATTTAAAGAATCCTAGAGAATCAACTAAAAAGCTAGTAGAAATAATCACTAACTTTAGCAAAGTTGCAGGATACAAAATAAATCCACATAAGTCATCAATCAGCATTTACAACACATCTCAGAAGCAAGTATTAGAAAGAGAAATGCCATTGAAAATCACCAAAAACAACATTAAATACTTAGGAATCTATCTGCCAAGACAAATACAGGAACTATATGAATATAACTATAAAACACTGGCCACACAATTAAAACTAGATCTAAATATTTGGAAAAGCATCAATTGCTCATGAATAGGATGAGCTAAAATACTAAAAATGACAATCTCACCATCCTACCCAAATTTATTTACTTATTTAGTGCCCTACCCAACAAACTACCAACAAACTTTTTACTGAATAAGAAATAAACATAACAAAGTTCATTTGGAAAAAAAAAAGATGAAGGATATCCAGGGAAATAATGAAAAAATGTGAAGGAACAGAGTCTTGCAGTACCAGATTTCAAACTATACCATAAAGCAGTGTTCATCAAAAAAAAAATTGTGGTACTGACTAAGAGACAGAAAGGAGGATCAGTGGAATAGACTTGGGGATCTATGATAAGCCCAAAGATTCCAGCTTTGGGGCAAAAATCCACTTATTGATAAAAACTGCTGGTAAAATTGGAAGACAGTGTGGGAGAGATGAGGTTTGGATCAACATCTCACACCCTACAGCAAGATAAACTCAGAATGAGTGAGTGACTTGAACATAAAGAAGGAAACAATAAGTAAATTATGTGAACACAGAATAGTATGCATGTCAGACCTTTGGGAAAGGGAAGATTTTAAAACCAAGCAAGACTTAGAAAGAGTCACAAAATGTAAAATCAATAATTTTGATTAAATCAAATTAAAAAATTTTTTTTACAAACAAAACCAATGTAACCAAAATTAGAAGGGAAGCAACAAATTGGGAAACAATCTTCATAACAAAAACCTCTGGCAAAGGTCTAATTACTTAAATTTATAAAGAGCTAAACCAATTGTGTAAAAAACTAAGCCATTTTCCAATTGATAAATGGGCAAGAGACATGAACAGTCAATTTTCAGTTAAAAAAATCAATACTATTAATAAGCACATGAAAAAGTGTTCTAAATCTCTTAACCAGAGAGATGCAAGTCAAAATAACTCTGAGGTGTCACCTCACACCTAGCAGATTGGCTAACATGACAGCCACTGAAAGTAATGAATGCTGGAGGGGATGTGACTTTAATGCATTGCTGGTGGAGTTGTGAATTGATCCAACCATTCTAGAGGGCAATTTGGAACTATGCCCAAAGGGTGCTAAAAGACTATTTGCCCTTTGATCCAGCCATAGCACTGCTGGGTTTATACCTCAAAGAGATAATAAGGAAAAATACTTGTACAAGAATTTTCATTGCTATGCTCTTTGTGATGGCAAAAATTGGAAAATGTGGGGATGCCCTTCAGTTGGGGAATGTGTGAACTAATTGTGGTATATGTTGGTGATGGAATACTATTGTGCTGAAAGGAATAACGAACTGGAGGCATTCCATGTGAACTGAAATGATCTCCAGGAATTGATTCAGAGTGAAAAGAACAGAACCAGGAGAACATTATACACAGAGATGGATACACTGTGGCACAATCAAATGTAATGGACTTTTCTTTTAGTAGCAATGTAGTGATCCAGAAGAATTCAGAGGGATTCATGAGAAAGATCACTATACGTATTCAGAGGAATAACTGTGGGAGTAGAAAGACTGAAGAAAAACAACTACTCCATCACATGGGTTGAGGGGATATGGCTGGGGATGGAGACTAAATGAACATCCTAGTGCAAACATCAAAAATATGGGAAAAGGTTTTGATGAAGGACACATGTAAAACCCAGTGGAATTGCATGTTGGCTATGGGAAGGTGTGAGGGAGGATTCTTGTAACCAAGGAAAAATATTCTAAATTGACTAGTTATATAAGAATTAAAAATGAAAATGAAATTGCACCATGTATCATGACTCTTATAAATGAATGTTTGAGAAAGGGAGAACTAATTATTCTAGGAACTTCTCCATTTGTCTCAATGTAAATTGTCCCCAAGAGTGTGGCCATGCAAGCTCCCTCTGAGTAAGTAGTAATGGGGTATCTCTCATGGAAACCCTGTCTTTCTACCATAACTACTTTGCATATAGTAAGGGCTTATTAAAAGCTTAAACTCATTGCAGAAGATTTGAAATCAAGGATGCCTGGGTTTTAATCTTGCCTTGGATGCTTACTAGCTACATGATCCAATAATGTAGGTTGGTAATGCTTGGAATTTCAAAGTCCTGAACGATACTTTCCCATGTTTACCAGTTATGTTGCCAAGGGGAAACTCCTTGGGTTTGGGTTTGGGTCTAAGACTGCAGTCACAGCCCTGGTGTAAGGAGAAGCAGGTGGACTCTGTCATCAGAAAGGCATATAATTCCTGATTCAGCCCTTGATCTCTGTTCACCTAGTGAAAGCCTTGGAACTTAGGCAAAGAGATAAAAATTCTAGGTATAACCAGGGACTCTGAAAGTTGTCATGGTCGATATATACAGATCAAAAGGATAAATATAAAACTACGGTAATAGAAGGGAGTTGGCAGAAATAAAACTTGCCGTTGCTTAGGTAGCATCCTCTCTCTATGAATAAGTCCCAGTACACCCTTTCTGCTTAGAGAGGTATACATATTAGATAGTAATATAATAGTTCTTCAAAAAATCAAAATCTTGTTCTTGGCATTTTATCTCTTCCCCTGTGGAAATAGATGAATAGAGGAGAAAGGGAGAGGAGGAGATGAAGGGGTAAGAGGATAATGAAGAGTGAGGAGAAGAGAAAAAAGAGAGGAAGGAGAAAGACAGAATATATAGAATGGGCTGGGACATACATTGAGCCCAAGTCAGTTTTGTTGTTGCTTCTGGATTTTCATATATTCTTTCCTTCACCTACTTTCTTTACAAAAC
This sequence comes from Monodelphis domestica, assembly GCF_027887165.1. Lineage (NCBI taxonomy): Eukaryota > Metazoa > Chordata > Mammalia > Didelphimorphia > Didelphidae > Monodelphis > Monodelphis domestica. Next base: position 251,146,012 of record NC_077229.1, read on the forward strand.
TTTTTATTTATTCCTTGTATATGCATAATTCCTAATATAGTCTCCCATTTTTAGGGGTCTTTGGATTTGCTCCTCCCATAACTGATTCCCATCTGATCCCCTATGTTCTATTCCTTTGGAAAAGTTATCTGGTAAATAATTTCTAGCCAATCTGTGCCTACTGGTCCACTCAGATATATTTCAAGATCTCCAACAATATTTTACCAGAATTTACACTGGAAGGTGGTCTCAGTCAACCAAACAACCAAAGCTGATGGTCATTTTTTGAACTTTGGTAATGCTACTGATGTCCAGTCATAACGTTGTTGGATTTTTGGCTTGTTAACCATATCCCTAACATTGTTTTATAATTTCATATGGGTTAGAAAGTGCCCTTCCAAGGACCCTATTCATTCCCGCACTTTTTAATGAATTAAATTGTGTCTAATGGAATAAAAAAAGCTGTTAAGATGAAACTTTCCTGGGGGCAGCTGAGTAGCTCAGTGGATTGAGAGCCAGGCCTAGAGATGGAAGGTCCAAATTCAAATCTGGCCTCAGACACTTCCCAGCTGTGTGACCCTGGGCAAATCACTTAACCCCCTTTGCCTAGCCCTTACCACTTTTCTGCTTTGGAACAAATACACAGTATTGATTTCAAGATGGAAGGTAAGGGATTAAAAAAAAAAAAGATGAAACTTTCCTGCAAATATACAGTTCTTGGCCAAATGGTATGCATTGCCAGTCTATTGCCTTTGATATATTTCACATTGAAAACCCTCTGTGAATTTGATGGGTTTCATTGTCTTGCCTTTAAACCAAGTGAACAAATACATGGGTAGAGAATATTTAATCTAAGTATTTAATCTAATATTTATCTAATCCAATCACATCTAATCTAAATAATTTAATCTAAATATTTAAATTGCGTTATGTGTTTTATGATTAAAATGATCTGGAAACCACATATTCATTTATAATTATTTATTACTAAAAGTTAGAAATATCACATGATTGTCTGGTGACCCTAATTCCCCGCAGCTCCCCATGCTAGTAAGAGACTCCAGTCCAAAAAAGAGCACATGCCTGCTCTGTCTCTTTTTTATGGGGTAAATGACAACATTCTATCTGGGTCAATCTTTTGGATAGACTTGACCTCAGTCCAGGTCAGAGCCAAGTGCACCAGACTCCAGGAGTCACAGGGCACATAGGACCAGTGTCTTCTCTGACCTCTGACATCATCCCATAGTATATATTCAAAGCTAGTCAAAAACTGGGGTTGATATCATCGATGAATGTGTTTTCAAATGGAAAAAGAATGTACAATTTATATTAAATTCACACAGTGTTAGCTTCCAAACATTTTCAAAGAAGAAAAACATCTGGGCTTATAGATATTAATATAAAACACTAATGATAAAATATGAAAGGAGCACTTTTTAAGATTTTTGAAATATTACCCCAAAATTGCTTTGAACCATGCCTTGCATACAGACAGTAACAATTTTAGAAATGAGTGTCTACTCTTCTTTAATTTCTTTAATTATCTAACCTGTCACATTTACATCCTTAGCTTCTTATTCTGGACAGGTTTGTGCTGTAAGCTCTCTAACCACCAATTATGTTTGTTTATTTGTTTGTTTTAGTCCCTATTGTTAAGAACATATATGGTTCAAATGGGGCAGAGGAGAGAGAAAGAGAGAGAGAGAGAGAGAGAGAAAGAGAGAGAGAGAGAGAGAGAGAGAGAGAGAGAGAGAGAGAGAGAATAATGGAACATGACATACATCAACCTTGTACTGCTGGTGTTCTCAGAGTCAAAGGACATTGTAGGCAAAAGATATTTTATTGTTCAAGGAATTCTAATCCAGGCTTGGTCACTTTATGCCCTAATAAACTCGAGAAACTCAGAAAACAAAGGAATTCTTTTGTGGCCTTTGAAGTTCTGCTGTACCAACTCTCCTAAGGGAGCAAAGCAATTAATAACTTATAAAATCTTCAGAAAGTCCCACTGAAGAACTCCTCTATATTTGAAAACAATAAAAAAAAAGTGGAGAAGAGCAGTAAGTGGTAAGCTAAATGACTTGCTCAGAATCACACAGCTAGGAAGTATCTGAGGCCAAATTCAAACCTATGACCTCCTTTCTCTAGGCCCTATTTTTATCATATTTCTTCATATATTTTCAACATGTCTCCTGGATCTCTATCCTGACTTTATTGTCCCTGTCCATAGATTTATTCAAAATTCATTTCCTAATTGACTCTCTGGTCAGCTTGTCCATTTCATTTCTTGTCACAATGTCTATCACTTTAATGAGGATAACTGGTTTATTTATAGCATCTTTTGATTATTTTAGGTTTAATTAATTAGGCTTAATTAATTAATTAATTGCTTTTAGCTAGCTCTACTCTAATAACTATCGTGCTACTTGGTGGCACAGTGCATAGAATTCTGGGCCTGGAGTCAGATGTTGCAGATTAGAACTTTTAAGAAGTGATATAGGCTTTATTGGAAGATAATGGGTTCTCTTTCTATTCTCTAACTTGTATGAGGCCAGATTTCACCTAAGAAGATGAGTCTTCCTGAATCTAGCTACAGTTCTATTATACCCTTAAAGTTTCACTGTGGTCCTTGACATATTTCTTTTGCCCCCCTTAGTTATAGAAGATCTACTGCAGGTCATCTATTGTACATTATTCATTCTTCTCCTTCCACCTGTCCAGAAAGGCAGTGCTGTAATGTGCATCATGTCAATGTTGCAGACTGACTGTGTTCCAAGAACAGCCTGCTTATCACTTGATGTAAGTATGGCTCTGGGACAACACTGACAAACCTTAGCCTGGCATTTTGGTAAAGCCATGTCTGGAGACCATATTAACTCTACTATCCAGACATTTAAATTGGCACCTAGAGCTATCTTCCACAATCTGTCAAGTCCTCAAAAGATATCAGGACCTCAAAGGATATCTAACCGTGCCTGATTGGATTTTCTGTTTTGTCAATAGTGCCAACAGAGACCTTTTTATACATCTAAGAATTAGTATTTTCTGCAAAATGAGTTCCCTATATGGAACAAATTAGTCTCAAACATCAAAATTTACAATAGTTTTCATTGAAACACAAAAGTATGAAACATATGCATGCTGGTTATGAGAGGGTTCAATATCCTCATAAAATTAGTTGGAGAATGGTTCTACTTGCTAAAATTTCAATCAGAAAAGATGTCATAGAATATCATTATGAACAAGGAAAAATGGCTGAGAAATGCACCAAGCCTATTATAACTGCTACTTTTTAATTGTTACTTATTTAACCACTGTGCATGAGTGATCTTTGGGAAGTTTCTTACTTAGCTAAATAATCTATAATCATGAATGAAGCAGGTATTTCCTTTGCCAAAGAAGAGCACACACTATCTACAACTGGGTGGCTGGTTTCAAGCATTATCATGGTCCAAAATATTCCTCACCAACTTAGTTTTGAGTCTTTCCACTCTTAAAAATGTTCTTCACAGGACTTCCGGTCAAGATGGCGGCTTAGAGAAAGCTAAAGTTCAGATCTCCGGAAAACCCTTCCCGACCAATCTCAAACTATAAGCTCCTAAGGTGCTGAAATTCAAAATGATCAACAGCATAGACCCTGGGAACCCTCCTCCTGGACCTGGACCTGGATCAGAAGGTACACCCCCCCTCAAAAGCCAGAACCCGAGATCACTCGGACCTAAGGTGTAGGAGCTCAGAGTCCAAGGCTCCGGGAAGCCGCAGCCCCGCCCCTCTCAGAGAGCAGGGTCGTCTGAAACAACAGCAACCCTCAGGGCCTTCTATCTGAGTCTCAGTGAAAGTTACTTCCCTCGGAGCTCCCCCCGCAGAGAGCAGGCTTGTCTGAAACAATAGCAACCCTCAGGGCGGGCAAGACAGCCTCACAGGCTGGATCCTGCTATCCAAGTCTCAGTGAAAGTCACTGCCCTCAGAGCTCCAGGAAGCCACAGCTCCTTCCTCTGCAGAGAGCAGGGTCCTCTGAAACAACAGCAACCCTCAGGGCTGACAAAACAGCCTCACGGCCAGCTATTCTGAAGGCAACTTCCAGAAAGCAACCCAACCCAGTCCAGTTGAGCGGGCACCTTAGCAGCAGGGAAGCAGAGAGAACTGGGGGAGAGTGTGGCCCCCTGGTCTGACCTTTCCATTCCAGTTCCAGTGAAAGTCATTGCCCATACTCAATTTAACCCAGGGAAAGATCATAGAACCGACAATCTGCCCAGGACTAAAGCCTCTGAACACCAGACAGAGATAAGAAAAGCTAATCCTCCCCATTCAGAGATGGTAAACTCCACAGAAGCACAGAAGCCCCAAAATCCCAAGAAAAATAAGAAGAAAGGGGCGACTTTGGACACATTCTATGGAACCAAAATACAAAATATAGAGGAGATAGAAGACGATGCACAAGAAAATGCTCCGAAACCTTCCAAAGGAAATGGAAACTCTCCACAAACACATGAAGCATTTGAATCAGAAATGACCAAAAAGATGGACGCCTTCTGGGAGGAAAAGAGGGAAATAATGCAAAAGAAAGTCACGCATCTACAAAACCGGTGTGATGAAACTGAAAAGGAAAACCAGGATTTAAAGGCCAGAATCAGGCAGCTGGAAGACAACGATCGTGTAAAAGAGCAAGAATTAATAAAGCAAAGCCAAAATACCAAGAAGTTAGAAGAGAACATAAAATATCTCACAGACAAGGTGACAGATCTGGAAAATAGAGGGAGAAGAGATAATTTAAGAATAATTGGACTTCCAGAAAAGCCAGAAATAAACACCAAACTCGACATCGTTACAAGGTATAATCAAAGAAAATTGCCTAGAGATTCTAGAACAAGGGGGCAATACAGCCACTGACAGAGCTCACAGAACACCTTCTACACTAAACCCCCAAAAGACAACTCCCAGGAATGTAATTGCCAAATTCCAAAGCTATCAAACAAAAGAAAAAAGTCCTACAGGAAGCCAGAAAAAGACAATTTAGATATAAAGGAATGCCAATCAGGGTCACACAAGACCTTGCAAGTTCTACTCTGAATGATCATAAGGCATGGAACATGATCTTCAGAAAGGCAAGAGAGCTGGGTCTCCAACCAAGAATCAGCTACCCAGCAAAACTGACTATATACTTCCAAGGGAAAGTATGGGCATTCAACAAAATAGAAGACTTCCAACTTTTTGCAAAGAAAAGACCAGAGCTCTGTGGAAAGTTTGATACCGAAAAACAAAGAGCAAGGAATATCTGAAAAGGTAAATATTAAGGAAAGGGGAAAAATGTTATCTTCTTCTTTTACTCAAACCCTCTTCTATAAGGACTACATTTATATCAATCTATGTATACTAACATGTGGGGAAAATGTAATGTATAAATAGGGGGTAAAGAAAGACCAAATAGAATAATCTTTCTCACACAAAGATTCACATGGGAAGGGGAGGGGAAGAAAACTCCTATAAGAAGGAGAGGAAGAGAGGGTTTTTTTTTTACTTAAAACTTAATCTCAGGGAAATCAACTCTGAGAGGGAAAAACATCCAGATCCATTGGGATCTTGATTCTATCTTACCCAACAAGGGTAGGGAGAAGGGAAAACCAAGGGGGGGAGGGGGAGAGGGAGAACAAAAAGGGAGGGAAAGAGAGGGGGGAGGGGGAAGGAACAAAAAGGGAGGGACTAAAAAAGGAAACATCAAGGGAGGGGACAAGGGGGACTGATTCAAAGTAAATCACTGGACTAAAAGGTAGAGCCGAAGAAGAAAAGGTTAGAATTAGGGAAGGCTATCAAAATGCCAGGGAGTCCACAAATGACAATCATAACTTTGAATGTGAATGGGATGAACTCACCCATAAAACGTAGATGAATAGCAGAATGGATTAGAATCCAAAACCCTACCATATGTTGTCTTCAAGAAACACACATGAGGCGGGTTGACACCCACAAGGTCAGAATTAAAGGATGGAGTAAGACCTTCTGGGCCTCAACTGACAGAAAGAAGGCAGGAGTTGTAATCATGATATCTTATAAAGCCAAAGCAAAAATAGACCTGATCAAAAGGGATAGGGAAGGTAATTATATTTTGTTAAAAGGGACTTTAGACAATGAGGAAATATCATTAATCAACATGTATGCACCAAATAATATAGCACCCAAATTTCTAATGGAGAAACTAGGAGAATTGAAGGAAGAAATAGACAGTAAAACCATATTAGTGGGAGACTTAAACCAACCATTATCAAATTTAGATAAATCAAATCAAAAAATAAATAAGAAAGAGGTAAAAGAAGTGAATGAAATCTTAGAAAAATTAGAATTAATAGACATATGGAGAAAAATAAATAGGGATAAAAAGGAATACACCTTCTTCTCAGCACCACATGGCACATTCACAAAAATTGACCATACATTAGGTCACAGAAACATAGCACAGAAATGCAGAAAAGCAGAAATGATGAATGCAACCTTCTCAGATCACAAGGCAATAAAAATAATGATTAGTAATGGTACATGGAAAACCAAATCTAAAACCAATTGGAAATTAAATAATATGATACTCCCAAATCGCTTAGTTAAAGAAGAAATCATAGAAACAATTAATAATTTCATCAAGGAAAATGACAATGGCGAGACATCCTTTCAAACCTTTTGGGATGCAGCCAAAGAGGTAATCAGAGGTAAATTCATATCCCTGAATGCTTATATTAACAAACAAGGGAGAGCAGAGATCAATCAATTGGAAATGCAAATGAAAAAACTCGAAAGTGATCAAATTAAAACCCCCCAGCAGAAAACCAAACTAGAAATCCTAAAAATTAAGGGAGAAATTAATAAAATCGAAAGTGATAGAACTATTGATTTAATAAATAAGACAAGAAGCTGGTACTTTGAAAAAAACAAACAAAATAGACAAAGTACTGGTCAATCTAATTAAAAAAAGGAAGGAAGAAAAGCAAATTAACAGCATTAAAGATGAAAAGGGGGACAGTACCTCCGATGAAGAAGAAATTAAAGCAATCATTAGAAATTACTTTGCCCAATTATATGGCAATAAATAAACCAATTTAGGAGAAATGGATGAATATATACAAAAACACAAACTGCCTAGACTAACAGAAGAGGAAATAGAATTCTTAAATAATCCCATATCAGAAATTGAAATCCAACAAGCCATCAAAGAACTTCCTAAGAAAAAATCCCCAGGGCCTGATGGATTCACCAGTGAATTCTATCAAACATTCAGAGAACAGTTAATCCCAATACTATACAAACTATTTGACATAATAAGCAAAAAAGGATTTCTACCAAACTCCTTTTACAACACAAACATGGTACTGATTCCAAAACCAGGCAGGTCAAAAACAGAGAAAGAAAACTATAGACCAATCTCCCTAATGAATATAGATGCAAAAACCTTAAATAGGATACTAGCAAAAAGACTACAGCAAGTGATCAGAAGGATCATTCACCATGATCAAGTAGGATTTATACCAGGGATGCAGGGCTGGTTCAACATTAGGAAAACCATCCACATAATTGACCACATCAACAAGCAAACCAGCAAGAACCACATGATTATCTCAATAGACGCAGAAAAAGCATTTGATAATATACAACACCCATTCCTATTAAAAACACTAGAAAGCATAGGAATAGAAGGGTCATTCCTAAAAATAATAAACAGTATATATCTAAAACCATCAGCTAATATCATCTGCAATGGGGATAAACTAGATGCATTCCCAATAAGATCAGGAGTGAAACAAGGATGCCCATTATCACCTCTATTATTTGACATGGTACTAGAAACACTAGCAGGAGCAATTAGAGAAGAAAAAGAAATTGAAGGCATCAAAATAGGCAAGGAGGAGACCAAGTTATCACTTTTTGCAGATGACATGATGGTCTACTTAAAGAATCCTAGAGATTCAACCAAAAAGCTAATTGAAATAATCAACAACTTTAGCAAAGTTGCAGGATACAAAATAAACCCACATAAATCATCAGCTTTTCTATATATCTCCAACACAGCTCAGCAGCAAGAACTAGAAAGAGAAATCCCATTCAAAATCACCTTAGACAAAATAAAATACCTAGGAATCTACCTCCCAAGACAAACACAGGAACTATATGAACACAACTACAAAACACTCGCCACACAACTAAAACTAGACTTGAGCAAATGGAAAAAACATTAACTGCTCATGGATAGGATGAGCCAATATAATAAAAATGACCATCCTACCCAAACTTATTCATCTATTTAGTGCCATACCCATTGAACTACCAAAATACTTCTTCACTGATTTAGAAAAAAACATAACAAACTTCATTTGGAAGAACAAAAGATCAAGGATATCCAGGGAAATAATGAAAAAAAATCACATACGATGGGGGCCTTGCAGTCCCTGACCTTAAACTATATTACAAAGCAGCAGTCATCAAAACAATTTGGTACTGGCTAAGAAACAGAAAGGAAGATCAGTGGAATAGAGGAGGGGAAAGCGACCTCAGCAAGACAGTATACGATAACCCCAAATATCCCAGCTTTTGGGACAAAAATCCACTATTCGATAAAAACTGCTGGGAAAATTGGAAGACAGAGTGGGAGAGACTAGGAATAGATCAACACCTCACACCCTACACCAAGATAAATTCAAAATGGGTGAGTGACTTAAACATAAAGAAGGAAACCATAAGTAAATTGGGTAAACACAGAATAGTATACATGTCAGACCTTTGGGAGGGGAAAGGCTTTAAAATCAAGCAAGACATAGAATCACAAAATGTAAAATAAATAATTTTGACTACATCAAACTAAAAAGCTTTTGTACAAACAAAACCAATGTAACTAAAATCAGAAGGGAAACAACAAATTGGGAAAAAAATCTTCATAGAAACCTCTGACAAAGGTTTAATTACTCATATTTATAAAGAGCTAAATGAATTGTACAAAAAATCAAGCCATTCTCCAATTGATAAATGGGCAAGGGACATGGATAGGCAGTTCTCAGATAAAGAAATCAAAACTATTAACAAGCACATGAAGAAGTGTTCTAAATCTCTTATAATCAGAGAGATGCAAATAAAAACAACTCTGAGGTATCACCTCACACCTAGCAGATTGGCTAACATAACAGCTGTGGAAAGTAATGAATGCTAGAGGGGATGTGGCAAAGTAGGGACATTAATTCATTGCTGGTGGAGTTGTGAACTGATCCAACCATTCTGGAGGGCAATTTGGAACTATGCCCAAAGGGCGACAAAAGAATATCTACCCTTTGATCCAGCCATAGCACTGCTGGGTCTGTACCCCAAAGAGATAATGGACAAAAAGACTTGTACAAAAATATTCCTAGCTGCGCTCTTTGTGGTGGCCAAAAACTGGAAAACGAGGGGATGCCCTTCAATTGGAGAATGGCTGAGCAAATTGTGGTATATGTTGGTGATGGAATACTATTGTGCTAAAAGGAATAATAAAGTGGAGGGTTTCCATGGAGACTGGAACAACCTCCAGGAAGTGATGCAGAGTGAGAGGAGCAGAACCAGGAGAACATTGTACACAGAGACTAATACTCTGTGGTATAATCGAACGTAATGGACATCTCCATTAGTGGCGGTGTAATGTCCCTGAACAATTTGCAGGGATCTAGGAGAAAAAAACACTATTCATAATCAAAGGATAAACTATGGGAGTGGAAACACCGAGGAAAAGCAACTGCCTGAATACAGCGGTTGAGGGGACATGACAGAGGAGAGACTCTAAATGAACACTCTAATGCAAATATTATCAACAAAGCAATGGGTTCAAATCAAGAAAACATGTGAAGCCCAGTGGATTTAAGCGTCGGCTATGGGGGTTGGGGGGGAGGAAAAGAAAATGATCTATATCTTTAATGAATAATGCTTGGAAATGATCAAATAAAATATATTAAAAAAATGTTCTTCACAAATGTTCTATTTCATCTTGTTAGATTTGCTTTCTGCAGTTGTTCCCTTGGTTACTTCTATACCTCAAAAAGATCATAAAGATAATGACAATATTTATACATAATCTCAGGATTGGGAAGGATCTTAGAGGTAAACTAGCCTAATCATACTTGAAAAATAACTCCTCTGCAACATTTCTCACATATTCTTATCAAGTCATTTAGTCAGTCAGGCAACATTTGTCAAGTGCCTATGATGTGCTAGACACAATGCAAAGTTATCGATGTAAAAATGGATTTGAATCCAGAACATCAATCCCTAGAAGTCTTTGCTCCACTTCCCCAAAATGCTTTGTAATCTCACTGAATTCTCACCTGGACCGAGAGCAAATCATTATTTAAAGGTTCTCCGCCCACGGAAGGGGCTTCTCTTCCTGGCTCCACTGGCAAACAGATGCGTCTCATGATGTGGGTGAAATTTGGGTGGGCCCCATGGTCCACCTAGCACGTGCTTCTCTTGCTTGTATTTCCTTTAACCCTTGACCTTTAATAAATCTCATAAAAATAATACTCCTTGCTGAGAGAAACTAATTTCTACCTGCCTCAGTTCCCCAAAATTTTAATCTTTACAGTTGGCGACCTAAGGGGAAAACGAAATGCTCTCAATCTTCTGATTCTTTTCCTTACTGATCTTTAGTTCAGTCTTTAATAGCTACTGCCTAGATTTTTTTTTAAGCCACGTTTCTCCAGGATGCTTTTTTAGAAAACCATTTTGATCAGCTCATGCCGGCAGCCATCCACTTCATACTTCTTGAGCCCTTCCTTCCTACTGGCTAGGCCGCTTCTACCTGCCTGCATGCATTCAGGCCTACAGCCCCAGCTCTGGACCTCTCTCCATCCTCACCTGGTTCTCCGGCTCCTGGCCATGCGTACCTGCCCTGGCCCACCCCAGTGGTCTCTCGCCCATCTTGCCCAGCTGAACCCAGTCCAACAAAAACTGGCCTCCGACCCAGATGGCTCGTTGCCCCAGTCCCAGCCCCAGAACTGAGGCTGCTGGTAGCAGATCCAGTTTCTTCAGGATCAAAAACCAGCTGGTAAAAAACAGGGTTATTGGCCATGTGGGAGGAGGGGAGAGACAAGAGGAAAAGGAGAACTGGTAATTTTCCCTTAGTCTAAGCTTCCACGTGGATGGGGGTATTGACCACGTGGGCAGATCATAGGAGGAGAGAGAGAAAAGGGAGAGGAGAAGAAACAGACTTTTCCAAACAGGAACTTAAAAGCAATGGGCTATTTAAAAGGATACCTTTTAATTGTTCTGATAATTTCATTGATTTCACTTGAGTGCCAGAAGAAAAATTCAACCCAAAGATTCAACTTTAACTTTGAAGGGGAAAATAAGTGGCTCAGGGAACTGAGAGCCAGGCCTAAAGACATGTGGTCCTGGGTTAAAATCTGGCCTCAGATACTCCCCAGCTGTGGGGCTCTGGATGGGTCCCTTGACCCCCATTGCTTAGCCCTTACCACTCTGCCTTCCAACAATAGACATTTAAATGGATAAGAACCCAAGGAACTTTAAAGACTAGAGGCTATATTTTAAGGCATTTCAGACTCCAGTGGTTTATACAAATCTCTGTATTCTATTGCATTTTACCATTTGTTGTGTTTTGGTACATATATCACTGGATTCAATATTATTCTGTTATACTATTCATTTAATGTAGAGTTTTAAAATTCTGTTGCTTTTCCCCTATAACCATATATCTAAAAATATCATTGTAATTAAGCCCTTATATGAAAAAACAGTCGTTCTATTTTGCTTTTGTAAATTGTCACCTAGAGGATAAATAGACTTCAGACCTGGTTACAATTACTATAACAACCTTTGGAAAATTTACTGTGCTAAATATCTCAACTGATTTTAAGGGTTTTTTTAAATATTATTTTTGGAAACTTTTTTACAATCTCTGGTCATTTTTGACTGCCCCTAACACAAGGTGTAAGGCCAATTCTAACTGAAGTGAAATACATTTTATAACTCCCAACCTTCTCGCATTTCTAAATATGTGAATGGAAGTTGGGGCAGTTAATCTCAGGGCATTTGTACCCCTAAAAAAGCCTCCAAAAAAGGAGCACCCTTCATTTATACTCTTCAGCTCACTATTTTACTTCCACCAGAGTGATATTTCTTCATGATTTTCTAAACCCAAAATGAGTTTTACTTTGTTTAAAAATATGTTTATTACCAAGGTTGAAAGATTTGCTATGATTGTAAAAACTTGTGACAAGTATCCATCAATTCATAAGTTTTTTTTTAAAAAATGCCATACAGCAACTTATGTGAAATATGACAATGTGTTTGTTTGCTAGTGTAATTAATTGGGCTATTGAGAATTTTATGGATATTGATATCTACATATTTGTACTACTGTTCTTTAAAAATGAAAAATGTTACCTTGCTCAATTAATTTGCCTTATACTCACAGTGGAGCATGGCCAGACATGAAGAGGAAATGGATCTCATTTTTGGTGAGAAAGTCTTGTATTCTACATTTTCTTAGCTGACACAGAGTGTCAATGATTATAAGCTATACTTTTGAATTTTTAAAGCTCTTTTATTATATTTTTTCTTGCATGTGCAATATACTATTTCAGTGTTTTAAATTTTTTTCTTTCCTTTTTATATTTGAAGCACATGTCACCAGCATTAATATTTTCTTTAACTTTTTGACTTTTCAGTACTATAAGTTTAAAATAACATTTTCTAATGCATGCCCTAAAAGCTAGAGACTATAAAAATGATGCCACTAATTGTTTAAAATAAGTTATGGGACTTTCCTTAATGATTCAGTCTGATTCCAGGACAAGATATACACAAAAGAACCATTGCATAGTGCCAATCAATCACAAGGTCAAAGAGACCAACCAATCCTGGTGCAATTGATGTAATTTTGAGCCTAGACAAAGAGTACTTGAACGTGTTTGGGGTTCGAGGTTGCAGCTGTTTAATATGTGTTAAAGGAACGGCTTCCTTGTTCCACATTCTATCAAGTATCTCAACCTTGGCTCCTCTAATCTGGTCCCTTTTCTGCCTTTCATAGTGTGGTACCTTTCTGTAGTCCTGGCTATTGACTGGGTAAATGCATCATTGCTTAGATCATTTAATTGGGCCCTGATTCAAGGACTTGTTATGGATTTGTTTTTCCTTTACTTAGAATTTTACACATAAGACTTTGATAGTCTATATTTTCATCCAGTATTTTTTTTTAATTTGGATTTTTCTGATATCTTTTTAATATCTCTTGCCAATTAATTCATATACCTCATACCTCAGCCTTGCATCCCTAAGTGATCCTGTATTTTTCAATCACCCTCTTAACGGGGGAATATAAAAAAAAAATATCATTATTTAAATTGCAAAGTTTAAATTCCTTTTTGTGAAGAATTTTAGGTAAAGAAAGATGAAACCTCTCTGAATCCAGAAACTGAACTGTTGGAGGAGACACTATGAAGAAGCCTCCAGATCACAAGTTGCACAAAAAAGAACTTTGGGTGTAGTTGATTGAACATTTATTTGTATGTATACTTTCATGCCAGAAAGGGGACTGCCCCCTAACTGGCTTTTTGTCAATGCGTCCAGAAATTATTGGTTTTGTTCTTTTTTTTTCTTATCCTCAAATTATTGTAATCTTTAAATTGATTATGTTTTCATGATCCTTTGGGGAAGTCCTTCTTCCCAGAGCATCAAACGGAGGTATGTAAAAATGGACTAGAATCCTTAGAACTTCAATCCCCAGAAGTTCTTGCTCCACTTCCCTAAAATGCTTTGTAATCTTATTGAATTCTCACTTGGGCTGAGAGCAAATCATTATTTAAAGGTTTTCTGCCCACAGTAGGGGCTTCTCTTCCTGACTCTGCTGGCAAACAGAGGCGTCTCATGATGTGAGTGAAATTTGGGTGGGCCTCATGGTCCACCTAGCACGTGCTTCTCTTGCTTGTATTTTCTTTAACCCTTGACCTTTAACAAACCTCATAAAAATAATACTCCTTGCAGAGAAAAACTAATTTCTGACTGCCTCAGTTCCCCAAAATTTTAATCATTACATAGAGATATCAAGAATGGCAAAAGAAAGTCTTCACTTCCAAGAATATCAAAGCATTAAGCAGGGATATTTTGTGAAAATGGATGTTTTTCAAACGGAATATATAAAAGTTATACTGGAAATAATCTCAGAGTTATTTAAAGAATATTTATTAATCATCTGCAATGTATTTGGCACTAAGCTTATCATTGGGGATACAAAAAAAAAGACAAACAAAAAGTCCTTGCTCTCAAGGAGACGATAGGGAAATTTATATTTTATCTTAGGGGTGATAAACAAACCCTGGAACTTTCTGAGCAGTGCTTGATATGGTCAGACTTTTACCTTTAGAACTTTATTTTGGCAGCTGGGTGTCAAATGGAATGGAGAACAGAGAGACTTAAGGACAGGAAGGCAATTGGGAGTCTACTAAAACAGTATAGGCAAAAGGTGATCACAGCCAGAACTATAGTCGTGGCTGAAGAAGAGAGAAAGTAAGAGAGATGAGTTGTATGGAGGTATAATTGACAAAATATTCAGAGAAGGACAACCAAGATGTCAAAAAATCCATTCTTTAAGAAGTCCAGCTGAAACAACTGAGAATATTTAGTTTAGGGAACAGAGGACTCAGCCAGAAGGTGAAAGTATATTAAAAAAATTAAGAGCCACCTTATGGAAGAGGGCTTAGACTTGTCCTCTTTAGCTCTAGTGATCATCACCACAGCAAATGAATGGGTGTAAAAGGACAAATTTAGGTTTTTTAAGGCATGTTAGAACTTTCAAAAAGTGAAAAAAGGCTATGTTGAGAGATAATGAGTACTCTTTTTGCTCTCTTTCCCCCTCATTTATCTTCCCTTGCTTATATCTTCTCTATCTTTCTTTCAAAAATCTAAATTGGTCAAAAGATTTTCCTTCAAATTCAACTGGGCCTATTTATATAGCTTTCCTTTTTAAAAGTTTCTAATTAATAAAATTTGAGTTAATTTTCTCCTTTAGAGCTTACCATCTCCTTTAAGCTCATATCATGTATAATTTTATACTACAAATTTCTATTTCTTCTTTGGAAGAGGTAGGTATGTTAATTTCTTTTCAAAATCTAGAGTGCCTGCTTTCCCTCTTCCCTATGACAAATTATAAAATAAGATGGTCAATCTGTCCCAAACATTCTATCAATTGTAATTCTGCAACCAATCTCCTTTTATTTATCAGACTAGGTTCAGAACAACCTTCTTCTTAGTATCTTCTTGTAATTTTTGAAATGTGAAATTATAATTAGTGCAATTCAAGAATTTATCAAATATTATGCTTCTTAAAAATTTCTAACATTGTGTCTTAGAAGCAATTCTAGATATTGGTTCCAAGAGAGCACGGTGGTGAGGGCTAGGTAAGAGTTAAATGACTTACTCATGGTCACTTTGCTAGGAAATATCTGAGGCCAGATATGAACTTAGGATCTCCCATCTCAAGGTCTGGCTTTCTATCCATTAAGTCACCTAGCCACCCCAGGTCTTATACTTTTAGCAAAGAGAAAGCAGGCATATCTATATCTATCTATCTATCTATCTATCTATCTATCTATCTATCTATCTATCTATCTATCTATCTATCTGTATATATATATGTGATGGCTATCATCCTATCACAACCAAAGCATGCTAATTTATAAACTTATGGTATTTTCTCAAACTCATCATTCATTTTTTCTTGCTTTGGCATATCTCTATAGCATATCTATTTGTATGAAAAATAATAACAGGTAGTTAGAAAGATGATTAAATAGAAAGAATCTGAGTTTTGTGCTTTTAGTATAGATGTTTTTTCTGAAATTCATGGGATGAAAGTAGAACCTCTGAGAAAAAAGTGGCTAGACAGTTAAGCAATGGAACATTATTGTTTAGCAAAAGATTGATGACAGTATGTGGTGGCAGTTCCAAAAAGGGGAAAAATGATGAACAGGAAAATCTTTTTTTTTTCAATTTTTGGCAAATGAAACTCTATTTCTCTTTTTAATATTCCCTTTTGTATTTTTCTCACTTGTTAGCCCTTGCTACTGGTCTTAGCAAATTGTGTCTCTCCTCCTTTCTGTGAGGAATTAATATCTTTCCCTTTTTGTCTTTTAAAGTTGCTCTACACATGTTTTTGTGCCATCTATTGCACTGAGTTAAAGCTTTCAGCCTTAACAAGCTATACATCCAATATGATAAATATTAAATGATTAATGCCTAGGGACCAGATAGATAAATAAGTTGGCTTAAGGTCTCTAGTGAGATTGTGAAATGCTGAAGATATCATAGAGATGGGAAAGACCTCAGAGGCCATGTAGCCCAACTTATGCTTTATTGTGTATTAAAAAAATTAAGACTTTCAGTATTGAGAGTGGGAAAGAGAGGAGACCCTCCCTTCTCAAAGCAGAGTTCAGGAGAGATAGCTGATGTTTAGGGGTTGGCTCAGAGAGAGGAGAGGAGGTTTGAAGATTTTCCTCCTTCTGACTTTCCTCTTTAGCTAAAGCTGCTCTCCCCTATTCACTCTGTCCCTCTTGTTCTCCCTCCACTACTCAAGACCAAAGGGTCTCCCCTTGATCTGTTCACTCACACTCAGCTTGGGGAACAGATAACTTTTAATGTCAAATCAATCAGGTAATACAAAAGGAAATAATGGGCAGGGAAGAATGGGAAAAGGAATGTGGGAAAAGGGGGTTCCTGTCTCTATATAAACCCTTTCCCCTCCCTCCTTGAGTCTGGGGGGAACTCAAGCCTTGGCAGCCTGAGCCTCCTGAGAGAAAGTCAGGTTGATTCTCCCCTGGGCAACAGGAGCTGAGGTAAAGTCTGCTCAGGTTTCTCTTCAGAAGTCCCTTCAATTGGGAAGTGTTGGGAGGAAAGATTTCCAGTCACCAGCAGGAAAAATGAGTAACCCTCAGAAGAAAAACTTTTTTTCCCAACTTCCCCCTTCAGCTTCTCAAGCCTGAGAGACCTTAGTGCTCTCCCAGCCAGAGTCTCCTCCTCCTCCTCCTCCTCCTCCTCCTCCTCCTCCTCCTCCTCCTCCAGATTCCACTTCTGGGGCCCCTACCCCATCGAGGTGATCTATTTCACATACTCTTCAGCCTGGCACTTTTTCTCTAGTGCCAGCCTTTGTCACAAATCCTCCATTTCCTGTTGTTTGCATGGTGCCCCCCTGGCCCACACCAGTTACTTACCTTCTATGTCTATTCTAATTTATCTATGTTACTTATCATTTCCATATAACCTCCCCCCTCCCAAAATAATAAAATCTTATCCTAATCTGTCTATTTGCTAATCTAAATTCCTAATTTGTGCTAAGACTGAGTTGTGGGAAGAGGGTTAGGATTATGTACCAACAATTTTTACAATATAACATTTTCCTAATACAAAGGTTATTCCTATTGCAATCAATATAAAATTTAACTATCTAATACCTTAGGTAATACTAATTCCAATGTAACAATTCATAACATTTATAGGAATATATATGTACATATATATTAACTTTTATCTAAATGAAATTTAAATTATTCTGTCCCTATATTACCTCTTTAGTTACAACATTCCCTTTTCTACCCTAAACTACTCTGTCCCTATCTATTAAGGGTTAGTATTTTAACTCTCTTCTTTCTATCTATATTACTGGATTAGATCATTATTATGTTACATATATACATGTCTGTTATTTGTATACATTTTCATATGTTGCATGTTATTTATATACAATTAAGAATACCCTCCAAAACATTTCATTTTAAATGACTGGTTTTCTAACCTCTGCTTGAAGGACCCTGTGTGTGTGTGTGTGTGTGTGTGTGTGTGTGTGTGTGTGTGTGTGTGTTTGATGGAAGGTAGAAACCTTCATTTCCTAAGACAGCCCATTTTCCTTTCAAATACTTCTACCCATTAGGAGCATTTTCCTTACATGTTTATCTCTTCATATTATACTCATTGCTCCTCATTTTGCCTCACAGAACAAGGTATTTTGTGAGTTGGATTGCAGACCCATAAGGCATACAACAAATGGACAAGAATCTACCGGTAAGTATATAGAAAGGCATGAAATCTGGTTAGGGGTTTGGAAGAGCTGACTATAAGAGAGCTTATAATGTATCCCATTATAGATTTACAGATTACATTTTTGTGAGATAGTCTAACACCTTACACTGCATTACAGTTATAATGGTGGGAAAATGGGCACAAAAAAAGAAAAATCTGAGGACCAAAAAGAAACCAAAAATCTAAATAAAAAGTACAAGATCTGTCCTTTAGTAGCATTTTCACACTTTCTTTCATGCTACTTGAATTATTGCCATTTTCTTTGGAATGAACCGGTGTCAGTTTACTTTCCTCTGTTTTTTCATAATTATCTACATGATAAAAGCCAAATAACTATAGAAAAAGACTCAAAATAGTTGGAGACCTGAGGGAATTGGTATCATCCACAAATGAATTTTTTTCTTTAGTATAAAGACACCAATAAACAGATTAAGAAAAATCATTCAGTCATAACAGTTATTCACAAACCTATACTCAAACCACATGGTGCAGCTGGGCTCAAGTGCCACCTACAGTGCTCTAAAACAGTTTTCTTTTTGATTCCCTCAGCTATTAGTGCCTCCTTTGCCAAGAAATTACTATGTATTTATTTGTTCATTTTTGTATTTACTTTTAGTAGCTATGCACACATTGTTTCTACCAGTAGGATTCAATGTCCCTGATGATGATATATATATATATATATATATATATATATATTTTTTTTTTTTTTAATATGCATCCCAAGCACCTGGCAAAGTGTCTGAAATATAGGAGGCACTTTAGAATTTTTGACTGATAACATAATATACATGTTTCATGTGTTTTACATTATTAATGAATTATGATGTATAAAATGACCCACATTTTTATATTTTATGACATATAAGGCATTTCCATAAGTTGCCTTATTTGAAGATTCGCAAAAAGTCCATGAGATAAGTAGTGTCATCTCCATTTTACAGATGAGAAAATTCATGTCCAGTAGATTTAGGGATGAGAAAATGCCACAGAATTTATCAATAAAGAGATTATTGAGGGCTTTATCACTTTCACTTGCCTGGTTTAGGGTGGAAAGGCGTACTAGGCTCTTGAGGCGAAGCATCAACACAGACACTGGAGACTTTTGAAAGTGAAGAAGAAAAGAAAATGACCAAGTAAATGGAAGCAGCCAGCTGAAGCCCTACTGACAGTTACTAAAAGGAATTCTTTTATAATTAGACCATTCTGACTAGGACAGAGCATAGTCCAAGTGTGGGCAATGAATGCAGCAAAATGTACAAGAAGCAGATATCAGTCTAGAATTGGGGTAATGTGGAGAATGAGGCCTGGAACAGATCAAGTTGCATTTAACTGAATTATTGAAAAAAGTAAAGTGAAGTCTGTTCAGAATGTCTCTAAGAATAGGCTGTAAACTTAATTGTAGCTCAGAGAGTTGCTGTGAGGATCAAACAGGATAATATTTGTAAAGCTCTCAACATAGTGCCTGGCAAATAGTGGTTCATTTAATAATTGCTTAATTCCTTCTTTCCTCCCATATGTGTTTGAAGGGATTGGGAAGAACAAGATAGCTTAGTTAATGCTCAAGGTCATCTGAACAGGTGAATAGGAGTTGATATCTACCCTCATTAAAACTTACATTTTATTATGATTTTAAGTATTTTGATTGAATACTTATTCTTGCATAATAAATCAACACAGTGGGCATTAGAGCAGGCAAATGAAGGGTTTTTATAGAGTAGGACGGAGATAGAATGAGCTATTATGTGAAAGAAGACTTGATAATTCGTAAACTGGACAAAGGTGAGAAAATTAGTAAATATGATGTATAAGGGACAAGGTAAGGGAAAAGGGGAGTGAACATTTTGCTGAGGAAATCTTGATATTTGCTCTGGATTTTTCTCTTCTTTTGAGTAATGCACGTGTCAAATGAGGATATATGCTTAGTCAGTTGTACTGAATGGTTACTAGAACTAAGGTCAGGTGTTCATAGAATCCCCTCACTTTTACATAGTGGATCATGAAAGATTTGTCAAACGGGTTGATGCCAGACAAACCAATAGAACCATTCATGACCTTTTTCTTTTTTGTGAGAAGAAAAAGACTTTTTTCTAAGCTTTAAAGTCTCCTGTATATAAATAAGTAAATGTCAGCATCCCAATTCTGTTTAATAGAGGGAGTAAAGAGTTATTAAATTTATGGCTCAAATCTAGACTCAACTGAATCCATAAAGTCAACCTTATTTGACCTGGAAATCTCATCCAAAAACAACAACAACAACAACAACAACAAAGCTCAGCAAATGCTATGGTTTCCCCTTGTCAAAAATGAAAATGGTTTCAGATTTTTCTCTGGAGCTATCACCTATTGGTAAGAAAAAGGAATTTTGGAGCTCATTTAGTGGGATGGAATGTTACCATCACTGAAAAGATTAAGCCTAATTATGAACTCAATTCATAAAGTCTTGTCACTAAGAGATATTTCAGCAATAGTCTTTGAAGGTAGCAGTATGCTTTCACCCCCATTTAAAATGACCTGAGAATTCACTGACACAGAAATGATATTATGTCCTATTGCAAACTAGATATGGCTTGACTGCCATATTTCTGTTTCTTATTACCTTATAAAATATCAAAGATGCTTATTGTTAAATAGTCTTGTAAATCTAACCTTATAAGGCTAACAAGAGCCTGCCTGTAATATATCACAACTAGAAAACAAATAACAGAGGCCAATGCTTCCCTTATATAAAGTTCTTTCCTTCCCATCTGGTTTCAGACTACAAATCCATATTCTTTCAGCTTCACTACCCCTGAAGGTATATGAAACACCAAAGCAGACAACAGGGAATAAGAATAAACTATATTCAAAGGAATTGATCTTGCAAGCAGCTAACCCAATAGCCCTGAAGGTTTCTCCTTCCTTTCACCTTAATGATAAACTGGAACTTATTATTTCTGGAATTTTCTAGAACCTATCTCCTTGGAAGGAAGTGGGGAAGCATAGGAAAAAGCCCATGCATCCTCTCCCTATTTTACTCTGACTCATTTTCTATTCTTAAATGCAATGCAACTGAAATATCCTTACTTGGATGGTGACTGAAGCGCTGCTGCATCCCGAATAAAGACAACATCTGTTCCAAGAGCAATTCAGACAAGACTGGAATTGAAGTGCAAAGCAGGATCCTTTTTTTTTTTTAATTGCTCATACTTTTTCAGCTTCTGGAACAAGGTCCTGAAACAAAATGGGCAGAGATAAAATCTTCTTTCATCCTACAACTTACCCTCTGGGAGAATAAAAAATGAGTCTAGAAATAAAATTGTGCACTAACTTATCTATAACATTAAATGACAACTAGTGAGTATACATTGTCAGTACTGCATCTTTGCACATGAGGATTTTCTAATTCTCCAGATAGAGTCCTTTCTTTCTATTTCAGAAAAGAACTTTGACTTTATTTAATGGTAAGAAACATATAGGCTTTTCATTTCTTCTTTTTCTAAGTCCTGAGCATGTTCTTATGGTCTGTTCCTTGGTCTTTTCCATCCTGGATTTGTGCAATATCAAGCCAAAGTGCTTAGAAAATATAAATACTATGCTGAGGAAAAGGAGAGACCTCAGCCAGAGATCAAAGAGCCACCTAATGTATTCAGTCACTTTACCAAATGCCTCAGAAAACTACTAAATTCCTCCTTTGTACAGTGTACTGAGCTAGTCTCTGAATAAAATGCTTAAGCTCCTTGCTTTTAAATATTAGCTTGCAAATGAATGTATGAAAATGTGGTTTGTGTATAAATATGAGATTAGACCTGCATTAATAATCCAAGGACCAGAAACACCTTTAAATAAAGATTAACAGAAATAAATAAATAAATGAATGAATTGCCCTGCTACTCAATACAATGGGGTCAGGAAGACCTATGTTCCAATCTGGCATTGAAATTTACTAGCTGTGTGACCATAGGCAAGTCACTTAAACCTGTTTGCTGTAGTTCTCTCATCTATAAAATGAGCTGGAAAAGGAAATGGCAAATCATTATGGTATCTTTGTCAAGAAAAGCCCAAATGGAGTCACAAAGAGTCAGATAGGACTGAAATGAATGATGGCAGCAACAAGAACAAAAATATAAAGTGGGAATGTTTCATTCATCTGGATATATAGATTCCTCCTTTTTTGAGAGGAGGTATGAGAAAAAGGATCCAAGAGCTACTTTGACTCCTTACTTGGGATTTCATATTAAAAAAAAAAAACTGGCAGAGTAGCCTCCAAGACAAAATTAGACAGGAAACTCACTAGTACTATAGATGAATTGCTGTTTAATAATCAGGGGCAGAATTTTGAATGGCTTAAAGAATACTGACTTTTAAAGTTCATCCTGAATTTTTTTTTTACACTGTAATTCCAGGAAAGTCATTTAACTTCTCTGAAATAGGGATAGGAATAACATGCCAACTTTTATACCAAGCTATTATTGGGCAGCTAGTTGACAGAATTGATAGTATATCGAGCCTTGAATCAGGAACACCTGAGTTCAATTCTATCCTCAGACACTTATTACCAGGTGACCCTGGACAAGTCAGCTAACTTTTTCTTTCTTCAGTTTCCCTGGCTATAAAATGAAGATTATAATAGTATCTGCCTCTCTTGGTTGTTATGAGAATCAAATAAGCTAATATTTGTAAAGTAGTGCAAAGGCTAGCACATACTAGAATGATATCCATATGTGTTCCCTTCCTTATTCCCCTTATTATAGGTATCAAAGGGAAATGTTTTACAAACCTTAAAGTGACTATGTATGAGTGAATTATTGTTGCTAGCATGGTCTTATGGAAAGAAGTGTTGGACGAATTGTTGAGCCATATGTTAAAATCCTGCTTCCAAAACTGTATGACCATGTCACTTACTTTTCAAGGTCTTAGTTTTCTCTACTATAAAATGGAGATAGTGGTACTGTGAAGATTGGATTTAGCTATTTCTTGATTTTAACAATGAAGATACTTAGTTTAACAAAATCAGGAATGTCTTAGAAACTCTACATTACTCTGCCCTACTTAGACTGTACTTTAGGGGAAGATAAAGTTGTAATCTCCTGATTGAACAATGAAGGTACTTAACTCTTACCTTATAGTGAAGCTAGAACTTTAAGTTAAGTCTATTTTAAGATCTTAATACAAAAAGGTGTTAAGTAACTATAAAGGTTAAATTAATCACAAAAAGGTCAAGTAACTAATAAAAGGTGAACTTAATAAATAAATGTTAAGTAACTCTAAAGATATAATCTAATCAAAAGAAGATGAGAACTAAAAGTATGAGTAGTTCTGGAGAAAAGCCTTTGATGTGATTGGTAGACATGAAAATTTAGAGGAGGAGACACAAGGGTGGAAAATCTATATATTTGGATGACTTCCTCTCTCTGGCAAAGCTATGCTGCGGAGAATTGGCTGATAGTAGCGTACTGGCCTTTTGGCATCTTAGCGTGGCTACAAGCTATTGTCCGGTTTGGTGGCGAGTTTCTGGGTGAGTTTTCCTCCTTTACTTTCCAACTTTGTCCTTTTAGAAGCCTCTAATCTTCTTCAGAGACCTAGAGGCAGGGATTTTAAACTCCCCCTGGTACAGACCAGGCAGGAGAAATCCTATATTTTCTTCCCTCTTTCTCCTTGAATTACCTCCCTCTATATTAATTAAATTACTATAAATTTCCAGACTGACTTGGGTATTTTATTTGGGATTTTCCCTGGCAACCAATTAACTCTATATTTTAAATCATAACCCTAAAATTATCTTTACAGTCCTTGCATTATTTGTAAAGTCAATACTTTGAACACTTGTGAGGAAACTACTTTAAAAAACAAATTGTAATATTAAGAGAAATTATTATTATTGTTTGACATGAAAGAAAAATGTATCACAGCCACCCAACAGTAGAACAGTATCTTATGAATGATTTATAGATACTCATAATTTATATTTCTAGACCTCTCTCTAATGCTTTAAATAGAAAATAAGACCTTATTTTTAATGTGACTTTAGAATGATAAAACTGTAGAGATAGAATGAATTATATAGTCCAAATTTTTCATTTTACCAATGAGACAATAGGCCCAGAGAAGCAAAATGACTGTTTCAATGCCAAAAACCTAATAGAACCAGGTCCCAAAGTCCACATCACAAATCTTGCCTTCCCAATATAACTTCTTCACCACTATAGGGTTATTGTGGGGCTCTGTCACCTTTATTTTTCTTGTACTCCTTAGTATGAAGATTAATCTTCACCCTCACATTTCATAGATGACTATTCCAGAATATATAGCTCCTATGAAATTAGCATCTATATAATTCTGCAACTTCTGAGTCATATATCACATTAGGATGGTGAGTTCCTTCCCTATTACTATGGAACATTTATGCTTTGGTTTTAATTTTGCAAAGCACTGATATATCAGTTTCTCTTTACCATCCTCCATGGAAAACCACAGAAATGAGCGGTATGGGTGATACCTATTTATTTCTCTATACAAAATATAGTACCAACAATCAAAATTGGATGTGAAATTTCCATTAACTCACAAGGCAAGAATTCTACAGGACCCTCAAAATAAAATAATTAAATCTTAGAATTTTAAAACTTGAAAAGAATTTAGAAATTATCTAGATCCAGGGATCTTGATTTTTTAAAATCATGGATGCTTTTGGCAGTTTAGGAAAATCTATGGATTATTTCTCAGAGTAATACTTTTAAACACCCAAAATAAAATATGTAAAGTTTTAAAAAGTTATATTTATATACAATTAAAAACATTTTTAAAATGAATTAAGGAACCCAAGTTAAAATTCGAATCTAGATCTACATTTCCACCCTGATTTCACATATAAAGAAATTTGTATTGAGAGAACTTTCCAAGATCAAATTTCTAGAAAATTTCAACTGGAACTTGAATTCAATTTTCCTGACTCCAAACTCATTGCTCTTTGCTCTATCCAATACTGTCTTTCTTAGATTGAAGTATGATAATAGAATTGTTGTGCAGAAAAGCGATCAAAAAGTAATTTCAGTTGTTTCATTAATGTCTAACTCTTTGTGAGTCTATTTGGAATTTTCTTAGAAAACAAACTTCAGTGTTTCTCTAAGTTATTTTATAGTGGAGGAAACTGAGATAAACAGGGTTAAATGGACAAGGGAATCAGTGGAATTAAACTAATCAAATCCCTGCATAGGAAGGTGTTAGCTAAAATACTTGAGATTTCTATACCTGAAGTACTTAATATAATTAAAGCAAATATGGGAAACAAAAACTGTTTCACTATGATTGCAAATCAAAGCATGGCATCCTTCACTTTATTTCCTTCATGACTATTTGATTATATACATATATATGTATGTATATATATGTATATATGTCTTCAGTCACAACATGGGAAATATGGGAAATGTATTAAATGAAAATTCTGTTATAAACTATATCAGACTATTTACTGCCCTGGGAAAATGGGAAAGAAGGGGGAGAGAGAGAATTTGAATTGCAAAAACTCAGTAATAATTCTCAAAAATTCTTTCTATGTGTAATTGAAAAAAACCCTAAAATTGAATTTAAAAAATTCACAAATTCTAATGAATAAGAAATTGTTTTAAACAAATTATGAGATAAAACTGTCCAGCAGAAATCACTAGAATTAGACTCTGGACGCTTGTATTTCAGTTTAAAGTCTATCACAAAATTCATTCTTGACTTTGGGTTAGTCATTTTTATTTTAGGGCTTTAGTTTTCTCATGTCAAATTGTGATGATGTGTGAAGAATTTCCTTATAAATGGCTGTTTTGATAATTAAATGAAAATATGAATGTAAGGTATGAGCTTCTCTGCTTATTAGATTGGCTAATATGACAGTAAATGAAAGTGATAAATGTTAGAGGGGGTGTTGGAAAATTGAGGCACTACTACATTGTTGGGAGAGCTTTGAATTGGAGAGTAATCTAGAATACTCAAGGGCCATCAAACTGACCCAATAATAGCCAAATTTTTTAATTTGGAAAATTTTATTCAATTAATTAATTTAGAATATTTTTCCATGGTTATATGATTCATGTGTTTTCCCTCCCCTCCTCTGTTAAAATAGGAAATAAGACATAGGACATGAGTCATTGACAGGGCATGGGATTAGAATTTTCTCTGGAGCTTGTGGAATAGAATCCCAGAGAAACAGTTAAGAAACTGACAATCTTTTTGGAAGGAGGAGGAATATTTTCCTGGAGCAACTTGAGAAACCATTATTCAAATTACAAGCCTGGGAATATCTTTGCCTGTGGAGAAGAAGGCAGTATTCATTCTTCTGCTGGACAGATAGAACAGACCACCTTTGGATATTTCTTTTGGGATTTTTGGACTTTGCCCCCCAAAAGACTCTGTTGTAAGATTAATAATCCCTGAAGACTTTGCCTTTAATGTACTTAGAAATAAGATAGTTTGTAATCAGATAGCTTATAGTTTAGAGAGTAAAATAAAGATCATTCCCTTTCCTTTCTTTCCCTTTTTACCCTCCCCTTCTTCATTTTAATCAAACCAATTTATATGTTCCTTCTATGTTTCTTTCCCCAAACCCCTTCAACCCTATTGTAATATTTCACCTCCCACCCCCAGTCCTGTAGCCATCACCCAATTCCAGTGGGTTTTACATGTGTCATTGATTAAAATTTATTTCCATATTATTGATATTTGCACTAGGGTGACTGTTTAGTCTATATCCCCAATTGTATCCCTATCAGCCCATGTGATCAAGCAGTTGTTTTTCTTCTGTGTTTCTACTTCCACAGTTCTCCCTCTGCATGCGGATAAAGCTTCTTTCTTATAAGCCCCTCAGAACTGTCCTGGATCATTGCATTTCTGTTAGTAGAGAAGTCCATTTCATTCGATTGTACCATAGTGTATCCATCTCTATGTATAATGTTCTCCTGGTTCTGCTCCTTTCACTCTGCATCAATTCCTGGAGGTCATTCCAGTTCACATTGAATTTCTCCAAATACCCAATTTCTAATGCCCCAAAATACCCACATTCTTTGACCCAATAATACCATTACTAGGTTTTTATCACAAAGAGATCTCTCTCCCTTCTTTCCCACTTCCCCATTGATAGGAGACAAGGACCTCCTTGTACAAAAATGTTTATGGGAGCCTTTTGTAGTGGCAAAGAATTGGAATCTGAAGGAGTGTTCATTAATTATGAAATTACTAAAAAGGTTATGTTATATGAGTGCCCTAATAAATGACAATTGGGATGATGACAACAATGACAACAACCCTGGAAAAAACTTATATGAAGTGATGCAAAGTAATATCAGCAGAACAAGGGAAACATTTATAGCAATAGCAATACTGCACAGTTAACAACTGGGAATGACTTAAGGATTATAAGTAATGCAATGATTCAAGACAAATTTCAGGGACTCATGAGAAAAAAAGGCAATCTACCAATGAAGGAATTATGGAGTCTGAGTTCAGATTGAAGAATTTCATTATTCTCTTCATTTCCTTCATTAATTTTTTCTCTAGTATAAGTGATATGTATTCTTTCACAACATGTAGAACATTGATATATTTGTTGCTTGATAACTCTTATACAATCTAGATCATATTATCTGCCCTCTTGGGGAATTGGTAGGGAATGCAAAATGTCAGAGAATGATTATTAAAATTAATATAAACTGGAAAAATATGAAATTTTTAAAAAGAGGCAAAGGACAGAGACAATGAGGACTTTATGCAAAGGCAAGGAGATGAAATACTAATGTGGGGGAAACAACTAATTGTAAAAAGAAAATAATGCAAACTTTAGTTTCAATATAAATATTTAAACATTTTTTGTACTATTCCTGTCAGTTATAGAGGACTGTGCTTCATTCCGGACATTATATTTTTGGAAAAGTTTTATTTTCATATAGAGCATGCCCTAAAAAGATTAGAAAAGTCCAGCTGACAGTAATGTTAGTGAATATTCTGTTAGGAAACAAGGAAGAAAGAGGCAACCTCCTAGTACTCAAGATGTTAGCCCCCATGTCAAAGCCCTGGAAGCCCCATGATAATTTGGGTGCTGATATTCCTTATTTTCATGCAATCATAAGATGATAATATGAATTCAGTTTTGTCATACATGTATGGAATATGTGTAAATTATGTTCCCTTAACCATCTTGCTCCCTAATCTATTCCCTTTCACACATTTCCTTAAAAAAAAGTTTTTGCTGTCAGCATAGTTAAAAAGAGTGGGAAGGATATGAAAGAAACCTCACCTTTGATATATTTCTGATAAAAAGTGTATTTTTGGAAATTGTTGAAGTTCTGGGCACAAGCGTTATAAGAATCAAGGGACTATAATTTCTTCTTCTAAGAGTACTGTGTCACATTCAATTAAATGGATTTGTATTTGCTTAGTAATTGCTGCTTTGCAAAAATTAAAGCACACACATACCTCCACACTCAAACACAAACCTAGTTATATCATACTGAACTCAGCACCAGCATGTCTATTTGCAGAAAGCAACATAAGGCAGTGTTTTCTCAGTTCATCTTACTTAACTACACCTTTGATGATTACTTTACAGTTTATGAAGTGCTTGCAGGTGAAATAGGTAATGAAATAGTTTTCTCCTCCTCATTTACATGAGGAAACTGAGGCTCAGCAAAGCTAGATACCTTGCTCAAAGTTACATGGTTAGTTGAAAACCCAACTATAATAATTTTATTATGGGGTCACTAAGTATTATTTCTTTCATACTAAGGTGACTAGACATTCTGACTGCAGTCACCTATGATTTCTTCTGTAATAATGTGTGATCTCTAAATGAATGTTTTTAGTATTCAGTAATCTTTATCTATGATCAAGATATTTAAAAAATATACTACATTGCTGACTTTCATCAACATTTTAATGAAATGAATGGTGCTTAAATGTAACATAAAAAACTCATCAGAGTTCACTCTTTTGAGATATTCCTGATTAGTAAAGCCATCCACCATTTTAACTAGAAGGCCTGATCCCATCCTACAACGATAATGATTATCTCTGCCTCATCTCTTCCAATCTAATCTAAACTGTTTTCACATTGCTGCCAATGTGACTTTCTTAAAGCATAGATTTGATCAAGATACTCCTCTATCAATAAATTCCATTAGAATCAAATATATCTATGTTATATTTCACATTCTGAAATATTCTAGGTATAACATATGTATTAATATCTCTAGGATCAAATATAACCTCCTCTGTTTGACATTTGAAACTCTTTACAACCTGGTCCCAATTTACATTCCTAGTCATTACTGCCCTGCTTGATATAATCCAGGAAAAACTAATCCTGTGATCAGAATGTACAACAGCATCACATCTCTCTATTAGAGTCTCCAGTAAACTTCAAGTTCTTCAAGTTGCCTCCTTCTCCCACTCACCTTAAATGTAAACATACATATATGCACATTGTCCCCTGCCCAGAAAAATATGACCTCCTTGAAAGCAGGAATTATTTAATTTTCCCTTTGTTTTCTTAGCACCATTCACAGTACCTGGCACATAATTAGTTGTAAATAAATGCATTTTTAACTGATTCTGAAAGACAATTATGTTAATTAACCATTTTGAAAGGCAACATATGTAACCATGAGAATGACTTGAATTTCTTGAGCCTCATCATTCTCAACTGTAAAATAGGTATATTAATATTTGTAATACCTACTTCTTAGCATTGCACTAAGAACTCTTATATTGTACATTTTGTATTTTATAAATCTTAAAACAGTAAATAGTTGTAAGCTATTATTAATTTATTTTCACAAGCTCTTTGTAGACATGCATGCATATTTATGTGTATATATGCATGTAGATGTATATAAGAATTATGAAATAACTGTGAACCTTTATTATCTTGATTTTCAAAGTACTAAATATGGGAATGAGAGTTGAATGTAGTTGATAGTTTGAAAGATATTTTGAAATACATATCCACAGACACACACACACATACTAAATACATATGTGTGTTGAGATACTCCTTGTAAGAATTCCCTCTTTCTATCACACAAAACCAAAGGATTCTTCATTTCAAGTCAGCCATTGAGTATGGGACCAAATCACTGATCTTCTAAGACAGTTTGAACATTTGCTTTAGTTTCTCCTTTCCTTTCATTCCTTTCAATTGCTTTGTGTAAAGTACCACCAATGCTGCAAAGAGGAAACTTTGATAAATATACCCCAAAAAAGTCTCAATCAATAGTCTGCTGTCAGAAGACTACCTAGAAAAATGGAATATAGAGAATCAATTGTCCCTTAGTGGTGTTAGCTTTGTGTTCTTCATCCTTCAAAATGTGACAATAAGTAGCAGCAGCTGCCTTTGCCACCTTAGCTTCCGTGCGACAAAGAATCAGCTATCCTGTTTTGTTGCTAATTTGTGTTTGTGCGTATGTGTTGTGTGCACATGTGTGTTGACTGTTCAATACCTGATGAGAAAGGGACAAAAATAGCATTTACTTTCCATAACAAAGACCCTAGAATAAGAAAAGGATGGATAGACCTATTCTGTATGCCACTCTGTTTATGTGCTAACAAGATGCTCGAGAAGGGTAATGAAATAACAGGGGACCTTTATTATACTGATTTTCAAAGTACTGAAAACAGCGATGAGAGTTCAGGGCAGCTGACAGTTTGAAAGCTATTCCCACACACATTCCAAGTATCTTTTCCCTTAATAAGGACAATGTCAAGGTTGAAGGCTGAAATATGTTTTTTCCTTTGTTTTTCTGTGTAGTTTATTCCTTAGAATTCTTT
This sequence comes from Monodelphis domestica, assembly GCF_027887165.1. Classification (NCBI taxonomy): domain Eukaryota; kingdom Metazoa; phylum Chordata; class Mammalia; order Didelphimorphia; family Didelphidae; genus Monodelphis; species Monodelphis domestica. The sequence continues at coordinate 251,176,864 of NC_077229.1, forward strand.
TCCTATATATGAAAATCCCTTCTAAAGTCCATGTTCTTAAAAGAAATATTCAAAATACTAGTATTTTACCAGCATAAATGTTTGGCTAATGGGTTTGATTTGGGGGATGCTATTTCAAAGGACTGCTGACTTAGTATGGCTTAAAGTAAATACTAATGCATTTGTACTGCTCCTTGTTAGAACAACAACAACAATATATTAATCATACCTCCTCCAAATCTGTGTCTTCTTAATTTGGGTATGGGAAAGGAGTCTTAATTTAATAACTCCCAGTAACATCTTGAAGAAACATCTCCACAAATTGTAAACTATACGTAATGACAGCATGATCTTGTCAGTTTGCCAAAGTTCATGAGTCAGTCTCTTGAGAGAAGTAGAAATTGAAGTCTATTTTAAACCTTCAAAGGTTAGTACAGCTTATGATGAATATAACTCTTCTCCTTACCCTCAGCCAAAATGTTTTTTTTAATGTACAAGCACTGGATATGCTTAGAAGGATGTGGAAAAATGCTTGTAAGGTTTCCCTCATTCAATTCAATTCAATTCTTTTAAATTCTAGAAGCCTTTCTTAAGTGTATACTTTGTGCTAGCCATCGTATTATTCTACTGTAGGTCCTAAATATAAAAACAAAAATGGTAATGATCCCCTGATCTCAAGAAACTTAGATTCTGCTGAGGGGAAGTATTTCAAATCTGCATAAATCAAATGCAGGTAAAATTAAAAAAAAAAACCAAGGATTTTGAAAGATTGAAGAATTCTAACAGTAGGAGAAATCTAAAAGTGACTCTTGTCACAAGTGGCATTTGAGCTGATCATGGGAGAGAGTTAGCATGCTCAGAGGTCAGGATGAGGTAGAAGTCCATTCCAGTTAGAGAGACAATTTATGAAAAGGCACTAAAATGAATTACAGAAGGCCATACCTGGGTAATAACAAATAAGTCAATTTAGCTGGAATGTAAAATGTGTGAGGCAGAACAAGTGAACCCCTTTTATACTATGGTACAGAGCAGATATATTTCCATCCTATTTATTAGTGCAAGGAAGAACTAGAATTAAACTTTTTCAAGATAGAAACATGAGAAATCAATGTAATCTCAGTATTAGCATCCACTGCTCCCCACATATGTCTATACACTAAAGCTATAATTAAAGCAGGTTTAAGAACATCCCAGAGATTCAAAATTTAGAAGGCATCATCAGTATGTTTTGAGGAGAAACTCCTCCTGCCCACTCCCTAAACTTCTCAATAACTTAGTCTAGTCCCTATTGGCCACATTGATTGAGGGCATTCTAAATTGCAGTAAAATACAGAGGATTGAGACAATACTGCCAGATGTTCCAGCATCCATCCCCCTTCATCCACATACTGGCAATATAGTCAGTAAACACTCCACTTTTCTCAGATTCAAAAATTATTAATTAAAACATTTGTTATATATTTGTTCAGTCATTTTCTATTGTGTCTAAATCTTTGAAACTCCATTTGGGGTTTTATTTGCAAAGATAGTGGAGTGGTTTTCCATTTCTGTCTTCAACTCATTTTATAGAGGAGAAAACAGACAAATAGGGTTAAATGACTTGTCCAAAGTCACATAGCTAGTAAGTGTCAGAGACTATATTTGAACTCAATAACATGGGTCTTTGTGACTCCAGGTCCAGGTATTTATCTACTGTGCCTTCTTGCTTCCTCAGTTAAGGTACTAGTATGCCAGAATAAATTTTTTTGTTATTTTGTTGAATGTTTTTGATTATTTTGTTGAGTGATTTTGATCTTTTAATTGGACAGCATTATTGGGACCTTTTTTTATAAACAAATAGGAGAGACCATTGAGTATACCTTCCCTTCTAAGCTTTTTCATAATAATTATTTCTAATGTTACATCTTTCCTAAATAGAAATTAACATGCATTGAAAATGCATTTTTATGGAAGAAAAAATAATATATCATTGGGACTAGTTTCAGACTTATTTTGTTCTTGACAAAAAACAATATAAGAATAAGTTTACTATCTCATTTAAGATTGATATTTTAGACTTTACCACCTGTTTTCTATAAAATCTGGAAAATAAAAAAATTGTTAAAGTAATTACTTTTACATATTTCATTAAGTTTCCATTCACATATCAATTCTGTGATGAAAGGGAAATGTATATATCCTGATGCTTCAATGGATAAAGTTCATTCATTTAACTCCCTATAACCTCATTGTTGCATAGGTTCTCAAAGGAACATTGGATCTGGAAAGCTGAACTCCAGCCAGGGTGAGCTAACCAAAGCCCCAGTGAATAGAAATTCGGGGGATATTGACAGCACTTAAATTTCAACAGGTAGAAATAGTTGAATTTGGCAACTAGCTAGCAAAAATAATTTCTTAAAATGGGAAATTAACTGATAGCATAGTTTATTTCTTTTCATTTGTAGGAATGCCACAATTGATCTTCTGCCTAACTCTTACCTGTTCCATCTCCTGATATCTCCCTCCTCATTCTATCATTTGGTCTCTTAGTTACTCTATTTATTTTTAAAAGTCACTCTAGGAAGTAAATTTGTGATCTTTGTTCTAGATCTGTATGTTTTAATCTCAGCACCAGGATTGTTATTTCTGACTTTGCTGACAGTCTCTATGAAGATGGAAAAGCTTCATGGATGTCCCAGATAAAGTGTGCATGGGCTGTCTCAGAAGCATATAGCTGAGCATCCTCATTAGAAATTTGGCCAGTGACTGATGATTTAGGAGATGGAATATGCTAGTTACATATTATAAACCTTAAAATTTCTTAGACTTATGAATGTTGGAAATTTCCCCATTGGGAAATTTCATACTGGAAAAAAATTTCCTACTGATAGTAAGAACTCTATTGGAATGTGAAACCCCTTGGCATGGGAGGATCCTTCTCCTCCCTACCTAAGACTACTTTAGGACAGAAACCTTTTGCTAAACAATGGAAAGGGCTTTGACCTATGCTTAAGCATAGAACAGGAAGTTCTTTGAGTCATGCTTGATTTTAGAATTGATACAATAGAGATACTTGGAATGACAGAACCAGGTCTTGAAACTACAATCTCCACCCTACTCAGAGTAAAAGGATTTAGGAAGGGCTGCAGCAAGGATCAAGATTTAATTATTTGAGAGTATGACCTTCAACAGACATGTGCAAAGGGGCAGACCTCTGGGTGGTCCTGGGTTAAGCTAGAGCCACCATTGGCACAGGGAAGACATGGACAGTGATTGGTAGATGTGAGAACTGAGGGGAGGGAACTTAGATGGTTTCCTTAAAAATAGCGGGGTCTGAGGAGTGGGGGAGTTTGGGAGGTTTTGCTCTGAGCAAGGTGGCTCTGAAGGAGGACTGAGGAGGTTGCTCTGTGGGAGGACCAGGAGAGAAGGCTGGCTCTGAAGGAGGAGAATTCTCTGGAAACATTGCTTGAAAGGAGGCTCTCTTGAAGGTGGAGCCTGAGGTTGGCATGAGAAGCCTTACCTAGAGAGATCTTGGGTGAGTGATAAAACCAACTGACTGATTTATTCATTCTTATTCCTTTCTTAATTTCTCTCTTTTTCTATTGATTAATCAGTGTATTAAAAATTAAATTTCTCTATAAAACCCAGTTGGCTTGGGCATATTCATAAATTGGGAATATATTCCCTGGCGACCATCTTATATTTATATAAAACCAAGACACAGTAGAAAACATATTTCAGAGGTCATAATTGATATATATATTTCCCTTGCTCCCAAACATTTTAATTATCACAATATACAATCGATCTGTTAAGATATAGAAATGTTGTAATTTTTACAGAGAATAAAAGCCCATACACATTGCCAAAATCATGAATGTTTTGAAATACTAAATAGTGGTTAAAGAATTCCCAATCAATACAGCAAGAAGATTTCTTAATCACTGTGTGTCAGGGACTGTGCTATGAGTAAAGGCTATGAGTAAAAGGAAAGGCAAAAACTAGTTGTCCTCAAGGAGCTTACTTTTGAATAGAAAAAATGAGATGTAAATAAATAGTTGCATCTTTTAAAACTTTTTTGGGGTTTTAGGATTTAGAGGTAGAAGGTACTTTAGAAATAATTTAGTCTAAGTCTTACATTTTATATATAAAGAACCTGTGCTCCAGAGGTAGTAAAATAACTTGTCCTAGATTGCAGAGTAAAATGGTAAATACAGTCTGGAATCTAGGTTTTCTGACTCAAGAAGCATTTATTAGCTCTATAAAGTATTTAATTACAGGATACAAATGCAAACAGAAACATGGTCTTTGCTTCAAGGAATTTATACTCTAATGGAGGGAGACAATACATAAAAGAAAACTGAAAGGGAGAAGAGGGAATTAAGGGAGAAGAAAGTACCTGGAATGGTAGTTCATTGTGAAAAAATGAGATTTGAATGCCCCGGGTACCTTTAAATGAAGAATTCAAGAAGAGCCATTTAATTAGAGGGAGAAGTTTCAAGGACTTCAAGTGTATAAACTCCAGAGCTAGAATGAACTTCTAGGATAAATAAGTTTTTGCAGACATAACAGAGTTCAGAGTTTAGTCAAAAGAAGAATAGAGGCTAGTAGGATTCTTGATTAAAATCATGTTTTTGGTAGATTCAGGTCTTCTCTTTGAAAAGTTCTACTGATGAGGGATGAACTACTTCTGGAGGAAACACATGCTGCTTTTGGAGAATATTGTTAGAATTTTTTCCCTACATTTGGCCTAAATTAGCCTTTGAAAACTTTCCACTGTTTTCATTTTTGCCTGCCAGGGTCAAGCAAAATAAGAATTTCTCTTATAAATGACATCTCTAAAGATGTAAAGAAAGCTAATAAGCCTAATCTTTATTTTTATAGGTTACACAGTCAGTTCTTTCCACCAGTACTTATATGACATGGCTTCAAGTTGCCTTCTCTCTTGTGTTGCCCTCCTCTGTATAAAATCAATCTTTCAATGTATTTTTCTCCCTTCAAATCTTATACTCAAAACTGAGCAAAATACAACAGATAGCTTGATATTAGAGCTGCTATTTTAGTGATTGTTTCATACTATTCATTTATACTGGTTTTCCTACAGCATAAAAACTGTTTGGTCTATTTCTAGACCTCAAAATATTGAACAATGTCAATGAGTGTACATATGAGAGCTGTGGTCCCAATAATGGTAGTAGTAATAACAATAATAGCTAGCATTCATATAGCACTTTCTATGTACCATACATTGTGCTAAGCTTTTTACAAATATTACATCTGATCCTCAAAATAACCCTAGAAAGAAGGTATAATTGTTATCACTGTTGTACAGATAAAGAAACTTTGGCAAACAGAATTTAAGTGATTTGTTCACAATCACATATTTAATAAGTATCTGAGGCTGGATTTGAACCCAGATTTTCCTCCCTCAAGATCCAGGGTTCCTTTCACTGAGAATTTTCTCTTTTAACACTTAATTACTACTTGAACAGTTTTGATGCTATGCTCTTATAACATGGAAGATGGAACAAAGTAGAATATTCTCCCAAAATCTTTCTATTCATTTATATAACTTCCCTTTGTTTTCAGTCCTCAATATTGATTTAATAGTCGTGATTGAAAACCTTTCTTCTTGAATCCTACTTTTAAATTGCTCTTTAAACCTATCTGCTAGTCAAGAGATAAAGATCAGACTACCCCAATTAGTCCTTGGTATAATCAAATGGGGAATAATTTTCTTGGTTCTTATATAGTATTCTGTTTTTTTTGAGCATGCATATATATATATATATATATATATATTCCTATACACATAGAATAGAAGAAAACGAGAGTCAAATACTAATGAAGATCTAAATCATTTCTTTTTCTAAAATCATCTTTTAATTGGTTTATATCTATAATCAACCTGGTGATGAAGGTAATGAAAGAATTATCATACCATTCTATATATGTGGAACTGAGGTTCAGAGGTTAAATGATTTTCACAGTCACATTAGAACCCTGATTCCAATCTTAGTTTCTTGAAGCCAGGACTAATGTTCATTATATAATTCCAGTTTCCTTGTATAAGGCAGTTAGTTGGCCCAGTGGGTAGAGAACTAGGCTAAGAGTTAGAAAGGCATTCTCAAATCCTATTTCAGACAATCATGGGTTGCATGACCTTGGTCAAGTCCTTTAATCTTTTCCTCAGTTTCCTCATCCATAAAAAAGGGGTAGTGATAGCATTTATATCCAGGGTTATTATGAGAATTAAATGAAAAATGTAAAATACTTAGCACAGCATCATATAAATTCGTCCTATTAATGTTAGTTATTATTGTAATTTCATCTATCAAATACCCATTGTTTTGTGAGTCTTTAGCCTTTGAGAGATTGCTTTGAGTTATTGTTTCCAAGAGACCAAGTTTTGGTCATGAAGAACTTTCTATTTCATTGATTATTTTAAATGCATTTGTCATTCATAACATACTGATAGCTACATGGGACAATGGACAGAGAAGTACATATCCTGGAGTCAGGAAGATTCATCTTTCTGAGTTGAAATATGACCATGGTTACTTACTAGTTTAGTGTCCCTGGGCAAGTCACTCAAAACCCTTTACCTTATTTTCCTCTTTTGTAAAATGAGCTAGAGAAGGAAATGGCCAACCACTCCAGTATCTCAGCCAAAAGAATACCAGATGGGGTCATAATGAGTCAGACATACTTATGAGAAAGAACTCTATCCACATTCAGAGGAAGTCAACTGTGGGAATAGAAACACAGAAGAAAAACAACTGCTTGATCACATGGGTTAATGGGGATAAGATTGGGGATGTAGACTCTAAATGGTCACCCTAATGCAAATAATAATATGGAAATAGGTCTTGATCAATGACATGTAAAATTGAGTGGAATTGTGCGCCACCTATGGCAGGAGGTTGGGGGGAGGGGAGGGAATGAACATGAATCTTATAACCAAGGGAAAATATTCTAAATCATCTAATTAAATAAAATATTAAAAAGAAAATCATTTTTGAGTTCTAAAAACAAATTATGAGTCAGACACAGCCGACAACAACAAAAAGGAACGAGTCCTGTGGATTTTTTAGATTTATAGTATTTGTAGAGAGAAATTTCTCTCTACAGGTGAAAGTTGGTACCTTCTGTATAACTAATAGTCTTAGAGAGTTGACTACAGCATTGTAAGTATCAGTGACTTACACAAGGTCACACAGTAGGTGACAGAGACAAGGCATGAATCTGGATATTTTGGGGTTCAAATTCCAATCTATCCATTATGCCATACTACTTTCAATACATAAAATATATCAAAAAACCAAACTTGGACTATAAACTTTTAGTGTTTTTATTGCCTGAAATCCTGAAAGAAGGAACTAGAATAAACAATACTTTTATTAAATTGTTATTGTTACCTCACATTCCTGAAAACCTTCTGCCCCTATTCATTTTAATAACCTTTAGTTGACAGCCAATAGGAAATATCAAATCATAAGTACACCCACAAATAAAATATTTCTTCATATATATAATATTTCTACATATATGTATAAATATATCTAAGAGTATTTAGATTTCAGATTATATATTAACCTTCTTCATTCCTTTTTTTGTCTGAATTCTGTACACTTTATTGTTCAGCATCCTGGTTAGAATTTAGACTATGGAAAATAAGTGATATGTATTGCAAATGTATTCATGTCATTTATCATTAGCAACTCTTTCACAGAGGGATTTTGGGTAGGTATTTAAAGTTAGAGACTAATCTGAGGTTTGAATTTATTTACCTTCTTAATTTATGAAAGCCACATTACCACTCTGGGAACAAGATAACATAGAATCAAGTCCTAAAATAAGCCTCCTTGAAACAAAATGACAGGGGCAAGTATGAAGATTGTAAGCCACATAATACTACTATAGTATAGGCTTCAAACTCTAGTCAAATTTAAAAGTTTGGTACTTATTTAAGAATCTATAATTTGTTTCTATAATCAGTCGATATTTAGTGGAAAGACAAAAGGAGTAACAGACAGAATGCTTTCCTTAAATAAAGATAAAATATGAGAGAAAAAAATCAATGTGAAAAATATGTAGAACACGAGAACTATATAGTACACTTTGAAAATATGCAAAAATCACAATTGACTGGAGTTATAAAAAGGTAATGGGTTATTTAATGGAGTGCAGTAAATGAAACTTAGGAGAAATTAGAGAACAAGATCTTCAGAAAACATCCTATTTTATTATAAAAAGCACTGGACTAGGAGTCAGAATACCTCTTGGATTAAAATCTAAGGTGTGTCTCATATTCACGATGAGACCTTAGGAAATTTATTTTAGACTTTAAGTATCTCAATTTTCTCACCCATAAGTAAAGTGGTTCAATCTTTATAGGGATCTAATTCCCTTTGCACTGTTTTCTTACCCACAGTTTTTTTCAATTTGTTTAAAATCTTTATTTAAAATTTATTTAAATAGATATTTTGAAATTTATAGTTATAATCCATTTTGTTCACATTTAATATTGACAATTTTCTCTGATTTTGTTCAAGGTACAGTTCAAGTATTCTATCAGTTTTGAGGGCTATACCTCACTGCATCAAACAAAGTTTGAACAATTTGTCATAGATGAAATGCTTGGGAGAAAGGAATGAGAATCTTGCAAGGATGTCAGTCCTGAAAAGGTGAAATAGTTAGATCATCCTTTTATCATGGCTCATAATGAACATTTATTTGAAGTAGTAGACATGTTCACATGGAAAAAAAAAAAAAACAGAGGCTGAGCCAATGTGGGTTGTAAGTTCCTGGTGGACTTTGGATGACCTTTTGTTCATAGACTGAGCATACTTACTAAGCAAGCAGAAGAAGTAATTCTGCTCTTAAAAGTTCATGGACAATTTTCTCAGGTTGGAAACCATAAGTCCATCCCTAGATCCCTAGAGATGAGTTGTGGCCACTGCCACTGCCATAACTGGTGACATGTATTTCTCTAGCATCCACTAGGTATCCTGAGGCTCCTTGATTTTATTGCAAACTATGAAAAGTGACCTTAGAAAAGGTCCCTTTGGAACTGTATATCCTGAATCAAAGCTCCCTTTGGTGCCATTTTTTTTTCTCTTCAGTTTCATTTCCTCAGCTGTTTAAATTCTAAAAGTACTAGGTGGGGACACAGATTCTGTTCCTCCTCATCTCTATTTCTTAAGTACATTTCATCACAATAGAAATGAAAATTGTTTGACAATTTAAACACTAGCCTGAGGGAGATTCTAGCTTTCTATTTTTAGTTCTTCTTTCATAAACAGTTTAGCCAACATGTTCTTGTGCTGTTGTTCAGAAAGATTGAGGCAAACTATAAGCCTCTTAAAGAATCACTACTATTAAAAATGAGTTAGAACTTATGAAAAGTACCACTCCCCCATATTCTTTCAGTTGCATAGATAATGAACTGGGTTTCTAAAATAGAGAATCAAGGCTCAATTTCTGAATCAACATTTTCATCTCCTTCCTTGTCTTCATTTCCTAACCTCCCTGGCTTATCTTCAAAGCCCAGTTAAAAAGGATCCTTCTTCAAGGAACTCTTTTGAGTCCTCTTCTCTGTTGACTTTCTTTAATTTTTACTGCATAAATTTTGTTTCTATGTAATTATTTTCACATGTTCTCCTTCACTAGCCTGTGAGTTCCTTGAGAGCAGGAACAGTCCCCCATTCCCAGTTCCATTTATACCCAGTGCTTGGCAGATAGCAACTATTTAATAAGTGCTATCAATTTCTTAGGTGTAGGTGAGATGGCCCATTTTTATCATGGTCATCTTATACATTTATTAAACATTCATTTGTACAATTGTTAATTCTAGGCTCCAAATTTAGAAAGTAAAAATTGAAGTTTATGTCCAAAGAAAAGTGACCAATATGGTGAGAAGCTTCAAAGTGGTGTGCTCTCATGAGTTCAAAGCAGGGGCATTAAGTTGGAAGAAGAGAAAACATAGCCAGGTCCTGATAGCTAACTTCAGATAGAATAACTATCACATGAGGGAGGAATTGCAATTAATCTAATTGATCACAGAAGGTGAACTAGGAGAAAAAAATAAAAAAAACTTTCAAAGATATTGAATTAACCTTGATCTAAGGAAAATCTTTAGAATAGTTAACATTTTATTAAAGTGTAATGGGATTCTCTAGAAGGAATTTTTTTTAAAAAGCTTATTCTTTATGAAAGCACTTCCTTAAAAAGTTGAATTACTACTTATAGGATATATTGTAGAAAAGTCTTTCCCAGTACTCCTTAATCTTAGTGCCATTCTCTCTGAGACTATCTCCAATTTATTTTGAAAATATCTTGTTTCTACATAGTTTCATGTTGCCTCCTCCATTAGTCCCTTATATTGCTCATTTTCCCTTTGTTTGTATTCCCAGTGCCTTACTAGAACAGTGATTGCAATATAAAAAGCACTTAATAAATGCTGGTTGATTTGACTTAACTAGATATTTGTCAGAAGGTTTTGTAAAAGAGCACTACTCTAATTACTCTGAGATCAGTTTCCAATCGAAACTATCAAGTCTGTACTTTATTAACCAGCATATTGGACCACTCTACTTGGTTCTGGGGGAGATCTAAAGGGAAATTACATAAAATAGGCTTTCCTCAAGTTTACAATTTCATCTAAGCAAGCATTTTATCATGTTTAAATAAAATAATGAGCATATTTAATGGGATGATGAATTGTCAGCATTTCATGCTTATGTGTATATCCAGAAAATAGCACAGTGCTTTTTCTTATACTTAATAGTTGTTTAATATATGTTAGATGAATGTTCTTATTAAGTGCCACCACTCTTCTATTCAATCTTACCATAAAACCACTAATGGATTCAAAACTTTCTAACTAAATGGTCAAGTTGTAGAAGAAAAAGTCATCCCTGATTACTTCTCTTAATAACCAAAGCCAAACTCTTGCCTTGATGTGACCCATAGATTCAAAATAAGCTATTAAAAGCTGATTTAGGGATAGTCACAGTAAAGAAAAGTTTAGGAAAATTAAGAAGATTAAGAGTATTCTGTCACAATCAACGTGGTCAGCCAGATAATGTTAATTTTTTTATGGTTTGGACTTAATATTTAAATTGGTAGTCACCAGGTATTTAATTTCTAAATCCCTAAATGAATTACTAAATTAGAATGGAATTTATGATAGCTTATTTACAATAGAGGGAAGATATTAAATAAGAGAGAAAAGGGGAGAGACAGATAGAGAAAGCTCTGGCTTCCTCATAGCCACGTAGACATTTTAAGCCCCAGCCAAGGGAAAGGAGTCTCAAGAAGATGGGCCTTTCTCAGAGGTTCACACCTCCAGAAAGGCAAGGAAACTAAGTCAGCCTTTCACTTACCCTGGTGACCCTCTAAAAAGAAAGCAATCTGAGGTCACCTGCACAAGGTCCTCCAGGGGTCCAGTTCCACAGTCAAGTGTCTTCATTCCAAGTCTGAGTGTCTGTCTTCCAGTCTCTCCTCAAGTGTCTTTCTTCCAGTCCCAGTGACTGAACTTCTAGTCCCTCCTCCAAGTGACTGAATCCTTGATTGATCTTGTGTGTCCCTGGTTCCTCTACTTAAAGACCTTTTTCTCTTGTGTCACCTCCCCTAAATTTTATGCCTACCAATAACAGCAGATGCTCCTCTCCAGGACTGCCCACTCAATGTATGAAATGGACGTTCACACCTTTTGTAGTTAGTTAACACCTTTTTGTAGTTAAAATGGGTAGATCTACTTTAAATACTGAGTTAACACTTTGGGGATTAAAATCTAAAAACAGACTGGTATTACAATTTTATCTTCTCTATAAAGGAAGAGGTAAGTAACTTCATTGTTACAATCAGGGAATAACCAAATCCAATCTTCAAACCCACCATTGTGGAGAACAATGATGGACGACAACAACAACAATTTGCTGAATATAGGGTTTTCTATGTGGATTAGGAGAGGCCCTAATAATGTATTCCCACATGACAGGCTGTCCATGTGAATTTTTAACATACATTCATCATTTAAAACATTAATTGTCATTAAGTAGTAGAAAAATAAATGTTTTATATAATAGCTAGGAGGAGGTAGGTGGCCCAATTCATAGAGTGTTGGACCTGCAGTTGGAAAAATCTGAGTTGAAATTTGTCTTTAGATACTTCTTAGCTGTATGACCCTAGGCAAGTCTATCTTTGCCTTAGTCCACTAGAGAAAGAATTAACAAACCACTACTATATGTTCACCAAAAATATTCATGAACAGAATTGCCTTATGCAAAGATGATGGAATAGGACAGATTACTTCATTTTCCAAATTTTTCCAACAAAAATAGTGAACTTTAAAAGCAGCAATCATTCCAAGTAAGACAACTAGGGAAGAAGTTGTGAAGACTCTTGGTGGCAATCTGATAATTGATTAAATAATAAATAGACTGAAGAGTCTGGAGACAGTTGTATAGACTGTACTGACAGGATATGGTCTATGGAATAACAAAGAGTAGACAAAACTAAATAACTGAACCGAAACAATAATATATTAATAAACTTTTTTTTTTTGCTAATCAGTTAAATGATTAAACACAATTAACAAATTTACATCTCTCAGAAAAAAAGCTTGTAAAATTCCATACCATATTCATCAGGTAGGAAAAAAGGTCTGTGATCAGAAGTCACTGTTTCAACTACAGAAACAGGGAAGTATAGGAAATGGGGGAGACAATGTCTTGAAACTATTGATGTGATAGAAAGGCAAGAAAATCTTGATTAGTAACCTGGAATCTCCAGGAACCAGAAAATGCAAGAAAAAGTCAGTTGCATGCCTGAGAATGCTGTTGTTTGCTGAATTGGCAAATAAAGCCTAGACCTTTATTAAAGTTTATGTTCTTGTTCTGGTTTATGCTCTTGTTTGATTCTTTCCTTGATGGGCATCTCATAGTGTATACATGAAGGGCCACTTGTTACACAGCTTTGCCCAATAGGAGTTCCCTTTAAACTATTTGCTATATTGGCTGAGATATTGACAAACAATTAGGTGCTTAAAATTTGAAACGACTGTTAATAAGGATTACATTTGAATAGTCACAAAAGATAACAAGTGTTCCTTTTGGGGATTTCAAGTCAATGAGCTGTGTGGGAAGGGGGTAGAACAGATTGTTACTCGTACTTTCCCTCTCAATTTCAACTGGTAGTGCAGTGTATCATTCTCTCTTAATTTTTCAGTTGGGCATCCAAGCATATCCCATAAAACTTAAAAGATTTTTTTCCCCTTTAAATTTGTAGGGCAGCAAATTAGGATAAAAATTCAACTGGGGAGCTCTACTGCTTAATAAAGTACTCATTCATCATTGTGGTTCTACTTTTATCCATGCTTAACTGTTGGAATTTCTTACTATCAACATACACCAAAAAAGAAGAAAGGTGCTGAGGAAAGGTCATTCCAGTCCAAAGGAAAGTCATTAGGTAGGAAGGGAAGATTTGAGCCCTCTGACAATGAAATGGAAATCCAAGATAAGGAAAAAAGTAAAATATGTCTCAGTGCATAACTCATACTGATTTCTACCTCTTATTTGGTTTTCACACATTTTCCTTTAAGGTCTGCCTTCTGAAATACTGTGAATAAATTAAAGTTCATCTTTGTTGCCCTTATATTTGAGTCTGTTTATCACTCTAACTTCTTTGTGCCCTGTCCATATGCCCAGTGATCCCTCAATTACCATAGGTTATGAATGTAGAAACCAGCCTATTTTAGCCTTTCCTCTTAGCATTTATGCCTTGGAACTTCCCTTCTATCTTTCCCCCATTAAATTTATTTGTTTTCCTTTTTGTAGTCCATTTGATAAATGAATCTATGGTGTGATATATGATAGCATAACAATACCCCTCTGTTAGGGAAAAGGTTTCATTTTCATAGAGAATTTCCTTGCCTTCCTCTAAATGAATGACTAGTGGTATAGATTTTACAGATTTTTGGCAGATAGTGATACATGATATAACAGTTGCCAGACATTCTACCTACATATAAGACTAGTTAAGCATCCCCTTTTTGAACTTGCAAAGGATTTGGAAACTTGGGATTTAATGAATGTAAAACCTTGGGATTTATTTTTCTTCAAACTTAACATTAAGGCAGTCTGTAGAAAAAGGAGTGCTCCTCCCTTACTAGGGTATCATATGCTATAACTAAGAGCAAAGAGCATACATTTATATAGTGTCATGTAAATATAAGTAAGTATATGTAAATGCAAATTTTATCAAGACTTTGTGCTTCCATTTTCTATGAGAGAAGAATCTATCTAGATTCACCTTTCCAATCATCTATCCTGAGAGCATCAGACATATTCTGTCAATGATCCTCCTTCCTGAACAAAAGGAGCAGAATTTTCTTTGCCAGATTTCAGAGACCATTCCAAATATTTCTCATCCAAAACCCTCCTGTTCCCTAAATTAATTCTCTTAGTTGTGGAATACTTTACTGGGAAGAGACTCTTCTGAGTGGTGAGATGGAAGGAAGGAAGGAAAGAAGGAAGACAGGAAGGAAGGAATGGAGTGAGGGAGGGAGGGTTGAAAACTAATATTGAAATGTAATGTTTTTTATAAAATAATTTTCTACTAAGGCCCCCAAGAACTTGGTTGGGTCCTCCTTTCTTTTGTTTCAATCTTAATAGATTGAAAGGATTAAGGTCAAGGTAAACCCTCACCCACTGGAGAGATGATGAAACCAGTGTGCTCTGCATCCTTGTTGGATTGACCCAGGCACTTGGGGAGAAGGAAAAAGTATATTGGCATTTTCTTGAGACCTACTTCTTCCTGTGATGAATCAATGAGGAAGGAGTTGGAGTCTCTAAGTTCACCCCCCTCAGTGGTTATTTACCACTGTTATGTCTTGGGATACCCAAGGGAGGAACTGAGTGGTGAGGTCACAAGGGGTATATAAGGACTTTACAAGAGGGGTTTCTTCTCTTTTGCCTCATTGTACTTTTTGGCTTCTCTTGTTGGCCCTCCTCTTTCATTCTACTTGTGCTCTTTGGCATTTATTCAGATTGTCTAGGGAGCCAACTGGCTAGTTTAAATTTTCTTGAGTGATCAATTAATAAATTAACTTAAAATAAAAAAATACAACTCTTGAGAATTTCAATTCTTACAGAAGAAAATAAACATTTTTAATTGTCTCCTGGATGCCAGGAACTGTGCTAAGCAAATTTTGCAAATATTATCTAATTTAGGCCTCAAAACCATGTTGAAGTTGGTATAATTATTCCTTTTTTTATAGACAGGCAGAGGTTAAATGATTTGCCCAGCATCCAAACTCACTTAATCCATTATATCTAATCAGCATCAAACTTTATTTGACATCTCATCTAAAAATATACTCAAGATATCTTGGCTACTGCATATTGATCTCCCCCACCTCCCTATATTCCTTGCTTTTGGACAATATTCAAATTAATGTTACTTTCGAAAAGGACATAATAATCTACTACCTTAGGCTTCCACTCCACTCATCATTCCCCCTTCAGACCAAATCTCCCTTCTACCATAAATTATTACCAATATTTCTTATTTCCTCCATTAGGATATAATTTCCTTTAAGGTACTTTTGCATTCATATTTCTAGTGCTAAATAAAAATGTTTTTTTCAACCATTACTTAAGAACTAATCTTGTAATTTCAGCCAACTTTTGATATTTTGATATGGAAATTAATATCCAATAAATTACTCCCCTCTTCCAACCAGGGTTCTGTGTTTTTTTTTTAAACCTCATCTTCCATCTTGGAATCAATACTGTATATTGGTTCCAAGGCAGAAGAGTGGTAAGGGCTAGACAATGGGAGTTAAGTGACTTGCCCAGGGTCACACAGCTGGTAAGTGTCTGAGGTCAGAGTTGAATCTAGGAACTACCATCTCTAGGCCTAGCTCTCAGTCTACTGAGCAACCCAGTTGCCCCCTCCATGTTTTTATATGTCAAGGAATTTGGGAGAAATAAATGTGCCATTTCATGAGTTGTCAAAACTCATGCTGGTTATAACCTTCTTTTATTCCTTTTTTTAAAAATCTAAATGAATGGAGGGAAGAAAAAGCATTTATAGAGTACTTATTATGTTCCAGGAACTGCACTTTACAAATGTTATCACATTTGATCCTCCAAACAGCTCCTCAAAGTAGGCACTATTATTATTTCCATATTACAGGTGAGGCAACTAAGGCAATCTAAAGTTGTGATTTTCCCAGGAATTGCACAGCTATTAAGTGTCTGTTAGTAGTTAGTCTCTGTGCTGGTAAGTCTTTAAGAGGCTACAAGATTTGTCCAGGAGTCATAAAAATTTCAGTTTTTATTTTAGAACCACTATGTTTTTTTTTTAATTATATGAGCTAGATCAGAGTAAGTATGGAGAAATGGATAGAGTATTTTCCTTGAAATCTTGAAAGACTTTGCTTCAGATTCTGTCTCCAATGTGTGTGTGTGTGTGTGTGTGTGTGTGTGTGTGTGTCAGAGACAGAGACAGAAGCAGAGAGAGATAATTTATTTGTCCATAGATACATGCTTGTCTCCTCTTTCATCTGATTATACATTTATTTGTTCAACATTATATGATATGATTATATGATTTTATAAATCAGCTTTGAGACACACATACACAAATATACACATTTATCATTTTTCATTTCTGTGATGTTATCTGATCTGATATCTATGAAGTGGTATGTCAGAGTTGTCAATCTCCATTTCTAAAATCAATCATAATTTAGAGCATTTTTTCATATAAATATAAATAATTTTGATTCCTTCTGAAAATATCCTATTGATCCTTTATCAACCGGGAATTTTCTTTTCCCCTCCCTCTAAATTTATCTCTCATTTGTACTTGGTTCTTTTTGTAAGTCAATAGTTGTTTAAATGTTGATTCCCTCATTAGAATGTGAGCTTCTCAAGGACAGGGACAATGTTTTTGCCTTTATTGTACCCTTAGAATTTAGCACAGTTCCTATATCATAGTGGGCATTTAATAAACACTTTATTGAATGATTGACTGAAAAACTCAGGTTTTATTTCATATCACCAAAATCTAGTTGATAAAAAAATCAATACCCTGTTGCTGTTCACATTTCCCAAGAAATTATGATGATTGTACTGGGGAATATTTTCTTTCTAAAATATATTTGTTCATAATATTTGATTGTGACATTCGGTTATTACATACATAGGTAATGGTGTTGTAAAAGACATATTTTCCTCCCTTTCCTATCCTCTTCACAGGAAGACCTCATTCCTTTCTTGTTACATTGATGAATATAAGCATTTCATCAACATTTCCAATTTGGCTAAGATTATAGTTTGGCAATGAGAGCATTCCTCCCCCACTCAAGGCAAATACCATGTAATTGGTATTCTACCAACTTCTCATTGAAATCAGATGGCAACAGCTGAGCTTATGATGTACTAACTTAGAGTAAGAGGCCACTTCTTTGCATAAATCTCCAGCACCATCCAATGTTTGCTTTAAATGCACTCAGAGGTACTTTTAACTCTATTGCAATTTTTAGGGCCTTCAGCTGAATGAATTTATGGCTTATTGGCATTTCATTTTGTTGTTATTTTACAAAGCAAAATATTATCAAGTATTATGAAATTCATAATTTCCACTGTGTTTAGGTCTTCAAAATGGTTTTCAGTGTGGAAATGCCAATATCAATATTTTTTGTTCTCTAACCCCTGGGGAAACACATATTCCCCCTCCCAAACTGTCTTGTATTGAGATATTTGTTATTTTTATTTGCTTAAGAAAAAACCATTTTTAATTATATGTAGATACAATTGTAATCATCATTTTCAGGCATTTTGTGATGTATGCTTTCTCCCTTCCTCTTCCCCTCCTTCTCCTACCTTAAGATGGCAGGTAATATGATATAGGTTTTACATCTGCTACTTTACAATATATGTTTTCATATTTGTCATGTTTTGAAAGAAGGCATATATCTCTTATGCTAGAAAAAATATCATGAAGGAAATATAGTGAAGAATGGTATGCTTCAATTTACATTCAGACTCCATCATTTCCTTCTATGGTGGTAAACAGCCTTTTTCATTATGCATCCCTTGGAGTTGTCTTGAATCCTTTGATTGCTGATAGTAATTGTCATTCACAGTTGGTCACTGCACATTTTTGCCATTACTTTGTTATTTTTCTCTTTACAACTATTCTCTGTGTTTGTATGTACTTATACTCACATGAATTTATATATATATGTATATGCAAAATATGTCTATACATTTATAGCTAAAATCTCTTTATATCTCAATGTATCAATTAGTGTAATCAATGTCTACCTGTATTTGTATACACATACATTCATGGACTTATTTCTACTAATTTAAGATATTGAATAAACATATGGAGATGTGAGGATTACAATTATTATAGAGATTATAGTTGGCCAGAAAAGATCTGAATACTATCTGCATAGAGATGATAATTAAACCTAATGGTAGATGATGTTATTATCCAGGAAAATAGTATAATAGATAAGTAACAAAGCTCTTCATAGCATTGGGAAACAGTCACTGTTAGAGACTGAGAACTAGATGAACATCTTTCAAAGGAAAATGAGGAGTGTTCAGAAAGTTAGAAGGCGAATGAGGAAAGAGTAACTAACATCCAACCTCTCAAAAGAGCTATATCTACTGTAGAAAAATAAGAACATGCCTCACAATGTGCCTGGGAATGCCAGCAACACATATTGCTTATATAGGATTACTCTTAATAAAAGGAAAGAGAAAAATTCTACACATCTTCAGATTTATAGTTTTTCAATCCTTATAATTTCTAGCCTACAAAGGGACCTTCACCTCTGTCGCACCAAATGGCACATCATACCTGACAGCTTCCAGATCAGTATTTCTGGCTTCATAGATAACAGATTTGGTCTCAATTACTTCTGACTTCAATAATATCCCCCAAAAAGAAGGAAGATAAGTTCCTATATATTTTCTTAGTTGTTTTTATCTTCTACTTCTCTGCTACATTTACTACTGATTCTTCTCAAAATTTGGGGCATAATTGCATATCCATATTGCAGTCCTTCTCTAGTTATCCAAGCCTCTGAACCATCAAGATATGTTAGATTTTTCCTGCTCAAAAGATAAGACAAGTGGAATGAAAAATAGAATTTAAAAACTATTAATAAGAAATTTTTATATTTTGAAAATACTATTAACATCTTAAATGATTATTATAATTGTCTCTTAATAATGAATAATGGCTGAATTTTATATAATATTTCATTATTTATTTATTTTTATTTTCCCAATTACATGTAAGAACAGTTTCCAACATTTTTCAAAGAATGTTGAGTCTCAAATTCTCCCCTCCCTCCTTTCTCCCAATCCCATCCTCACTCCCCTTGAGATGATGTGCAACACCATATAGATTTTACATGTAATCATGGGAAACATTTTTTTCCATATTAAACTTTTTGTGGAAGTAAAATAAAATAAAAAACAAAATTAAGAAAGTGAAAAATATTTGGTTTGGTATAGTTCCAATATCAGTTCTTTGCCTCTGGAATTAGATGACATTTTTTAACATGAATCCTCTGGGATAGTTTTGGATCACTCTATTGGTGATAATTGCTGTTTATTCACAGTTGTTCATTGTACAATATTCCTGTCACTGTAGAATGTTTTCCTGGTTCTACTTTATTCTGTTTTTTAAGGTATTAACTTCTTCAGTTTTTTTGTGCCTTCTTTACCAAGCTGTTGACTCTTAAAAAATCCTGAATCAATCTCATTTATTCTCCAAATTTTCCATTTACCTCTCTTATTTGATTTTTAATCTCCTCTGAGCTCCTGCACTCATTTTGAGCTTGAAAGCAATTATTATTTTTCTTGGAGATTTTGGCTGTAGCAGTATTTACATTGTAGTCTTCTTTTAAGATTGAGTCTACCCTGTCACCAAAAAATGTTCTCAGTTGAGTATTATGTTTTTTTGTTTGCTCATTTTCCAGACTTTTGCTTTTTTTCTTTTAGTTTAAAAACTCTTAAAGTTGAGTTCTCTAACTGTGATAAAGGAAACACTTTTCCAAGCTTTAGGTGCTTTATACAGCTGCTTTCAGAGCTGGCACTGGGGAATCTGTCTTCTTTCAGTTTTTCCAAAGTAATAATAAGGAATGGTATGTTTAATACTCCCCTGTCCTTTGCTTCAAGCACTCTTTTTCCCCTTGGAATTGTGAGCAGGGTCCTCTTATCTGCTGTGGCTGAAAGTGCTGTTGTATGCTAATGTTCTTCCTCACTCTGTGACTGCAACCAAGGGCTATTACCTATTTCTTCATATGGATAATATAAGAATCTTGGGTCTCAAGTCAAAAAAAGGACCCCTGTAATCTTCTGAGCATATGTTTGACCAATCTTTCCATCTGTAGCTGAGAGTTTGGAAAGCTCTGGATGCTACTTCAGTTATGCCTAAAACCTGTTACCTAGGTCCTGAAGTGCTGTGTTTCACCTTTACCCTGGCACTATAAATCCCTCATGTTGTACTTCTACCTTGTTTGGGGCTGAAACAATCACTTCACTTCATCTTTTTGTGGGATCTGCTGCCCCAGAATTCTTTTTGAGGTGCTTTATCATTATGTTTTAGGGAATAATTTGATAGAGATCATATGGGTCCCTATTCCTTCTCCATCATCTTGACTCCACCCCAAAATATTTCATTATTTAAATATTTTAATTCATTAATTTTCATGTGATCAGGTTCTTCCCAAAGCCACAGTGCCATTTTAAGTTGTCAAAGTTAAGATATCTTTGAAAACTTGTGTATTATCTTATTTCAGTTTTAAAAAAAAAACTTTAAGGCAAGCATTATGTTTATTATTATGCCATTTTTAAATGAGAAAACTAGAACTCAAAGATGTTAAGTAACTTTCAGATACAATTGCAAGGAAAACTATTTCTTCTTTCTGTACTTGACTTCTGGTTGAATAAAGATAAGTAATTTAAAATGTTGGAGTCTGGATTATTGCTTCCATTCAATATAGAAGTGGTTCCAAACAAGTAAGAGATTACCCTCATTAAACAATAAATTTAAATTCAGCAATTTTCTTATCTGAGAATGATTTAAGCTCCTGTTTAGCATTTTCTGTTATTCATTTTATTATAATTTCAATTCACAGGTTATTCAACAAACTAGAATAAATATCTCAGAAAATCAATATTTTTTTAAGTTTTGGAAAATTGTATTTAATCAATTAATTTAGAGCATTTTCCTATGTTTCCATGATCCATGCTTTTTCCCTGTCCTCCTCAAAACCCCCTCCCATAGCCAATGTGCAATGCTTCTGGGTTTTACATGTGACATTGATCAAGACCTATTTCTATATTATTGATACTTGCATTAGGGTGATCATTTAGAATCAATATTCCTCAATCATATCCCCATTGACCCTTATGATCAAGGAGTTGTTTTTCTTCTGTGTTTTTATTTCCACAGTTCTTCCTTTGAATGTAGATAGCGTTCTTCTCTACTTTTGATTGTGCCACAGTGTATCAGTCTCTGTGTATAATGTTCTCCTGGTTCTGCTCTACATTCCTGGAGGTCATTCCAGTTCACATGGAATTCCTTCAGTTCATTATTCCTTTGAGCACAATAGTATTCCATTACCAACATATACCATAATTTGTTCAGTCATTCCACAACTGAGCATTCCCTCATTTTCCAATTTTTTGCCACCACAAAGAGCACAACTATGAATATTTTGAAAATTTTTTGATAACCAATAATTTTAAAGTTGTGACAATGTTTGTGTACATAGTTCATAATCCTAGCAAAGAAGGGAGGGAGGTTCATTTTTTAAACTTTTATTTAGAATTAAAAATGAATTAGAATTATTTAGAATTTAATTAGAATTAAAAAAATATTTAGAATTAAAAGAATTGATAATCCCTAATGGATCAGTGTCTTGTCATTATGAAAGGACTTGTATTAATCAGTGAAATTATGAGTTTTGCTATACAATGTTACACAAGGTAGATAGATCACAAAGAAGGGCTCTTATAAAAAAAAGTGATCCACTGAAGAAGGAAATGGCAACTATTTTCTTTGCCAAGAAAACCCCATTGACATCATTAGCATGCTAAGAGAAGAGTGGAGGATAACTAATTATAAATACTTCTAGTACTAATGAAGCAGCTAGACAAGAACTAAAAAGAAGATTGACTGCAGATGTGTCTGGTGATGAAATGAAAGTCTGAGTTGATGAAGATAAATAAATCACAGGAACCTGGAAACTAAGATCTATGGACCAAGTTAAACTGGATGAGGTCAAACAGGAGATGAAAATATTAACATCTTTAGGTTGCATGCCAGTAAATTTAGTTGTATAGAGAGGGGTGAATTTGATTTAGATAATCTTTATATGTACTCTTTGGGGTAATATTTCCTTTTTAAGAAATGGAGTAGCTCTCACAATGAATAAAAATTTGAAAATGACAGTATCCAAAGCAAACTATTTAACACCACAGTAATACTCCAACTACTGATTCAGAAGAGACCAAGGTTGATCAGGATTATGGAGTTCTATAACATCTTCTCCAAATAATACCATAAAAAGATGCCATATTCATTATAGGAGATTGGAAAGCTAATATAGGAAATCAAAATTTAATTGGAATAACATGAAAGTTTGGCTTTAGTATACATAATGGGTTGGGACAGAGACTAATAGAGTTTTGTCAAGAAAATTCACTGATCATATCAAACAAAATTTCTTTAGCAACTCAGTAGGTGATTCTACACATGGACATCACCAGATGATCAATATTGAAATCAGATTGATTTGACACTGTGGAGAAAGGTGAAGAAGCATTTACAGTTCATTAAAACATGATCTGTTTCTGATTGTAGCTCAGATAAACTTCTTAATGCAAAATTCAGGCTTAAAAATAACAAAATTGGCTAAAATTGAATAGTATAGGTAAAGTCATCACACCTAAATACATCCTTTATGAATATGAAGTAGAAGTGATTAATTGGTCTAAGGGATTAGATCTGATAGAGTGCCTGAAGAAGTACAAGTGATATAGTATAGGAGAAAAAAGAAAATAAATTCAAAAAAAAGGAAGAGAAATGAAGAAAAATGGCTTTCTGATGAGATATTACAAATAGCCGAAGAAAGAAGAAAAGTGAAAGCTGAAGGATAAAGAAAAAAATAGACCCAACTGAATTCAGAATTCCAGAGAGTAACAAGGAGTTATAAGATTTTCTTAAATAAAAAAAAATAATAGAGTGGGAAAGACAAAAGACTTTTTCAGGATATAAAGGGAATATTTCATGCATAGGCATGATGAAAAACAAAAAAATGGTAATCATTTAGAAGAAGACATTAAGAAAAAGTGACAAGAATACAGAGAAGTATTCAAGATCATATCCTCACAAATAGATATGTTGGTGTATTTATTAATCTAGATCCAAACATCCTAAAGAATGTAGTTAAGTGGAACTTAGGAAACATATTGCTAACCAACTAGCTATATCTAGCTACCTATCTAGCTTTTTGGGTATGATGAAGTTCCAGCTGATCTATTTAAAACCCTAAAAGATAATGGTGTTAAATTTCTGCACTCAATATTCCAGCAAATTTGGAAAGCTCAATAGTAATCATTGAATTAGAAAAGATAAGCTTATGTTCCAATCCTAAAGAATGGCAGTGACAAAAATTGTTAAAATTTCCGAACAATTTCGTTCATTGCACTTGCCATTAAGAATATACTTAAGATTCTGTAAGCTAAACTTCAGCAATATGTGAACAGAGGGTTATGGGAAGAGTAGATGGATTTTTGAAGATGCAGAGGAACAAGGGACTAAATTGCCAACATTCATTTGATTATTGAGAAAGTAAAGGAATACTAGAAACACATCTGATTCTTTTTCATTAAGTACATTAAAACCTTTGACTGTGTGAATCACATACACACACACACACACACACACACACAAAACCTGTAGCAAGCCCTCAAAATGATAAGAATTCCCCATTCCCCATCATCTTACATATCTCCTGAGGAACCTCTATATAGGTCAAGGAAAAAATTGTTTTAAGATTTGAAAACAAGTACAATAAGATATACTGTCACCTTATTTATCCTATATGCAGAGTACATGCTAAGAAATGCTAGATTGGATGAATCAAAATCTAGAATTAAGGTTGCTGAGAGAAATATCCACAATCTCATATATATATATATATATATATATATATATATATATATATATATATATATATATATATATATATATATATATATATATATATATATATATATATATATATATATATATATATATATATACAATAACAATCTGATGGCAGAAAGTGAAGAATAATCAAGAAGCCTCTCCATGAGGGTGAAAGAGAAGAGTTTAAAAGCTTGCTTAGCATTTAACTAAAAAAGAACTATGATCATGTCAACTGTGATCATGGTCCCATCTCTTCCTGGAAAACAGAGGAAAAAGAAATGGAAGCAGTATTAGATTTCATATTCTTGGGCTCAAAATCATTGCAGATATGACTAAAGTTGTTCAATTAAGACATTTGCTTTTTGGTCATCCTTCTCTTTCTGGTCTGATTTTCTTTGGAGATCATGTTTCATCTTATTTTCTTCATCTTTCATCTCCTTTTTCTCATTTTTAAGCTGAATAATTTTGGCTTTCAAGACACTATTTTATATTTCCAGATGATTTGTTTTGCTTTTTAAGTTCTCTTCCCATTTGACTTCAGCCTCTCTTTATTGTTTTTTGAATTGTATTGTGAGTTCTTCCAAAGTCTGTATCCAATTTGCTGGAGTTTCTGTGTTTTTGCTTGATGTTCCTTGATCTTCCTCTGTTTCATTTGCTCTTGGCTCATTGCTTGGATAAGAGTTGTCAATTATCACATTTTCCCCTTCTTGCCCCCTATAGATGCCTATAGTCTTGCTCCTCTCATTTTGGCTGGATTTTTGAGTTTGGACTATTCTGTCCTGAAGGGTTTTCTTCTCTGTTCTGCTATTTGATCAGGTAGTGTGATCTTCCCTGGCTGACTGCAGAAGCTGAAAAGGAGCTGGGCTTCCTGCCCTGTTGTCAAGGTTGTTGCCTGTAGTTTCTTGCAGTCTTTGCCCTTGGAGTTCAGTCAGAGAGGCTCTCAGATCAGTCTGTAGAGGAGGGGTATTGAAGCCTGAGCTTCCCTGTCTTCTGAAGGCTTTTTATCTGCCTTTATTGATGAGATTGAGCCAGGGTAGTGTTGAACTGTAAAGCTAAACATGCCCTGATATCAAAACTTCCAGAAAAGGCAGGGGGCATGATGGAGAATTTTGGCTGCAACTGGGCTGCCTGTTCTGAGCTTCTCCTCCTGCTGCCTCTATGCCACCTTAGTTCTAAGCCCTGACTCTGGCATAGCATTGTCAGCAAGGTTCTCCCTCTGGACTAGCACCCTTGCCTGGCCAGATATTCCAGCCAATGCTGGAGGTTCACTAGGTGAGGGAGGAGTCCTGAGACCTTCCTTCTTCCTTCCCCTTAAACCCAAGTATTCTAGAGTTAAGGCTTTTTTACAGGTGTACCTTTTAAGTTGAGTCCAGGAGGAGGATTCCCTAGCCCTGTCCTGTTGTTAGATTTGGTTTTCAGTCTCCTGGAGGCATTGTGTTTTTAATCAGTAAGGAAGGGTTTGTGGAGGTCTGATCTTTTGTTGCCTCCAAGTTACCATCTTGACGCCACCCTGTGTTTTAATATAAAATCCAAGATTTCGGAGACTTCCGGTCAAGATGGCGGCTTAGAAGCAGTGGAAGTTCAGACCTGGGAAACCCTTCCTTACCGATCGCAAACTGAGTGCTCCTAGGACACCAAAGTTCAAGCTGAACAACAGGACAGATCCGGGGAACCCTCCTCCCAGACCTGGTTCAAAAGGTATGGCCCCCCAAAAGCCAGAACCCTAGATCACTCAGATCTAAGGGGCAGGCAGAAGGAAGGTCCCAGGACCCATACCCCCCAACCCAGAGTGCTGAGCCCACGGCAGCAGCGGGAACCTCAGGGCTGGCAAAAGGGCCTCAGGGCTGGTTATTCTGAAGGACTCACCTTGAAAGCAACCTGAGTCAGTCTCTGGGGCCCCCAACACATATGGCAGGGAAAAATAGAGAGAAGGGGGAAGCCTGTAGCCCCCTGGCTGGGTCCTTCCATCTGAGTCTCAAGGGAGGTTCCAGCTTTAGGGCACCAGCTGAACCCAATCCCATCAGGAGCCCTCAGAGCTACTGAAAGGGCAGAAACCTCAGGGCCAGCAAAGGGGTTGCTCCAAAGAGCTTACCTTGAAAGTAACCTGGGCCAGTCTCCCCAAGGAAATGGGCTCAGAGGAAGGACACATGTGATACCCAGACGAATTGCACATTGGCTAAGGAAGGGGTGGCGTGGGGTTGGGGGGGGGAGGAAAAGAAAATGATCTGTTTCCAATGAACAATGTATGAAGATGACCAAATAAAATAATGTTTTAAAAACAAAAACAAATTAAAATAAAAATAAAATCCAAGATTTTGATTTTGTTTGAGAAAAAATCTTTAAGGAAGAAGATTGCTAACTCCTAAATACAGAGAATGAACTGTTGCAGAAAGATGCTAGAAATACCGCACTACAGTAAGAAGATTAAGAATGAACTTTGGATATGGTTGATTGAACTGAAGTTTAATTGAACATTTATTGTAAATGTACACATTTATGCTAAAAGGACTGATGCTAATTTGGCTTTCTGTCAATGCACCTAGAAAAACATTGGTTTTACTTTCTTTCTTTCTATTCCTCCCTTACTACTCTAATTTCCTCTTAGAAAATTGAATATTTTATGCATCTATATTAGAAGTGCTTTAGGACTACAAGATGATTATGCTAAATCATCAATGGGTAGACTAGTCTCCCAATGATCATCAGGGGGGATTGTGAATCTTAAAAATTCTCAGACTCTACCTTGGAACATTTGGTTAAGGCTATTCCCCATTTAACCAATGGAGGTACTTCATTAGGAATGTATTGGGAACTTTAACATTACTATACTCATACTTAGACAGTGCCTTAGGGGAAGATAAAGTTGTAAACTCCTGATAGAACAATGAGAAAAAGTCCCCAACCCATACTTATAGTGAGGCCAAACCCTTAAGTTAGGTCTATTTTTAGATCTAATACAAAAGAGTGCTAAGTACCTATGAAGGTCAATTTAATCACTAAAAGTTCAAGCAACTTACAAAAGGCAAGCTTAACAAAAGAGCTCTGAAGTACTCAGAAGATATAATCTACCCAGAGGAGGTGAGAACTAAAGAGTGGTGAAAACTAAGAATGGGCAGTCCTAGGAAAAGTGTCTACTGTGATTGGTAGACATGAAAATTTAGGGGAGCTGACACAAGAGAAATTTTTCTTTAAAAGGAAGGAGCTTGAGGCCTCTGAGGGAGTTCAGCTCTGAAAGCTGAATTGGAAGATTTCTCTGAACAATGGAGTTTTGCTTGGAATGACTTTGTGTTGAGTGATTAAAGACTGACTTAGTTTCTCTCTTAAAAAGAAAGGCCTAGGCCATTTTGGCCTAGGCCCTAGCCTTTTCCTACTATTTCCTCTTACTCTGTCTCTTTTCCTTTCCTTAATTCCTTTATTCATATTAATTAAAATTTCCATAAAACCCAGCTGACTTGGGTATTTGACATTTGGGAATTTTTCCCATGGCGACCACTTATTTTTTATTTAACTCAAGACACTAAAAATTATCTTTAGAGTTTTGGCAATTCAAAGTCTTGAATCCACATCTTTTGCGGTCATAACCCAGAGTGATTATTTTTAAAGGATTATATATGTGTAATTTATAATGAATTAGACAAGAAATTATTCTACTCCTATCTAAAGTGTTTTGGCCAAATATGGGGAAATCTAGTTTAGTCCTAGAAATAATGTACCATGTAATGTAGCCAGAGGAGAGTATCTGTGATAGTGAAATTAAAGTCAATTGTTACTCCTAAAATATTTAAAGAAAAGTGAGCTATTGGAAATCATATCAGTGATATAAATAAAGAACGATTAAAAGAACTAGGGATATTTAACTGGAAGAAGAGAGAATTTTGCCAGAATATATTTGTTTCCAAAAGTCTGAACCACTGACATATTAACAGTGAATGAGATATAATTTGCTTGCCTGCAGAAAGTCTATGTATCAAAGAAAGTCTAGAAATTATACATCAAAAATATGTTTACTATAAAGAGTTGACTAACAATTGGTCATATCCAAGTATGAAAAATATATCTGAGAACTGGACTATTGTTAAGCCCTAGTTGATGTAAGTGACTCAAAATTTGACCATTGATTGAAATGCCTACATTCTAGAAATATACCACTATGTATCAAGTTCTAGTGCAACTAATAATTGAGTTAGCCACCTTCATCTAAGCCAAAAAGACAGTGACTTAAAAACTTTCTTGAGTTCACAGTCAATTTGGAAAACTTTCCTAAATACAAAGCCTCCGTGTTTGATAAGGAAGAGGAAGAATTTGCATTCCTGGCACTTGCTGATTGACTGATCCTCAACTACCTTTGCCACTTGGTCCCTGTGAATCTGCCTCTGAATAGCAACAGAAATCTGATATAAGAACAGTGATATACAGCCATCCCTTACTATATCTTGGTTCACTTATCACGGTTTATTTATTTATTTAGTTTTTAAATCTAATTCTTTCTTACAGAGTTTTTGCAGAATTTTGCAGATGAATACCATACTGTACATAATGGAAATGCAGTACTCCACTATCATTTGTGCAAGCTTGCCAATGTGAGATTGTAAATGGCACTATTGGCTGATGGAATGAAAGGTGACCAACCACAGCGCTATGTTCTGCATCCTAGATGCTGAATGGCTTAGTGGCTGTAGCATCAGTCTGTTTGCTCTCCTGCTACTTTGGGGATTTTCACCTATTGTGAAGGGTCTCTGGAATGTAACTACCACCATAGGTGAGGGATCACTGTACAGTATATTTTTCCTGAACTGTTGTGTGGGCTATGCATCCCACTATACACATGGGTCATGCTTACCCATGGGACTAAGTGTTAGAAAGCTACAAACATATGTATGTGTGTGAGTAATGAACTGCTTTATGTAGATTCTTGAATGCTGTGTTCCTCCTTGGTTTCTCATCCACTGGCTCCCCACACTCTTATGAAGTAGTAACTTTATTTTTGCTAAAGGATTTCCAAAGAATTTACATGACCTTTCTTCAGGCGTGATTAATGAAATGAGTAAGGGCATTGGGCTAGAGGCCCTCCAATTTTGCTATTAATTTTAAGGTTCTCATCTAATATCACAATATAAAGAAAGGATACTGGAGCCACCATATGATTTAATAAAAATAAGAGTGAATATTTTTATTTGTGGCAATAGCAGTGCAGTATGAACTTAAGAGCCATGAGGTAGCATAGCCTATTGAATAAACAATCAACTTAGGAAAAGGCCAATGCAAAGACATTGGTTAAATGCTATCTCTAATACAGATTATCTATGTTATAAATGTATAACTCATTTAACCTCTCAATACTTTCCCCCTCTCAAAGAAACTCTTTATGATTGTAAGAACGCAGCATAGTAGTTAAAATGTTATGCTTAAATTCAGGAACATGTAAAATTCAAATCCTATATAAGAAACAGACTAAATGCTTGATTATAGGCAAATAACTTTACTTCAATTTCCTTTTTTTTTTGTAATTTAGGGATAATATTTATAAGGAACTTATCTGATGAGGTTTTTATGAGGATCAAATAAGATGATATATGGAAAATATTTTGTAAATCTTAAAGAAGTATATGTATGTCATATGTGATAATTGATACTAAAGATAATGATGACATTACAAGCAAATTTTAAACTGCATCAGTGGAAGAATGTTACATACTAGGAGATCCTTCCCTTGTTAAAATCATAGATCTGGGGGAAAATAGGATCAGATAGTAGAGGTGTTGTAATCTATAGTATTTATTATTCTATTATCTCCATATATCATATTTAAGTTAATAAAATATAGGGCTAAAGGGAGAACAAGATAGGAAGGAAATAAGCCCTTCTATTTAGATAGTGCTTATTATATTGTAGGCACTGTGAACAGAACTTTATAAATGTTATCTCATTTGATCATAACAAGAATCCTATGAAGTAGGTGATACTATTATTCCCATTTTACATTTGAGAAATCTGAGGCAAATTGATACTTGCTCAGAGTCACACAGGCAGTCAGAGCAGAAAAATGTACTATGAACTAATTTTTTTGCCTTTTATTAAAAATGCTTTATTTTCCCAATTATATTGTTATAATACTTTTCAACATATGTTTTTCAAAATTATGAGATCCAAACCATTTCCCTTCTTCTCTTCCCTCTACCTACTTCATGATGTTAGGCAATTTGATATGGGCTATACATGTATTATCACACAAAACACACTTCTGTATTGGTCACTGTTGTAAGAGCATACTCATACAAAACCAAAAATCCCAAAATACACCCTTAAATACACTTATATGAAAAACAGTATGTTTTGATCTTCATCCATCTGACCCATAGATAGCATTCCTCCTCATAAGTCCTTCAAAATTGTTCCAAATCATTGCATTGCTTAGATTAGCCAAGTTTTCACAGTTGTTCATCATACAATTTTGCTGTTAACTATCTACAGTTTTCTCCTGGTTCTGTTTATTTCATTGTGCTTCAGTTCAGATAAGTAGTGTAATAGTTAAAGGAATTGTATTGTATTGAAGAGGTACAGTGGATAAAGAAGGGTTTGTAACTGGGAATGGAGGAGTTGCAGGTACAGAGCAAATATGGCTGCTGGTGAGGTCAAAGGAGAGAGGTACCCCCTGCTGAGAGGCTCTCTTTGAAAAATGGGGTTCTCGAGAAATGGGCCAACCATGATAGCCCAGGGGGATGTCTTCTTTTTTGATTAATGTTGAAGATATCCCAGAGAAGGTAAGCATATAGGGACTATTTACAGTTGAATGGTTGTCCTTAAGTTCTACTCCCTCTATGTCCCCCTGAAATGATAGTCCTCCTCTTATTTGACTGTGGGTTATTTAACTCAAGATAAATTTATTAACACGTTTAGATTGGGAAGATATCAGGGTAGAGGGAAGAGGGATTTCCTTATATTTTTCCAAAGATTGGGTTTGAGTCTCTCTCAGCTTTTGAGCTGAGGCCAGGCCTCATGGTAGAGGGTTTCTTTTATTCCTGTCTATGCTAACTAATGCTAGCTTTCTTAAGTTCGAAGTCTTAGCAGTAGACAGCAAGAGGAAGAAAAGGTTCTGATCTTCAGAGCTGATTGGGCCTGTCTCTTCAGGTTTATACCCCTAAAGACTGGCCTTACAGTTCAAACCACTCCCCTTAAGTCCTTTTGTTTGATGGCATGATCACAGTAATCCAGGTAGAGCAACCAGTTGGGAATATCCAGGAATAGAAGTACTTCTATCCAGAGACAAGGAGAGAATGCTCCTTCCAGTCTGAGGTCCAGGAAAGAGAGACCCCCAGAGCAACTGTCACTCTCCCAGTCACCCCTCCCCTCACCAACTGTCACAGTTGTCAGTGTCTTCACTCCAACATTCCAAATGCTATGCTGTCAGTTCCACCTCAGTGGCAGAAAGGCCAATAGCTTCATTCAGTTTTCCTTTCCACAATATTTTCAGATTTTATTTCTTCTTCATTAGTGTTGAATTCACCCTTTAAATTTTTTTTACTGATTATTTGATGTTATTATTTCCTTTTTTAAATCAAATTAATCAATGCTCTATTTTATTTGTTTTCCCCCCATAAAACCACCCCTATTCCTATTTATTTGTTTAACGATTCTGTTACTTTCAATTTTGTTCATTCCTATTCTAATTCTTAGTGTTTCCAAGTTAGTCATTAACTGTGATATTTAATTTGTTCTTTTTCTAGTTTTGTTAGTTATATGTCCAATTTATTAATCTGCTTTTTCTCTATTTAATTGATGTAAGGATTTAGCTATATAACTTTCCCCCTAAATACCACTTTGGCTGTATCTCATTAATTTTCATGTTTTCTCCTCATCATTGTCTTTTCCTGGGGTTTGGGGCCTTGGTTTGGACTCAGGCAGGAGTTTAGGATCTCCCTCTGTGCCTGCACCATCCAGGCATACCACAGTCTACTCTGCACTGGGGTTTGGGCCTTTACTAAAGGTTTGGACATGAGATTGCATTGCTTTTGGCTTTGTATGATCTCAGGGTATTTGTGGTGGCTTGGACCTAGGTTCAGAGTGTGGAACAGTAGATGTGGGGTAGGGAAACTTGTTGGCTTGAGCTGGTACTTCTTGGTGTAACCTCCTACTAGCTATGTTCTCTTCTCTCCCCAGTGAACCAGATTCTGCCCATGTTTCAAGTTGTTCTCTACATGAAAATTACTTCACTCAGTCTCCTTGTCAGTTCTTTTACTCCAGATTTATTTTGAAGTGTTGTTTGAAGGTTGGTGGGACAGGATTCTCATAGTGGTTTGAGCTTTCTAGGCTTATACTCTGCCACTTTTAATCCAATCCCTATCTCTTTTATAAAATATGAACATACCATATTAACTGAATAAAAAACTCTCTGGCTACCCTGATTTCTTTTGAGACAATCAGTGAACACTAGTTTGGGACTAGTCCTTTGTGGAAAGGAAAACTAAAGCAAGTTCTGGACTTTCTGCCACTGAGTTGGAACCAACAGCAGATGAAATGTTGGAGAGGAGATATTGACAAGACTAACAGTTGGTGGGGGAAGGGGCAACTGGGAGTGGCAGTTGGTCTTGTGACTAGGACTTCCTTCCTGGCCCTGGAACTGGGAGGAGTCTCTTCCCAGTCTCTGGATGCAATTGTCTCTATTCCTGATTTTCCCAACTGTGGGCTCTACTTGGATCCCTGTGATCATGTTCATAGGACAAAAGGACTTAAGGGAATCAGTTTGGACTTTAAGGCTGGTCTTTAGGGGCATCATCCTGAAGAGACCGGCCTAACCAGCTCTGAAGGTCAGAACATTTCTTGTTGCTTGCTGTCTACTGCTAAGACTTTGAATATAAGAAAGCTAGCATTAGTTAGCTAGATAGGAATAAAAGAAATCCTGCAACATCCTGTGAGGCCTGGCCTCAGTTCAAAAGCTGAGAGAGACTCAAATCTCACATAGGGAAATCCCTTTTCCCTCTTCCCTGATACCTCCCCAATCCAAGCTTGTTATTAAAATTTATCTTCATTTGAATATCACAGTGAGATAAGAGGACTAACATTTCAGGGGACATAGAGGTAGCTCAAACCTCAGGGCAGTCATTCAACTATGAACTGTCCTTATTGGACCTCTGCTGGGCCACTAAGTCTGGGGGGGAGGCCTGTCCCTCAGGAGGGTCTTAGCTTACCTGCTCTGGGGTATCTCCCACATCAATCCATAGAGAAGATGTCCCCTCAGGCTATCATAAATGGCCCATTTCCTGGGAATCCCATTTTTCAAAATAGCCTCTTGGTAGGGGCATCTTTCTCCTTTTGCCTCTCCAGCTGTCATTTTCCCTTTCTCCCTTCAGCTCTGTATTCCCTGCTACAAAACCTTCAGTATTCCCTGTTCAAAATCCCATCCATTTCCCCAATAAATATTACTCCTGCACTAATCACTACTAAGCTTTGACAAAACAGAGAAAGTCAAAAGAAAGTTCATGCTCTCAAATACCTCACATGATAAAGGAAAGACAGGATTCAAACAACTATGCACAAACAAATTATATACAGCATAAATTGTAAATAATAAATAGGAGGATAGTAGAATTAAGGGGAATAGTAGAATTAAGGGGAAAGACTTTTTATGGAAAGTTGAATTTTATCTGGGACTTAGAAGGAGCTGTGGGAACCCAGAAGAGAAACAGATGAGGATGATGAGCATTCCAAAGACAGACAGTCAGTAAAAATGTTGGGAAGATGTAATTTTTTTTTTAATCTAGGAACAGCTAGGAGGCAAGTGTCATTAAATTATAGTATATAACAGTTATGGCAAACTTTTGTAATGGGTGCCAAAGAGGGCATGAAGACTGCTTTCTGTGGGCAATAGAGCTGTCATTCCCCACCAAAGTTCATTCCTAGAAAGGGAGAATGCCTCAGGAAAGGTGCTCCCTTCCCATTCTCCACTTTGCCTGATAACATTTTTTCACATCACCCATCCCTCTGACCAGTGGCCCAATGGGAGTGATTTCTCCTCCCCTGTGTGAGGTAAGAGGAGACACATGTAGCACTTGGTCTAGGGGGGGCATGATATGGCATATGGTCTCTGGGGGCAGAGGTGGGGCATGGCATATGATCTCTAAAAGATTTGCCATCACTGGTATATAACATGTTTTGGGAGAGGTAGGTGTAGTATGTTGTTCCTATTGATTTTTCCTTATTTTCTTTTTTATTAATTAAAAAAAGATTTCCCAGGTCACATGTTGATGTAATACAAGATTGCTATTGTGTTTACGCTATTTTTTTTAAAATGGAGAGCCAGAGAAAAAACAGTATTAGTGAGAGTGCTATTGGGGAGAAATACTCATAGATAATGTCCCAAATAAATTGCAAATACGGTAAAATCTATTCTAAATGCATAGGTCATCTATCCCCAAATGGCACCTGAATAATTATTATCCATCTGTCTGAGAAGTGGGGATAAACATGTTACTTATAAAAAATAGTTTTGGAACTGAAATACCACCCTATTTAAAACTTATTTTTGTGACATTTTAAATTAATAAGTTGAAGTTGGTGTGTGTGTGTGTGTGTGTGTGTGTGTGTGTGTATGAGAGAGAGAGAGAGAGAGAGAGAGAGAGAGAGAGAGAGAGAGAGAGAGAGAGAGAGAGAAAGCGAGAGACTATGGGCACCTCTCCTTCACCTTGCAAATACAGAGTATATCTTCAAGGAGAGAGGATTTTCTAAGTCCCACACTTTCAAAACCTTCTCATGAAGTTTCTTAAGTTCATCTACACTAAAATTTAGATAGATAAAATCATCTAATCACTAATATTCATCCTCATGCATAAACTGGGAGTATAAGCAGCTGTGAAATGTTGATGGTCCATTTTTTTTCTTTTTCTTCTTCACTTTTGTGAGGAGGTGGGAAATAATGCAGAGAAAGGTTTCTCCCCCACCAGGGTTTCTCAAACCTTATAAAATAGGCAGCAAATCTAGCCCTGACAGCTGCTACAATTTTATTTCCTCCTGAGAATAAATCATTTCACTTAAAGTTAAAAACAATTCTACGGACAGTCTTTGTTGGACTTTTAGTGGAAATTCTATTTGTTCTTAGGCTTTTCCTTTTTAAATGGAAGTAAAATTAGGAACATTTTCACAAAAAATACTTGGAATTAGAAGTTAAATCTTAAAATACTTGTCTAGGGTCTTAATGGCATCTTTGACATAAAAGTTTGTTTTGTCCAAAATATAATGCAAAGTAATTGAGGGTTGGCTATACATTCTGTTGAATCCTCCATTTTCTGTAAGTATAACTACTTATGTTTAGTTATTGCTATTAAAACTACTAATTTTAATTCCAATGTACTAATAGTATCTGATAAATAAATAAATAAATATAGACATATATTAATATATACATATATATATATATGTATATATATCTAAAGAGAGAGGGAGAGAGAGAGGGAGAGCATAGATTCTCATAGTTGGAAAGACATTCAGAGGTTATGTAAAATAAGTAATGCAGTCTGACTAATTTCATGATTATATTCACATTTCATGACCAGATGCAATGATGGCAATGTACAATGATGTCCACATAAGATATATATATATATATATATATATACATATATATATATATATATATATGTGATGTACCCACAAACACATTATTTGCAGATATCATTTATATAGTAAAAGTACATCCAATTACATATATATACACACACATGTATATACATGTGTAACAAAGTTAAAAAATTCATGCAAATTCTATATGCAAATGAGTGTGTGTCTGCAGCAAATAAGAAGTGAGCCACTTTAAAATTTGAATCTTTACTCAATATCACTCAAACAAGCAATTAAGTGTCTATTATATGACAAATACTGTGCTAAACACTGGAAGAATACAGACAGAAATGAGACAACATTAGTCCAGCATTGAGATAATGCTTTAAGGTTACAGAGAACTTTACACACATTATCACACTTGATTTTCACCAAAATCCATTTAGGTTAGTACTATTCTAATATACATTTTACAATGATAAAATTTAGGTTGCAAGAGATCGTGTTAGTGAGATTATCAGCTTCAGGGGCTTGAAAGCTAGGTGGTACAGTAGATAGTGCTCCGGACCTAATGTCAGAAAGACCCAATTTCAGATTAAATCTCAGACACTGATTTATTCTGTAAGCTTGAACAAGTTACTTAACTCTTCCTCAGTTTACTCAATTACAAAGTGGGGATAACAATAACATCTGTTTCTTTGCATTGTTATGTAGATCAAAAAAGATAAAATTTATAAAGAACTTAGCCCAGTACCAACTAGTTAATAGGTGCTATATAAAAGTAGCCTTTTTTAATTATAATTTTCCCAATCACATCTAGTTCTAATTTTTAATAATTTATTTCTGAGATAATTGAAATCTCTGTTCTTTCCTTTCTTCCTTTCCCTCTCTGCTTCTTGAGATGTGAAATATACAGGTTATATAAGTGCTATCATGCAATACATATTTCCATCTTTGTCATGCTATGAAACATGACATATGCCATTTATATAAGAAAAAAAACTCATGGAAGAAATAAAATGGTTTGCTTCAGTCTACATTCAGACTGCATCAATTTCTTCTATGACAGTGAAAAGTCTTTTCCATCATGAATCCTTTAGGGTTGTCTTGGATCCTTGAATTACTGAATATGCTTATGTCTTTCATAGTTGATCATCATAAATTATTATTATTATTATTACCACATACATTCTTCTTCTGGTTCTGCTTATTTAACTTTGTATCACTTAATATAGGTCCATGTTTTATGGTGGTCATCTAGTTCATCATTATGGCAAAATTGCTTTCCATTATTGTCATATACTATAACGTGTTCATCAATTTCCCAACATATGGACATCCTCTCAATTTCTAAATCTTTGCCATCACAAAAAGTGCTTCCATGAATATTTTTGTACAAAATAGGTTCTTTTCCACATCTCTGATCTCTTTGGGACAAAGAAATATCGGTGTTAAGCCGTGCCAAAGAGTATACACAGTTTAATAACCCTTCAGGCATAGTTCCAAATTGCTCTGCAGAAAGGTCATACCAGTTCAGATGATGATGATTACTATTATTATTGTTTGTCCAAGGTCTCACAGCTATTATATATATATATATATATATACATATATATATATATATAAATCCTTACCTTCCATCTTAGAATTAATACCGGGTATTGGTTCTAAGGGAGAAGAATGGTAAGAGCTAGGCAATGGGAGTTAAGTGACTTGCCCAGGGTCACACAAGTAGGAAGTGTCTGAAGTCAGATTTGAACCCAGGACTTCCCATCTCTTGGTGGGAGGTGAAATCTATGGGAACAAGAAAGGACTCATATAGTGGGGTATATATACTAAGTACTCCTTATTTCCTTATTCAAATAGAAGAACCTTTAGGATTTGAATGAGTTGCAACACTCAAATGCTGACTAATTCTTTAGACATCTATTTTAGCAGTTCAAGGATCACATATTTTAAGCCCATCTAATTCAGCCATACTAGTAGATTCCCCTGACAGATATTAAAACATTCATTCTTGAAATGGGGAGTAAGAACTGTAATGTTTTCATTTAATGGCATACACACATGGTGTATACCTACTCATATAAAAATATTACTAGCAACTCTTCTTGTGGTGGGAAAGAATTGGAAACTATAGGAATGTCCATCAGTTGTGGAATGTCTGAACAAGTTGTGGTTTATTATTGTAATGGAATGGTTTTTTGGTGCCATAATAAATGTTGAACAAGATGATCACACACACATACATGCAAAAAAAGTTAGAGTTACATGAAGTAATGCAATTATAGTAAGTTGAGTGAGTGCTGTGTGAACTTAGGGAAGTCATTAGCCTGTAAGTCTATTTTATAGTTTTTAATCTTCCTCAAATACCCATCCTCTTCCTCAGGATACTGGTACTACCAAAATGCAGACCCTTACCTTCTCATGTCTGAACAACAGCATCAGACTTCTGGCTTTTCTTTTGTCTTTAAGAATCTACCCTCTCCAAATGATTTCCCATATAATGTTTAAACTAATTTTAAAGCAGAAACCCTAACATATTGCTTCTTTCTTCTATTCACAAAGCTTTTGTAGATCTTGCCAAAGGTAGTACATGTGCTGAATCCTGAATTAAGTCAGGCAAGACAAGAGGGGGAGATGCAGAAAGAAGCTTACCAAGGGTTATTGTCAGTAAAATGGCACTGGATAGGAAGATGGCATATCATATACAAATAATAGGACCTAGAATTATGTCGCAGGATATTAGAAAATATGTGAAATGGAATTAAGTGTAAGAAGACTAGAAAGGTAGAAAGGGACCAACTTATTAAGGGCTTTAAAAGCTAAACAGAATTTTGTATTTGATGCAATAAGTAGAATTAGTTCTGCTATAAAGAAACATATGTAGTCCTAAAATTCACAATGTTATGCAAAATCATTCAATAAAACCTCAGGCTTATGAGAATAATAGGTTTAGGGGCACAAAACTCAAAAGCTTCATCAGCAACATAAAAGAGACAGCAATAAAAATGGTAGCTCAAAACATGTTTAATGGTTATGAAATCTATAAATCCTATGATGAATGGTAATGGTGTCCATAGCCTCAGGTTAATACTTGTTCTGTGTCCTCTTTGCACAGGTTGAAAAAGTTCATGTGAGACAGTACTCTTACCACCAATAGGTCCTAACGTATCATAAGATACAAAATAAATATGGCACATTACCCTGAAAAAGGTGTGCTTGTGGAAGTAGATACAGGGAACATTGGAGCTTGTGAGTTGTGAAGTGTTGTATGCTACCACTGTTTCTCAAGGGGAAAAATTTCATATAAGCAAAAGTAATGTCACATTATGCTCAAATTGTTCCCTTAATATATCAATCATATTGGAGGGGAAATTGCCTTTCAAAGCAAGCATTATAGCAGAACTGACTGTAATAAGGATCCATTGGAGTTTATTGAGTAGGGAACTGACATGATCTTAAGAATCTTTAGCAAGAACCCTTTGGCAACAGAGGTTGGAGGAATGACTGAAATAGAGGGGAAATTTCAAATAAATAGTTAAAACAGAAGGCTATTAGAACTCTCTAGGTCTGAAGTGGTGATGGCCTACACCAGAGATACATCATTGTGAGAGGAGAGAAGAGGACAAATGCAAAAGATGTTATAATTTAGAATACTTCCCCATGGTTACATGATTCATGATTTTTCTCATCCCTCTTCCTTCCCCATCCTGAATTTGACAAGCAATTCCACTGGGCTATATATATATGTATTGTTGTTCAAAACCTATCAAAAGATATTATAATGATGGAAACAAGACTTGACAACATATTTCTATCTAAATGAGGAATCAAGGATATCACTGAAATTGTGAGCTTGGTAAACTAGGACAATTGCAATATTCTTAACAGCAGTAGGAAAGCTAGGAAAAGAGAAGGATTAGAGAGATAATGAGTTCTCTTTGAGATAGGTAGACTTTTGAGATGTCCATGAAACATTAGAGTCAAGATATTCAGTAAACATTGATATGAGATTAAATGTCAGGAAAGAAGTTAGGATTGTATAACTAAGTCAAAGAGTCATTTATAAAAAGGGAATAATTAAATACATGATTGTTCATGATATTGCCAAGAGATATAGGATAGAGGGAAAATATGAGGGCACAGAACAGAACCTTGGGAAACAAACAAGTTCGGTGGATATTATTTAGAGGAAAATACAGAAGAAAAGATATGGAGGAAAAGTCAAAAGAGTAGGAAAACTAGTAAGAGTAGTGCCACAAAAAAACCAGAGAGGAGTATATTTCCAAGAAAAAAAGAATCATTACCAAATTAAAATTCTATACAAAAAGGTAAAGAAAAATGAGAGTTGAAGGAATGCCTTAACCACTTGTAGTATATGCTGATAAGGGAATACTATTGTTCCCTAAGAAAGAAATAATAAGATGATCAAAGAAAAAAATGAAGTGATGCAAAGTGCAGTGAATAGAACCTGGAGAAATTTGTAACAGTAATAATATATGATGATAAACTGTGAATGGTTCGCATATTATCAGCAAAACAATGATATAGGACAACTTCCAAGAACTCATGATGAAAAAGCCTATCCACTACCAAAGAAAGAACTGACAGTCTATTTGCAAATTGAAGTCTACCATTCTTCACTTTATTTCCTCCATGCAGTTTTTCTAGTATAAGTGATAAAGTGTCTCTATTATAAGTGATATGATCAGCATGGAAATATATATTCTATGATAACACATAAACAACCTACATCATATTACCTGCCATGACATGGAAGGGAGAGGAGTGGTGGGGACAGAGAGAACAAGGATCATAAAATATCAGAAAACAATGATTAAAATACCATTAACATGCAATCAAAAGATAAATATTAAAAAAGAATGAGTGTTAAAAAGATATTAGGTTGGGCAATTAAGGGATTACTGATAATTCTGTAAAGTTTAGTTTCAGTTTAATGATGAGTTTGAAAGTCAGAATGCAAGAGTATAGGGAAAAAATGGAAGCAATGATTGCGGCTGGAAATTGTAGATGATTTCCTCAAGGAGTTGAGTCATTACATGGAGGAGAAATATACAATGATACCTAGCAAGGGTAGTTAAATCAAGTCGTGGTTTTCCTTTTCTTACCTTTTTTTTTCCGAATAGGTAACACACAAGTGAGTTTGTAGATAGTGACAAAGGAGATAGAGAGAATTAGAGTAAAAATTAATGAGCAAGTAAGAATGAGAGAGGAAACAATGTATTAGAAAAGGTGGGATAGATTTAGAATTAAGTGTATTTTAAGGGACTTTGTTTTGGCCATGGATAAAGACCACTTCTTCAGGTAAAACAGGAGTTCAAAGAGGAGAGAGAAGGAGAAGGCATCTGTGTGAGGTAAAATGAGGAAGAAGGGAAAAGAAGGACCCCTGGGTGAGTAACCTCAATAATTGGTATGAAGAGTGAGGCAATGTCTTTGGACTAAGAAGATTACCCAGGACATTTAAGGAAAGTCTTTTCAACTTTGGAATAGTTATGGCAAATAAGGTTGTAAACTGATTAGAGATGTTTAAAAAAATTCCCTTCCCACTGTGAAAATCCTGTTGAGATTTTATACATAAATTTCTAATGAACCCTGTTATCAGAGTTTATGATTTTCTCCAGCTCCATTTGTCAACACATGAATAGTACTGAAAACTATGGAGAGTAGGAATAATCAAAAATTAAGATTTTTCATGACATTAATAGAACAAAAGGGCAAGAGACTCAGGGATAGAAAAGAGTATGGAGTTGAACTAGTTCACCAGTGATCTATATGAGGAAGGAATGAGAGTTTATGTAGTGTTTTGGTGATGGCTTGGGAAGGAATTGAGGATTGGAAGCACTGAATAATATGGAAAAGATTAATAGAAAGAACATAGGTTATTGGGGGAAGGAAGGTTTCAATGATAACAATTATAATCAGATAAGACAATCTCAGAGTTAATAAACATGGAAGCAAATCACATGGGTAATGGCAAGCAAAATAAAAATATGTAAATATATGTACCTAAGGTCTTATTGAGGAGTGGGTCATATTAACTGAAAAATATGAGGAAATGAGAAGTTAGAGTAGCTGAGTTAGTATTAATATGCATGTTGATATCTCCTAATATGAAGCAGGAGTAGAGGTAGATAGTCTAAAGTCATTGAACATATTGAAGTGTCCAGGTGATCACTAATTAATAGCTATAAGAACCTTGAGTCAATGATCAATTTGAATACATTGAACTTTAAAGGGGAAAAAGATGACTGAGTGATGGTAGTAGCAGGAGAGTATGGAAGTGGCAATGGAATGAAGGATGATTCCAACATATTCAATGATTAGGTCTAGCGTGGGGAAAACAGTGTGCTGGAGCTTATAACCACCCTAAAATTTATTGTTAAAAATTATGGCTAAAATTGTTAAAATCAGTGTGAGCATTACCTCATTGTTGTTGAGTGTCTAGATTGAATAAAGTATTGGAAACTAATAATACAAATTAAGCTTGAAATTATCTGGGTACATTTTTCTAGATATTGTTATTAAATATTTACTAGCAGATCCTTGGATTGAGTGTAAGTCCAACTAGAACTTCAAAGAATATTGAGGAGAAGAGAAAAAAGGGCATAATATGAAAATAATTTATTAATTATGAAGCAGATATGTCAGAAAGTGGAGTGGAAGGGATAGATAGGTCTAAAGTGGAGAATTTTGGGGGTGAACTTGAGGTAGATGAGAGTAATAAAGCTGGCACTCTGTGTGGAAGGGGGAATTGTATAATAACAGCTAGAGGCTCTGAATCATTGGGATTTGGAGGAGTAGAATCGAGAAAGATGAGGATTACTGCACAGGAATGAGTACAAGTATATATCAAGTACTAGAAAGATATTTTTTGAGGTAGGCAAATACTTAGAATTCCTGAGGTCCTCTTCTGAAGTTCAATGTCATAGTGAAGATAATGAATGCTCTGAGGCCTCAGATAGTCACCTCAAAACAGGAAGAATAAAAGATATAGGTATGTCTTTAAAAAGTCCAGAAAAGAGGCAAGAGTGAGCAATAGCAATTCAAATTCTAAGAAAGGCATACAAAACCCTAGAGAATTCCCTTTAATATAATTAGAGGCAACCAATAAGCAACTTAGGTATAGGGTTGACTCAGAACTCCCTAGGAAATCCAGCATGCAGAGAAGCCAATTTAGGTCTCTTTAGAAAGTGTAAGGA
This sequence comes from Monodelphis domestica, assembly GCF_027887165.1. Taxonomy (NCBI): domain Eukaryota; kingdom Metazoa; phylum Chordata; class Mammalia; order Didelphimorphia; family Didelphidae; genus Monodelphis; species Monodelphis domestica. Next base: position 251,219,835 of record NC_077229.1, read on the forward strand.
GTGTAGGACAGAACCAAGATATTATAGAAGATACAAAAAACAATCTAATCTCTACCCTCCAAAACATGATATAATGCTTCAAAACTAATTTTGAATGAGCAAAATAATTTTTCTCAGTCCAAAACAACTTACAAGTTTGGCAGAAAACATCTAGTGCACTGTTATGGAACTGGAGCACAAAACAGAACTCTAAAGGAGTTCCCATAGCATCAGATATTAGGAAGAGCTAAATCAGCAGAAAGCTGTCTGGAGATCTCAGTCACAAATGGTAAGAGGGGTTTGACAACTGCTCATGAGGAGACTACAGAGGTTCCCTTGCTCTCTCTGGGTGAAAATTTTTTGTTACATTGTCCATTCAGAGAACCAGGTCACAGTACAAGAAAAGTTGTCTCAGAGTAAGGAGGAATACTACTACAAACCTTATAGCTACAGGGGACTTGGGAACCCTGGGAATAGTTTCAAGGCAGAAAATATTGCTTGTTATCACTCATAGAAAAGAGCATAGGCCAGGAGTATATTAAACATATCTTTTCTTAGAATATACCACCTTGGAAAAAGTGAAATTTTATAGATACCCAGAGATAGATTTGAAGATAGTTATACAAAGAACCTGAAGTTTGGAACAGTGCTTCCTTCATCAGTTTCAGAGTCCAATTTTAACAATTGTTTTAAGTTAAAAGAAAAGAATAAAAGCTGGAAAATGAGCAAAGAATAAGAAAGAAAATCAGCATAGAGTGTTATTTTGGTAATGGAAAAACCAAAATACAAACTAAGAAGAAAACAACAAAGCCAATAGGGCTGCATCCAAAACTTCCAAGAAAAGTATGAATTGCTCTAAAGTCCAAGAAGAATTGATGGAGGAGTTCAAAATGAATTTTAAAAGTCAAATAAGAGAGGTAGAAGAAAATATTGGAAAAGAAATGAGTAATGCAGGAAAATCAAGCAAAATCAATGGCTTAGTAAAGGATACACAAAACACTGAATAAATTAACAACTTAAAACATAGTAAGATACTTGGTAAAAGAGGTAAAGAATTTGGCTAATTGGAATATATATATATATATATATATATATATATATATATATATATATATATATATATATATATATATATATATATATACAAAACTGCACTAAGGAAAACTTCTTAAAAAGCAGAATTGACCAGATAGAAAAAGAAGTGCGCAAAATTCACTGGTGTAAAAAACTCTTTAAAAAGTAGAATTGGCTCAAATGGAAAGTAAGCCACAAAAGCACACTTAAGAAAATAAGGCTTTAAAAAGTAAAATAAGGCAACGTGGAAGCTAATAAATCCATGAAAGAACAGTAAACAATAAAAATTCAAAGGAATGAAAAATATAGAAGAAAATGTGAAACATTTTATGAGAAAAACAACTGACCTGAAAAATAAATCCAGGAAAGATAACCTAATAATTATTGGATATCCTGAAAGCTATGATAAAAAAAAAAGAGCCTAGATATCATCTTTGAAGAAATTATCAAGGGAAACAAACCTGATAGTCTAGAACTAGAGAGTAAAATAGAAATTGAAAGAACCCATTGATCAACTCTGGAAAGGGATCCTTAAAGGATAACTCCTAGGGATATCACAGATAAATATCAAAACTCCAGGTAATGAAAAAAAATATTACAAGCAGCCAAAAGAGAAACAGTTCAAATATCATGGAGCCACAGACAGCATATAAGATTTAGCAGCTTCTACCTTAAAGGATAAGAGAGCATGGAAAATGATATTCCAGAAAAGAAATCATAGAACTTCAACCAAGAATTATTTAGCAGCAAAACTGAGTATAATGTTTCAGTAGAAAAATTGGTATTTAATGAAATAGAGTATTTTCAGATATTTCTGATGAAACAACCAAAGCTGAATGCAAAATTTGACTCTCAAATATAATACTCATGAGAAGCAAAAATAAAAAGGTAAATAAGAAAGAGAAATCAAGACATTTTGTGAGGTTAAATTTTTTATATACCTATATGGGAAGACAATTCTTGTAATTCCTTTGAACTTTTCCATTATTAGAGGACTTAGAAGGAGGGGGTTACATACATATAGAGAGGGAAATGTTGTGAACTAAATGTGGTGGTAAAAAGTAAAAAAAAATATAGATACATTGGGAGGAGTAGGAGGGTGAAATAGAATAGGATTAATTACTGCACAGAGGAATGAAAGATTTTACTGGGGAGGGGAAGATGAGGAAGGTGGAGAGCTCTTCAGAATTGTATCAAAGATGGAAACATATATACAATCAATAGGGTATAGAAATCTTTTTTTAGGAATGTAGGAGGGGAAAGGGGATAGGAGAAGGCAGTTGGGACTGATAGAAAAGAGATCAATTTAGGGGACTGGCTGTCAGAAACTAATTTTGAGAAAATAGGTTGGAGAGCAATACACAATAATCATAATTTTGCAAAAAAAAGTATGTCTCTATAATAAAGTTCTCATTTCTTAAATGCATAAAGAAATGACAATTGGCAAATAGTCAAAGGATATAAACAGGTATTTATCAAACAAAGTAATTAAAGTTCTCAATAGTCATTCAAATAATGCTCTAAATCAGCATCAATTAGAGAACACAAATTAAAACAACTAAGAGGTATCACCCCACACTTATCAGATAGACTTTTATAACAGAAAAGGAAAATGACAAAAGTTGGTGGACATTTGGGAAAACTGAAACATGAAAGCACTGTTGGAGTAATTTGTAAACTCATTCAAAACATTGTAGAGATAAATTTGGACCTATGAACAAAGGGCAATAAAACAGTAATATGACCCAGTAATACCATGACTAAGTTTGTTTCCTAAAGAGATAAAAACAAGATATGTAAGGATCTACATATACAAAATATTTAAACCAGATATTTTTGTTGAGGGAAAGAATTGGAAAGTGAGGAGATATCCTCCAATTGGGGAATGGCTGGATAAATTATAGTATAGAATTTCAATGGAATACTATAATGCTAAGAAATGATGAGTAGGAGGAACTCAGGAAAATCCTGGAAAGACTTAAATGAACTGAAGCAGAGTGAAGTAAGCAGAATCAGGAAACATTGTACACCATGACTAGAATACTATAAAAAGAACAACTGAATGACTTATCTATTCTGAGCAATTCAACCAAACCAAACCAAAACAATCCTAAAGACTTAGCAAAAAAAAATGCCATGTGCTTCTAGTGAAGGAATTGATGGAATCTGAATCCAAATCAAAATGAACTTTTTTCACTTTATTTATCTTTTATTTTGTTAGAATTTCTTTCCATAAAAGGATTAGTATAGGAAAATGTTTAATATGATTACAAATGTTAAATCTATATGAGACTCTACCATCTGAGGGAGAAGGAAGAGAGAGAATTTGAAACTCAAAATTATGTGTAAAATGTTGGAAATTCTTTTTACCTCTAATTGGGGAAAATAAAATTTAAATTTAAAAAAGAAAAAAGTCTCAGGAGTAAAGAGGATAAGTGGCAAGTGTCCTAAATCCAAATCATCTTGAAAAGAGATGCCTTACATAAAAATAGAAAAGCTTAAAAATAGGGGGTTAGGTGGGCAAGGGGAAAAAGATAGTGATTTTTTTTTTACTTGATGAATTTGAGATACCTATGGTATTTCACAGTGGAGATAGTGAAAAGGAAATTTTGAAAGTACAGTTGAGGAGACGAGTTCAAACTGGTTATGTATATTTGAAAGCTAATTAGATAGAAATGATAATTAAATCAGTGGAAGTGATAAGATAATTGAGAGAAAATATTGAGAATGAAGAACAGAAACACCAAGACAGAGATCCAAAGTACAGATAATGACCCAGGGAAGGAGACTAAAAAGGATCTCTCAGGAAAATAACTATTACAAAGCAATGTCATGAAAATCTAAGGAGGAGAAAGCATACAGAAAGAGGGAATCATCAGCAGTAGAAATTGTTGTAGAGAGTTCAAGATGGATGAGAACTATGAAAAGACTAGTAGACTTGGCAATAAAGAGTTTGATGCTAACCTGAAGGAAACAATTATGATTAAGTGGTGTAGACAGATCTAGACTGCTAGAGTAGGAGAAGTAGAGCTAAAGAGAATAGATAAATGTATTTAAGATTGTAGAATTATTGATTTAAAACTAGAAGTATCTAAAAAGATCATGTTTTCTAACACACATATTCAAATGAGCAATGTAGAGAGTTTTCATGACTTGTCCACGTTTTCTTGTTAATAAAAAACAGGACCTGGACTGGAATCTAGATCTTCTGAATCTTGCCTTCCTTCCACTGTTCTTTACTACCTTAGGAAATTGACTATAAAAGAGAAGAAAGATAAAGGGTGGGAACTTGAAGGATTGTTACAGTCAGGGGTTTTGTGTCATTTTAAGTTATTTAATTTTTATTTTATTTTTTATGGTGAGAAGAAATTTGAGATTGTTGGAAAACAATAATGAAGAAGCTGGCAGATACAGTGGAGCTGTAAATAAGGGAGAGGGGAAAATTTAAAGATCAAGCCACCAGATGACATGAGACAGAATGAGATCAAAGTCTCAGAGGAAATGGAATTTTTTTAAAGTGTCCACTTTCTCCAGAGATCAGAGCAAAGAAGGATGAGTGGGAAATTCAGTTGAATAGAATTAAAATGTGGAATTGTGGAGGCGAGGGAACTGTATGACAGAATGGTCTCCATTTATGCAGTGAAATATATGAGAAAGTCCTTTACTAAGACAGAGTGGTGATGAGTTTAGAATAGAGAACATTTCAAACAGCAGCTCCATCATTAAAATTAGATAATTGGTCAGTGAAAAGTAGCATGATGGACATGTAGCAGTGAGAACCCAGTTAATAGAGTGAACATCATTAATCTATAATGGATCCAGTTAATACATTTGTCTGACTTTCTTCAGAATATTCAGAAATAGTGGAAAAAATAGATGGTGGGAGTAATCCAGGATTTGGTTCCAGCATTATTTCAATACAGAATAATGCCCTTCTTCATGGGCTACATGTGGAGATTTTGTAAAAAAAAAATTGTCTGGGATAAAAGTGGCCAGAATTTTTTTTTAATAAAAAGCTCTTTTTTGGGGCACATTTCAAGTTTGATTTTAATAAATATCATGTACTACCTGACATTACTTTCATTCCACCAGGAAGATTATCTGATGCTGTCATTCTATGAAAATAACAAATTGATCTACTTGAGTAGATTAACTGTTGCCCTGCCTCATGAATTCTATTTGTGAACTTCAATGGATCTTTTTTGTTTTTATTTAGACCTTTTTGCCATTCCTTATGCAAAACACTGAATCTCTTATTTCTATGCCCTTAAACAGGCTGTCAGCCATGCCAGGACTGCCCTCCCTCCTCTTATAATACATAGGTTCCTTGAAAATTCAGCTTCAGTATCCCCTTTTTAGTCATTTCTCAATCATCTCCTCTTTTCTCATTCCTCAATCCAGATTCTAGCTTATTGCTTTCTGATACTCTAAATGGATCAGAGATTTAGACTTCTAAGGCATTTTAGAGATCATCAAATCTGCCTGTCTCAACTAATAAATAAGAAAACTGAAGCCCATCAAGGTTAAATAACTCACATATGTTCTAGTTCTGATGAAAGTAGGATTTAAGCATTGCCCACTCCCCCATATCTTCCCTTTCATCATATTAATTCTTTCATGTTGCCTCACATGAGACAATTTACCCCAGCTTTCTTTGCTTTTTTTCCCAGGGTATTCCTTTTTCTTATCCCTTGACTTTTAAAATGTCATCCTGTTATTTTCAACTTACTTCCGGTACTCTTTATATGTTCCTATTCATTGCTCTAATAATGATAAAGTTCTTAAGTATATTCAGTACTTTTAAAGATCCTAAGTACTTCAAGTATATTAGGTAATTCCAGTATCATAGATATCTTAAAAATCTTAGTTATCTTCTGACTAGTAACAGAATCAGTTTAACCCCATTATTTCTCTTGATTATCTTAAAGTATCTTAAATATCACTTAAACTGTAAGCATCTAAAGTATTCAATCTATCATTTTTTCCATGAAAGGAAAGTATTCAAATTTAATGTTTTAACTATCTTAAATATCTCTTAGGCCATAAGTATCTTAAGTATTTGATTTCAGTTATCACTTTTCCATGCAAGAAAAATAAATGTTTAACAACTTAAATATTGTTTCCCTTGATTATTTTAAATATATTACTTATTGTACATATTTTCTGTACTCTATAAAACTCAAGTACCTTAATTACCACTTTCCTATACAGGCATGTGATTAGTTTGACTCCACTGACTCCTTTTTTCTGTTTACCTTTTTATTCTTCCATTTGTTGAATTTGATTATTATATTTTATTTTCAGCTTTGGCCTTTTCATCAGGAATGCCTGGAATTCCTCTATTTAATTAAATGTCCATTTCTTCCCCTGGAGTATTATCCTCAGTTTTTCTGGATAGATGATTTTTGGTTGTAGGTGATCCTTTGATTTGTAAAATATCATATGTCATGTTTTCTGATCTTTTGATGTCGAAGCTGATCAAATGTGTTGTCCTGACTATGATTCCACAATATTTGATTTTTTTTCTGGCTGCTTGTGGTATTTTCACTTTGATTTAGGAGCTTAGTAATTTTGCTATAATATTCCTGGGTTTTTTTAATTTGTGATTACTTTCAAGAGATGACCAATAGGTTCTTTCAATTTCTATTTCCCCCTTTTGTTCAAGAACATCAGGGCAGTTTTCCCTGATAATTCTTTAGAATATGGTGTTCTGATTCTATTTTGATCATTACTTTCAAATAATACAACGTTTCTTAGATCTATTTTCTAGCTTAGCAGTTTTTTCAGGTAGAGATTTCCAATTTTCTTCTATTTTTGCATTCTTTTGAATACATTTTTTTTCCAGTTGTCTCATGAAGTCATTAACTTCCATGTGTTAATTCTAATGTTTAGGGGGGCATTTTCTTCTTTGAGACTGTACTTCTTTCTTAGGAAATTATATTCCTGTTTAAGGTACTATTTTTTTTTCTTTTTTCCTTTTTTAGAGAACCATTTCTTCAGTATTTTTGTTCTAAATTGTTGATTTTTTTCTTTCATTTTCTTTTCTAATTTTGCTTCTAAGTTTCTTAATATTAATTTTTCAATCTTTTTTGGGGGGATTCTTGCAGAGGTTCAATTTGGGCTTGATATCCTTTCACATTTTCTTTTGAAGTGCCAAATATTTTCACTGTTGTATTGCTTTCTTCTGACTTTGTATTTTGTCCATCTCTCTGGTGACACATTTTTCTGGTGTCAGACTTCTTTCCTATATTTTGATATTTTGGGGATGTTATTTCCCTTGATTTTGTCTATATGCTAAAACTTAGTTCTGTTCCTAGTATAAAATTTAAATTAATATCCAATAACTCCAAGTATTAAATTTTATAAAGTTTATTGATAATAACTTGAAGTAAAAAGAAAATAAGCTAAAATAAATAGAAATTCAAACATAATTATCTAACAAAAGTAAGATCACATGAATAAGTTCTCCTGCCTGCCCCAAAGCCCACTTCCACAGCTATGGCTAAGGGAAAAAAGAGGGAAAGGCCAGGTCATACACAAACTTTATCTCCAAAACATAAGGACATAACATGAGAATGAAAGTGGGATGCTGGGATTTAGAGTCCTGGGGAGCAGATCTTAATTACACAATCCCCCCTTGTGATTCAAATGGAAAATGAGCATATAGAAATCTCCCAGATTTATATGCCTAGTTTCCCCATGGAATCAGTACACATAACCAAATTATATCTCTAAAGATCTTTAACTAGAGATACATACAATATTGTACCTTCTAAGGGGAAATTATAATAATTTGGGGATAAGTGGGAAATAAAAGTGAAAGAGAACAAAACTAATGATTTCTAGGCACACTGACAAAAAAAACAATTAGGAGGCAACCCCCTTTGGCTTAAGAGTTTACATTCAAAATAAATATGTTCAACCCCCACAGTTCAAACCACTACGTCCCAAAGTTCATTCTGGATCTTTTGGTACAGTGTGTGGTTTCTGTAGGCATTTCCATGGGTACCTTCTCCAAACAGTTCACTTTCTTGATTCAAACAAAAAAAATTATAAATCTAGAGTTTTATGACAATAATACAACACCCCTCCCCACAAGGAGGGTGTTGACCAATACACAAATCACCCTAGGATACAAGGATGAGTTATGAGGTATGTGAATCAATTATTAATAGGTAGTCAAAAACATAAAAAATAGGAGAAAAGGGAAAAAAACACAATCAAATTTAAATAGTATATAAAAATTCTGAATAAGCAAGAATAAGCCCATAACAGGTTCTAGAATCAGGATTCAAAAAAGTGATTTTTGTCCCACAAGCTTGTAAAACCATTGCAGCAATATGCACTTTTCTAATCAGCAGTCAGGACTACATAAAATTGCTACACTATGAAGGAGAAATAAAAAGGACTAGATTTTAAAGCAGAAGGGAAATATCATTTTCTGGTCTGATTTTACCTTTATTTATAGCAGTGGTTCTCAACCTTTCTAATGATGTGACCCTGCAATACAGTTTCTCATGTTGCAGTGACCCCAAACCAAAAAATTATTTTGGTGGCTACTTCAAAGCTATATTTTTGCTACAGTTATGATTCAGAATGTAAATACCTGATATGCATTATGTATTCTCATTGCTACAAATTGAGAGGTTGAGAATCACTGATTTACAGGGATAGGGGACCAAAAATGTCAGCCAAACTGAGGTAATTTGTTTGAATCTGGCACAGGGAAATCCTGCACCTGACATTATCAAACAGCTGCTTCCTTGAATCACAAAACAAGTCCTTTATCTTGGCACAGGTTCCCATCAATCACACTAGGACTGATTGGTCTCCTTGACCTTGTGCTTCTTGGCACTATAAAATGGCTCTTCTATGATCACCTTCTCTTGGAATCAGACACAATCATTAGTCAAAGTCCCATAATATTAAACAATCAATGGCAGATTTTTGTAGTCTAAGGCTTTGGGGTATGCGTTAATATTAAAGCTAATTGATATTGTAAACTTATATTAGTGCAAAATTAAAAAAAAACATTAATATTGGTAACATGTGCTTCAGGTACAAAAAAGGAGAGAAAAAAAGAAAACTCAAATACTCTATTGTACATAAAAGGAAAAAAAATAATACAATTAAAAAAATAAAAAATATATAGTTCACAATCAGTAACAAACTGTGTTTGTCAAGGAGAGGCACAATCCAAAGGTTTCTCACCTAAAAATGAGATCCATTTTCTTTATAACTTGGCTATGATGCACAGTGTGATTGCACATAATTTTCAGCAAATAATAGCTTTATAAATCAGTAGTAAAGCAACTAATGCACATTCGAAGAAGTACCAAAATCCCTAAAATCACAAGAGCAAATGAGTCTCTATAGCCACTGAAGCTCATAGATACTGATCACAAGTTCTCCAGATCTAACTGATCTTTCAACCTTGATTGAGATATTTTTAACAAAGTCTATTACTGTCATCATTTAAAAAATTGAAAAGAGAGCCCAGAAAAATCTCTGTACTGCTAATGAAAACCTTTTGAGTCTAAAAGGTCACCAAAAATCTAGGTCATTCTGCTGGAAATATAGAGTAAGCTGAAGAATTACAAATATAAAAACCATCCAGAAGCCTCTAGGCTTCATGGGAAATGCCCCCTCTCAGGAGCCATCCAGGGATACCACTCCCTCTAAGAATAATAACCTTTACAACTGTAAGGATAATTTAGGGTTGTGATTTGATTTTTGGTCACCAGGGGATATCCCAAATAAAATACTCAAATCAGTTTGGAAATATATGGTGGTTTAATCAATATGTAGGGAAGTAATCAAGGAGAAGAGAGAGGGAAAAGGTATAGGATTTCTCCTGCCCGTCCTGTGCCAGGTGAGCCATGAGGTCCTTGAAGATTAGAGGCTTCTCTAAGAAGATAGTCTTTGGAAGGTAAAGGAAAGAGAAATCAACCTAAACTCTGAGAGATCTCAGAGAAGAGCCTCACCAAACTAGGTTACTAGGCTTCCTCCAGTATGGTATCAATGAAAACTCACAGCTAAACCCGGACAATAGCAGCTGCCATGCCAAGATGCTGACACGCTCAGCAAGCTGCCACCAGCCACCTCTCCACTGTCAAAGAGACCAAAGAGAGGAAGTGATGCAAAATATATAGACAGTTTTACATCATTTTCTTGCATCTCACATGTACCAATGATATCTTAGCCATGACTTAGAACAGCCCAAGGGTCTGCCAGTTGTTTCTGATTTGTCATTTGCTAGCACATGTCCATCATAGGTCATCCTCCTAAATACATAATCCTTAAGTATGGGTGTAGACATTCCTGATTTTGTTAAAATAAGTAGGGTGCAGTAATCTAAAGTTCACACCCCTCCCATATGAGACGGTAACAGCCATAAAAGGCATGTCTATATGTCCCATCCATTACATTTTTATAAATGTGGAGGTGGAGAATACAATAGTGCTATTGCACTTCATTCTAACTACTAAATGGACTTTTACTTCTTGTTACAAGCAACTCAAGGTAGGAAAATGATCAGGCAGAGGTAATTGTGCTACTAGATATCTAAAAATTACTCCTGAAGACCCCTTCAAATCAATTTGAAAATTTTTGATCATTAAATTCTCCAAAGGTTGTATACAGGTTGTAACCATTTTGATGGAGTCTATCCAGCATCATCTATGTGACAATTAACAAAGGCAAAAAGGAAGGAAAGGTTGTATAGGCAATATGTGATTTAAATGGATCTGGTGACAAACCCAGTATCCATAAGGTCTTATGGCCAAGCCATGGAACAGGTTCGCTCAACTTCACTATGGGCTTTTACAAAGGTATTTTTTCTACTTCAGTCATATGGAGAGGGTACAAATAAAGACAATAACAGAACATATAGCTAATGGTCAAAACACAGTAGCTGAAAATGACAGTGTAACAGAAGATATTAGATTATATTAATATGTGAACTTAAAAAACAAAATCAATTCATAAAAAAATCAGCAAATACAATATATGTGACAGGATACAGGCACTGAATAAAAGAGTCCATTTCTTCAATTCCAATTGCTACATTACAGAGACTTCTTCACTATTTAGAGGGGACCAAACTGAAAAAGTTAACATTGATAAAACAATGGATTCTGAAAAGACTTAAAAATTCATTGCCAGACTTTTTAAGGTTCCTTCCTCTTTCCAGTATCATCAACCATCTGGATTCTTTTGGTTACATTTTTGGGGTTCCCCATACCTGCACTGGGCATAGTGTGGATGAACCCCTTATAGGATATGTTGCAGAGGCTGGGCATGCTTAAATTGTAGGGGGGGGGATGAATCTCCCTTTTGAATTTTGAAATTACTCAAGTGTTTCTCAATACTATCTATTTGAGTCTGTAGTTTAATCAAAGTAACTTTGTGTTGATTTTTCTTGAGGAGAAAATATGATATGAATAAGAGTCCTCCCAGGAACTGTGCTAAATAAAACCATTCTGAAGTGTTGAACAGTTTGAACTCAGTAAAATTCTCTGGTAATAAAAACTATTTCAAATTGAAGGAAAATTGTTCCCTCATTTGCAGTATGATTTTAAATACCATTCTTAGACACTCCCCTCTTATCTAGTTTAAAAAATGGAGGGTGGCTAAAAAGCTTTAGCTAAAAGAAAAGGCAAAAGCTTTTGCCCCACCCTCACAGCCAGGAGTGTGGAAGCCCCTCTGGATTATTTTAAATTCAACTTGGGAGCTTATTGGGGTTGGGAGTAAATGGAAGTAGGCAGGGTGGAAGGGTCAGGAGGTCTCCTGCTCGCCACCCATCCAAGCTGTACTGTTAGGCTGCTGCTAGTCTAATAAGTCATTTTGGCTCCAAGCTACAGCATGCTTGAGACCCAAGTGGGGGGGAGAGGTATAGCTGGGCTGGCAGGGGGCCACCTACTTAGCTTCTCATCTTCCATGAAGGGGGAATCCATATTGCTTGCTGGCAGCAGCGAGGAACACCAGCTCAGATGGATATGATGCAGGAGGAGACACCATTACTCCCTGGAGGGGAAAGGCAAAAAATCCATGGCAGGAGAAATGTGGTTTTATTCTATTCACTTAGAGAGAAGTAAGGGTCCTAAAACTCCAGACTTCTGGTCACCACAATGTAAGATTTAAATTAATATCCAATAACTCCAAGTATTATATTTTATAAAGTTTGTTAATAATAACTTGAAGTAGAAAGAAAATAAGCTAAATGAAATAGAAGTTCAAACCTAATTATATATGAAAAATAAGACAATGTGAGTAAGTTCTCCTGCCTGCCCAAAAGCCCACTTCTGCAACTGCGATCAAGGGTAAAAAGAGGGAGGGGGCAGGTCACACAGAAACTTTATCTTCAAAACATGAGGATGTAGTGTGAGAATGAAAGTGGGATGCTGGGATTTAGAGTTTGGGGAGCAGATTCTAATTACACACTAGGGTGGAGGGAGTACTATCCCCTGCTTGTACTATACCTGGGATTGATTAGCTGTTTGGGTCTTAGACTGAGCACTATGCAGAGGTGGTCTGGCTGGCCTGCTGTGTGGAGCTGTGCAGCTGTTCAGTTCATCTGGTTCAAGTTGAGTTCTGCTCAATACCAGCAAACTTGATCTTACTAGGCTATTTTTCTCCCATTGTTGCTTGTTTTATATTGTGTTGCTTTCTGCTCCTGCCCGGCTAGGCTGAGTTGGATCTGCTCTTTCCTCTGCTGCTTATACTGTATTACATCTGAGTCAGCAAAGGCTTTTTCATTGCTCCCTTCTTATACCCCCATGAGATAAGTCCTCCTCACTGTCTCTCAAGGATGTTCTAGACTGGAGGACTAGCCCATCCCTTCTTTTGTTGGTTCTGCTGCTCTGCTATTTCTTTTATGGCTTTTTACCCCCTTTATCGGTCATTTGAAGGGTGGTTGGCAACCTTTGAGTGTTTCTTAGGGACCATTTTTGCTCTACTTTATAGTGACTATGCTTAACATATCCCAGTATCTGGCAAAAAGAAGCTTTTAATGAATCACGACCGAGAGATAGTTAAATGATTAAACAATGTACACTATTGTATCTAGTGAGAAATTTGTCATAATTTCTATGAGTATAACTTTTAAATAACATAAACAAAACCATCAAAAAAACCCTAAAACAAAAAAGAGAACCAAAATCTTCCCTTAATTATCCCAATGTCTAATTCCAAACTTTTCAATGTTTTATTGGTTATATTTTTGTTATTTTTGCAGAGTGAACATTTATCTTACTTAAAATGATTTTGCATTGTAAACTTCAGGAAAATCAAATTAGGCAAGTATGTTCCACAGAGATGCTTTTTTTCCCTCATTACCCACACTTTCAAAGTTTGTCATGATCCTCTATTGTGGTCAGATTTTTGTTTATAAAGAGCAAGGACACATTTATGGGAGGATTAGCTGATTTTCTGCAAATTCTCAGAATTAGTGATTTTTTTTTACAAAAAGAAAGTAGAAAGTACGTGATATCCCCAAAGCACATATAAACATTATTAGCCAACAAAATTACACTTGCTGAAACAATCCCCACAATCAATATATCAAGAAAGGGGATGATAAATAGCAACAAACAAGATTCTTTCAGATTTCCTATAACCATTTAATCATCAAAAATCAGCTGTGGAGGCAGTTCCCAAAGGAGTACTATAGGGAAATTAAAAAAAGAAGTTCCTGATACACATATATTGATCACCAGCAGATTATCAAGAGTGAAATATTTAGTGCAGTACTGCCAAGTATAGCTGTAAGTCTAATTGTAGATCTAAACATATGCAGCAAAAGTAATTCCTATTCATTCTTCAAATTTTAATTTTTCCATGATAAATGAATACTTTAGTCCCTACTCAGAACAAAATTCTCTAAAAACTAACTATTCAATCTCTGGTCTTCTTCCCATTCTGACCCTTTAATTTGTTTAGTAGTTCTAAATTCCTTAAGTAGGATCAGTTTGATGATCAATTAAATGGCTATCAATACTCTAAAGCACAGTATATGTCTGTAGCAGGGTGATGAATATTCTTCTAAGTGCTTTAGTTCAATGTCTGGTTTTGTGGTTTATTTGAATTTTTGCAGTTTGTTGCAGCCATGATATAGAGTGAGGTTAAAGAGTAGTTTTATAGCAACAAATTATAGTTGTATTCAAGTCTTATTTATCATAGGGCTATTTTTTGTGGATAATTCTGTGGATCTCTGATTTCAATAGCATGGGTTCTCCTTTATGAGACTATAATTCTTGCATGTTTTTCATTTTGTGGGATTCTTATCCCCATTTTTTGATATATACCTCAGAAAAGATCTACCCAACAAACTAGTATGTTTACCCATTTTCATTCCGGTTGTCCATTTTTGTCTTCCATTATCAAAGCCTAAGTAATTTACCTCTTCTTTTAATCCCACAAACACGACTTTTTTTTTTTTGCATTTGTCTTAAATAAGTTATCACAGTAACATGCCATCACTGTATATTCCTATTGCCTTTGGGTATACTTGTAATAGAGATTCTTCAGAGATAGTTGTTTCTCATGATTCATAACCACATATCATTGATTCATAAGCATGTCTGCAAAAATACTTATTTTAATAAAATTATATGAGTCAATGAGCAGTTGGAGACCACACTAGAAGTATTAAGAATTTTCAAAATGTGACCTGGTCTGATCACTTTCTGCTACTCTATTTTAGTGCTGACATTGTCCATATGCAGTTACTGTCCATGATATTAATATTTAATTACTTATTATTTGAATGATTGCCAATTCAGTTGTATATCATAATCTGGGTACCATGTATTTTTCATCTACTTTCTTTCTATAGTGTCAGTGGTTAGACTAACTTCTTTCATATTGCTTTGCATTTCAAAGCAGAGGATTTGTAATGTTCAGTGGTTTAATATAATTAACAGGATAGCAGCAACTTTGATTTATAGCTTGAGGGGAATTTAGAAGCTTTCTATTTCAATCTTTCATTCTACAGATGAGGAAGCAATGATTCAGAGATGTTATGTGATTTATTTAAAATAGAGATAATAAGTAGCAGAAGTGCAATTTAGACCTTTGTTTTCTGCCACCAAATCCAACCTTTTTTCTAATATACAAGGGCATTGGTAAGTAAATTAATATGGAGAACATTGCACATCACTGAGGAATACTGGTTTGAATGAAGGTTGGATAGAGTATTTGTCCCATCCCTGGAGATGAACAACTTGAGGTTGGCGAACATGTGTCTTTCTATTTTAGATAACTCATGATCATTAAGCATAGAGACCTACATAGTCAGGGTGGACTGGTAAATATTTAACTGAATTTCAAAAAAACACCAATAGCAATGATATGTACAAGAATATT
This sequence comes from Monodelphis domestica, assembly GCF_027887165.1. Taxonomy (NCBI): domain Eukaryota; kingdom Metazoa; phylum Chordata; class Mammalia; order Didelphimorphia; family Didelphidae; genus Monodelphis; species Monodelphis domestica. Next base: position 251,235,252 of record NC_077229.1, read on the forward strand.
ATGTTTGGCCTACATTAGTAACATTTTCTTTCCCACTTTCATAAATACAATCAACCAAACAGTGAGTCAAATCCTGATTTGCAGCATTTGCTGAATCATGAGGTATAATTGTTCACATTAAAAAATTTTCCATTTTAGTAACCAATACAAGCTAACTCTACCACATTCTTGCCATTGTCATATTTTTATGAAAGTAGAATACTTCTAATGTGTGCCTTCAAGGAAAGATTTTTCTCTATTGAGTAAAACACCTTTAAAGAAATAGTTACTTAATCTTTTTAGCTCAATTATGTAACCATGAAGATATAGCCTACCAGAGAAAGTCATTAATGAATCTACTCTTTTTTTTTCTTTTATTCAGGAGCTTCCTTCTTAGACACACATATCTATATATATAATAAATATATGTATATACATATATAGATACATGCAAAATATGCATTCACACACGACACATAAAGATATATGTATTATTTGTAATAATTAAATTTATATTATACACACATATAGTTGTATATATACAAACATTTATAAAGCAGTCATTTGGATTAATAGTTGCTGGTATGTTTTGGTTATTATGTTTAAAAAATAAAAACACCATCTGCTCTGCTCTTGTCCCAAATATGAATCCATTTTTTTCTGAATTATTGAATCTAGCCTTTCATTCCAAGGGCAACTGGATGGTGTAGTGGATAATGACATGCTAGTCTGGAGTCAGAAAGACTGAGTTCAAATGTGATCACATATTTACTAGTTGTGTGACTCTGGGCAAGTCACTTAACCCTGTTTGCCTCCGTTTCCTTATATATGAAATGAACTAGAGAAGAAAATAGGAAACTACTCCAGTATCTTTCCCAAGAAAATCCCAAATGAGGTTACAAAGAATCAAACACTACTGAAACCACTGAAAAATAATAGCATAATATGGTAGGTACTGTACCAAGAATTTTGCAAATATGATCTTAGTTGATTCTTACAATAACCTTGAGAGCTAAGTAGTTTTGTTGTCCCCATATTACAGTTGAAGAAGCTGAGGTAAACAAAAGCTAAGTGCCTTGCCCAGAGTTACACAACTTGGAAGAGTTCTATTCATCTTCCCACCTAGCTGTCTTGAATGAAGATTAATCCTTTCATTTTGAAGATGAAATAACTAAGGTCCCAAATGGTAAAGTTTCTCATCTATTGGTCACTTAGATGATAAAAGGTTGAAATAGGATTTAAACCTGATGTTCCTTTTCCAGCTTTAGAAGTTTCCATATAACATTACACTGTTTGACTTTTGTATAAACAGTAGTCATATTGGTAATTTGGGGAAGGTTGAAGAGATGAAATAGCACTGACTTGCATTGAACCCTACGTCTTTCTAAGGATGGAACCAAATGTATTATGTATAATCTAAATAGAGAGGCTGAGACCATCAATAGGTCTCATCTTCTAGTCCATGAGTGCATTGTAACAAATGAATAAGTAAATCATAATGAAATGTGCAGTATAAATTACTGTTCTCAAGTAAAAGACCACATAAATACATTTTGGCACAGAATATATGTGATTTGCTGTTTTACACATTTTTATCAGGGGATTACTTTGCATTTCAATATTCTAAATGAGGGAGTTCTAGTGTGTTAGAAATAAGCTACCAACTTCTTCAGAGACTATTTAGCATTTGCATGCTGATGTCAACTCTCAAGAATGATTTAATCTGTTTTAAAAGTTGGGTATTTGCTGCTTACCAAATGTGTTTTAACTAATACAGATGGGGCATGTGATTAGAAAGAGATAGTCAAGAAAAGTGTGAAAGTGAGGAAATATTTTTAGTGATTTGTTATACCCAGTTGATGGAAAAAAGGTTTTTTTTTAAACAAATGAAGTGTCTGCATTTTAAAAATATGTGTGCATGCATGTGTATGATTTATTTATTTTTAACATTGATTTTTTTTATGATCCCATTCCTCATCCTTCCTCATACCTCTTTCCTATCCATTACTGTTTCTAAACTACATCAATTATACATGTGAAATCTTGCAAAATAATTTCATGTTGGTCATAACACACACAAAATAAAGAAAAACAAAAAGAAAGAAAGTAAAAAAAATATACTTCATTTTGCACTCAGTATCCATCGGCTCTTTTGGGGAATGGATAGTGTTTCATCATGATGAGTACTTTAGAATTATTTTGAATCATGTATTGATCTGAGCACCTAAGACTTTTGCTGATGATTATCATTTTAATATTGCTGTTAACATGTGTAATTATGTCTCATGGTTCTGCTCATTTCACTCTGTATCAGTTAATATAGATCTTCCCATGTATTTTTCTGAAATAATCTCCCTCAATATTTCTTGTAGTATAATATTACTCCATCACATTCATTTGTTATATATTTTTTAATCACAAAAGAGCTAATATAAATATTTTTGTACATATAGGTTCTTTTCTTTCTTCTTTGATTTCCTTGAGGTACAGATATAGTATGCTGGGTCAAAGGATATACAAAGTTCAGTAGTCCTTTGGGTCTAGTTTCAAATTGTTTGCCAGAATGGTTGGATCAATTTACTACCTCTTCAGCAGTTCATTAGTGTATCTATTTTCCCTCATTCTTTCAGCATTTGTCATTTTTATAAGTGTGAGGTGTTAGCTTAGAGTTACGTATTCTGTAACTTTCTGTAATCATTTGTGTTGTAGAGCATTTTTCCTATTCCTTCACCATTATCAACTTTAGAATTTTCCTTATCTTTACAAATTTGCTTCAGTTACCTATATTGAGAGACTGTCTTTATCAGAGAAACTTGTTACAGATTACTTAATTTTGATTCTTTAATCAAAATATCATTTCCTTGATTATTTCTATTACTTTGGTCTATTTTTGCTTTAGCTTTGGCTGAGTTCCTGATTGCTACCCTTGACTTTGATACTTTAGGTAAAGTGTAATAACTCTTTCTGTATGTCTTTCTGTTTTGCATGTCTCTTAACTATATTTTTGTATTTCAGTTTCTAATTCATTTTGCTACCCACTTCTGTTTTATAGTTGAGCTCATTCAAATCTCATTCACAGTTTTGATGACTAAATATTTTCCTACATGCCCTTTCATTGCATTTATTCTTCTCTGTTTTTTATTCTATCCCTCTTAGAAAGTTTATTATTCTCCTGACCACTACCTTCATGTGAAAAGTCCTAAAATTTTGTTATCTTCTCTCATTTCTCTTTTCCCTGTATCCTCTTATTTCCTTGTTTGGCAAGGTAAATTTTTATACCCAATTCCCCCAGCATCTGTATTTATCTTTAAACCAATTCTGATGAGAATGAAGTTCAAACATTGCCTCCCACTTTTTTCTCAACCATTGTTAAAACTCTTCCTTACATACCTCATTTATGTGATTTGTTTTCTCTACTCTACATCTCCTTTCCCCTTTCTCCCAATTCATCTCCCCCTCTCCTTTTCTTAAACTATCATTTTTTTTACACATTATCTCAATATAATTGACTCACACATATATCCTCTGTCTATATAGATTCCTCCTAAATAACCTAATACTGCAAAAGATTTTAGGATTGTCAGGTATTATCCTCCAATATAGTGTGAAGATTGGATTTAGCTATCTCCTGATTATAACAATGAAGATACTTAGCTCTTTCTATATTGTGAAGATAAAAATTGTAATCTCCTGATTGTAATAATGAAGCTCTTACTTTATAGTGAAGTGAGAATTTTGAGCCACAACCTATTTTTAAATTTTAACTATAAAAAGGTGTTAAGTAACTACAAAAGGTAAACTTAACAAAAGAGGATTTATTTAACTCAGAAAGATAAATTCTAACCAAAAAAGGTGAGAACTAAAGAATGGGCAGACCTGGAGAAAAGCATCTGCTGTGATTGGTAGACATGAAAATTTAGAGGAGGTGACACAAGAGAAAAAGGTCTATAAATAGAGAGAAAAAAGACTGAAGAGGGATTCAGATTCAGATATTCAGAGATTCAATTGGACATTCGGGCTCTGACTCGGAGAAGTGACTGGAATACAGACACCCAGACATTTTTTAGACTGTTACTTTTGGTGAGTGAAAAGCTGACTTAGTGATCCCACCTTTCTGGAGGCATGAAGTCTCCAGGAAAGGCCCGGCTTCTTCAGACTCTTTTCCCCTGGCTGGGACTTAGAAGAAGCAAGAGTTTTTTTTTTTTTTCTCTCTCTCATTCCTTAATATCTTCCTTCTATTGTAAATATTATAAATAAATTCCCAAAAATTCCATTTACCTTAGTAATTCATTTTGGGAGTTAGAATTACATCCCTGGCAAACACCTAATTAATAATGTATTCAAGTTCAACCACAATTAATTTTAACAATAGGAATATAACATAGGAATATAAATTGTATAATCTAATAAGAGTCCTCATTATTTTTTTTTCACATTTACAATTTATTTGAGTTATGTGTCTGAAAATAAAAATTTCTATTCTGCTCTAGTCTTTTTTTACTAGGAATGCTTGGAAGTTCTCTATTTTATTAAATAACAATTCTCCCCACCCCTAAAATATATTCTTTTTTTTTTTTTTGGCTGGGTGAGTAACTCATGGTTGTAATCCTAGGTTCTTTGCCTTCCAGAATAACACATTACAAGTCCTTCCCTACTTTAACTTGGAAGCTACTGTTTATTTTGTGTGTGACCTTGACTATAGCTCTATGATATTTGAATTGTTTCTTTCTGGATGCTAGCAACATTTTCTTTTTTACATGGGAGTTCTGGCATTTAAATATAGTATTCAAGGAATTTTCATTTGGGAATTATTTTAAGGAATTAAGCAGTGGATTTTTTTTTCATTACTGTTTTACTCTATGGATCTAAGATATAAATGTAGTTTTCATTTATAAATTCTTGAAATATGATTACTATGTTATTTTTATGATCATGAGAATTTTAAAATTATCTCTCCTCAATCTGATTTCAAGGTCAGTTGTTTGTCAGATATTTCAATTTTTTCAATTTTTTAATTTTTTTAACTTTTTCTTTGTTGTTTCTTAGTGTCTCATATAGTTATTAACCTCCACTTATCCAATTATTTTACTCAATGAATTTTGTACCTCTTTTTACCTTTGGGCCAATTCTGCTTTTTGAGATGTTCTTTTTTTCAGTGATTTTTTTGCCTCATTTGCCATTAAACTAATTATGTTTTTAAGACATTATTTTTTCAATAATGTTTTGTTCTTCTTTTACTACGCTGTCATTTCTTTATTTTGTTTTATTTTTTCTCAGATTACATGTCAGTATAGTTTAGAATAATTGTATTCTGGTATTTTGCTATCCATGTTCTCTTTCTCCCACCCTTTTATCTCTGCTGTCCCCAAGATGGCAGATAATATGATGTGGGTGGTACATGTGTCATCAAATAATGCATATTTCCATGTTCATCATAATGAGAAAGAAGACACATACTGTAAGGCTCATCGCTAGGGTCGGCCAGCCCTGTGTGACCTCACTTGAGGTAACAAAATGAAGAGTAACGAATGGATGCTATATGAAAATGCATAGCGACAAAGCTTTATTGGTTTCACACAAAGCATATATAGGTTAAGACACACAGGAAGATATGATGTTACCGCCCAGCAACAGCAGGAACCAATAATAGGGCAGATTCATAGGAATTCATGACATTACCTGCCAGGCACAGGGAAGAACCGAGAAGATTCCAAACAAGCAACTTTCCCACAGTCTCTCACAATTTCTCACAAACCTTATCAATCCTCCCTTTGCTGGCTACTCCAACCTTGCAGTTTCTTTCTCACAGACCTTGTCAATCCTCCCGCCGCTGCTATTCCAACCTTGAGCACACCTTGTGCAGGTTGTACACAGTTCAACCCACGACCCCGACTATGCAGCCCAACTGGGGAGGAAGAGGAGGCTTAACCCTTACGGTTCTGCCTTTACGGCAATGCCTCGACTACAACATACCACTTATACTAGAGAAAACTTTATGGAGAAAGTAAAATGAGGAATCATATGTACCAACATGAATTCAGATGTTTATTCTCTTTTCATAATTTTTTTTACATCACTCTTATTTGTTCCCCCTCACATTTTCCTTCTTCTACTCTTTACCTCTTTATTTATTTATTCCAGGAATTCTTTTTGAACTTGTATCCAATTAATATCTTCCTTTGAATCTTTTCTTGTATCTATTAATATAATTTTTTCTTATGAGTTTGTGTTCCAGTGTCCACGGCCATTACAGTAGCTTCACATAGATAAACGTCCTTTTTCTTTGTATTTTCTCATTTTTCCAGCTTATTTATTGACCGTGAACTTTATGTTAAAGTGTGGCTTTGGTCACTTAAGTGTGGGGAGGTACAGTTCCAAGTTTTGGGGTGTTTTTATATATATATATTTATTTTACCTGCTGTTTTTTTTTTCAGAGCTAATTCTGAGGATCTGACTATTTTTAGAACATCCATAGTGGTATGATCCCAGGAGAGATTGATCACTGTATTCCTTGTTTGAGCTCCATTCTTTAGCCAGGAAGAGCCCTTCCTCCTCTCCAGTAACAATATTAATGTTCCTTTTTACTCTAAATCTGTGACCAGGTTCTCTGCTCTCCTATAAGAGCTACTGATCCTTTCTTCCTTGAATGTGCAGCCAGGGCCTCTATTCTCTTGTCACTGACCATGCTCCCTCCACCCTGTAACTGGGACCTAGAACTGCATATGGGAAATAGAGGTGCCAAATGGTACCAAACACACTCAGGGTCAACAAATGACCCCTTAAAATATCTGCCTGATCAATATTTCTACCCATTTACTGTCTGGTCTCTAGGCTGAGAGTTCCTGAAGTTGCTGCTCCTATTGCTATCTTCTTCCACATTCTGAGCTGACCCAAAATTATATCACAGGCCTTTCTTAACAACCCCCTAAGTTATTGACTCTGGCGCTCCAGAATTTAATTTATTATTATCTGAAAGGGGATATTGGGAGCGTTTGGCTGGATTGCTGTTTCTCTTTTGCTGTATTGATTTATTAATTTTGTTCCAATCCTTATTTTTCTCTACATTAAATATGCTTAATCTCCTAACAAAAATGAGGTTCAGAATATTATGAATTTTAAAGTCCTTGTCCTGTAATAAAGAAGACCTGAGTTAAATTCTTCTCCCAGTACTTGCTATTTGCATGACCTGGAACCACATATTCAATATCTTTTGCCTTCAGTTTTTTTCTTGGTCAAATAAGGCTATAATTCCACATACTCCAGGGCTAAAATATCTCAAATGAGAAAATATATGTGAAGGGTTTAGGTGTGATATAGATGTCAATTATAAATCTTATCAAATCTTATAAACTACTATGTAATCGTAAAAAAGCTGATTTTATAGGAGATAATGATACATTCAAATGTATGATATTATTTAAGAGTCTCAAACCCTTATTTCTATTATGAACACATACACATTATAAGATATGCATTCCCCCAGCAGACACTAATTAACTACATGCTATGTTTCCAAAGGATTTATGTGAAAAGTACTTTTTCAAATGCAAAGGGTAGTGACTTTAGTCTAGCCTTCAACTAAGCTATCATTGCCTTTTAAAGATAATTGTCTTCTCCTGTGATATCCTGGCCTCTAACCCAGCACATAAAACAACTGGCAATCATATAGCTGATCCAAAAAGCCTCTCATGTCAAAAGGATAGAGCCTAAAACAAATCCATCATGGGAGTGTGCTTATTTTCCAATATTCTATCTTGTCATTTGGAATGAATGTGTCCATAGGAAACTGACATCTCACTGAACTTAAAGTTCTCCTCGAAATGCTAGAATTAGAATTCAGATAAATGCCAGCCAGGGACATGCATACACAGACACTTCTTTCGGACCTGAAGATGCATGTAGAGAAATGCACGTCTTAAAAACAAATATCACACATATCCATCTGCTTCTTATCTTTTAAGATAAAGAGATGAGGCAGCTGACACAGCCATGCTTTTTTCAGTAATCTTTGGAGGCTTGTGAAAAGAGCCAAGCATAGGCCAAAATGTGAAGTAAAGGAAGCTTCTGTTCCTTAGAGTTGCTCTTCGTCATATTCACAGAGAGAATAGTGTAGAATGCACAATAATATTAATATTAATGAAATTAATATTAACTAATAATAAAATTAATAATAATTAATATTAATAATAAAAATAAAATGTATAACTCAGCCCAGTTATAATAGTAGATAGGATGCTGAATTACTGTGGATTCAGGAGGCCCTGAGTTCAAATCCTCAGACATTTCCTAGATGTGTGACCTTGGGGAAGTAACTTAACCTTTATTTGCCTAAGAGGCAGGTAGATGGCCCAGTGGATAAATTTCTGGGCTTGGAGTCAAAAAGATGTCAGTTCAAATCCAGCTTCAGATACTTACTTGATCTCTGATCCTGAGCAAGTTATTTAACCTTTAATTACCCAACAAAAAGGACCTACTAGATTTTCTATAAAAAAGAAATGGCATACCGCTTCATTAACCTTGCCAAAAAAAAAAAGCCTCATAATAGCTATGGTCCATAGAATCATGAAGAGTCTGGAATGATTGAAACACTGTATAATAATAACAATTTCCTGAATTAGAAAGTAATCAGTGGATTAAATATCAAATCCCAAATGCATTAATGGGGAACTTATGTATGTATAATACATATACTTATACACATAAAGTATTATATAATATACATATAATATGCAAATATATACATCTGCATTTATGCACATATCTATCTATATACACACTTACAAATTGGCTAACAAAATAACAAGTAATATAAAACTAAAATTGTTTGCATAAAATTTCATTAAAAGCATAATATTGAATATCAACTGTAGTAAATTTTAGTGACTAAATTGAAAATTATTTCTATGAAATATAATAACATTATTCATTCAATTTCTATCAATTCATTCATGATCTCAATTCATGTGTTTAAAGTTAGTCCTTAGTTGATTTCAGAGGGAGTGGGAGATGATAAATGATGAACTGACATCAGAGCTAGGAAGACATTGGTTCAAGACTTACCCCTGACATATACTGGCCATTTGACCTCAGGAAAGTAGCTCAGCCTCACAGTGCTCTTGGGCCTATAGTCTAGGTCAGTGATGGAGAACCTTTTAGAGTTCTCCTGCCATGCTTCACCTTCCACAGAGTGAGTACCCCATATACCTTCCTCCCTTATCTCACACATTGGAAGGAGAAAGCTCTTTGATTGGGCTGCTGGACAGAGGGGTAGTGAAAATGAGGAATGTCCTCAGCACACCTAGAGAGAGGGAGGGGAGTAACCTGATCACTCTGCTCCCCTCCCACTCTGCTGCCTATGAGCCACCCAACTTACCCCCCCTACCCCCCATGTGCTCCCATTGGGCTGCATGACAGAAAGGCAGGTTATGTGAAAAAATGTCATCAAGCATTATGGAGATGGGGAGGGGAACAGCTCTAAGTCCCTCTTACTCTGGTAACAAACTCTGGTGGCTTATAGTGAATGTCCACAGGGAGTACTCTGTGTGCCTTCTTTGGCATGTGTGCCATAGGTTTGCCATCATGGGTCTAGGTGATTTCCTTACAGTATAAATTGTAGAGAAGCTATCTACTTGCATTAGTAGGGGCAGTTTCCTCATCTGTGAGTTACCCATGCCAGTGAAATTTAATCACTATCCACAATATTTCATATAAGTCTTTTTAAATTTCTTTCTATTATTCTCATTTGCTCTTAAATGAATTCTAGTAACCAATTATATCTGTACAATGCTATTTAACCTTTTCCAGTTACTAGACATTTGCTTTCTCTTCGATTCTTGTTGCTTTTGTTTTGAAAAAAAGTTTGTACAGGTGGAGCCAAGATGGTTGCTTAAGAAAAGCAACTTCTAACAATCCTTCCATATCAATCTTTTAAAAGTACTTCAAAAAAGACAGAAATCCAAAACCAACAACAAGATGGAGTCACAGGACTCTCTTGCTGAAAACAACTAAAAAGGTAGGCAGAGATAACTGATTTCCATTGTTTAAGGGAGAGGCTTTATACCCCTCCCCCACCTACTGCACTGAGACCTGAGATCAAACCTGCATTAACTGTGGGATTCCTGGAGAGGTGGTGGCAGGGGATAGGGCTGCAACTGCAACTGAGTATTTCAGATCCACAGTGAGGTCCAAGGCTCTGAGAGCAACTGATAGAGAGAGGAACTTGGTGGGAAGGGGGTGGGAGTCTGGTTGGACACCTTTGACCTTTGTGGCAGCAGGCTGCAAGGGAAATTAAGGTCTCAGGGCAGATTAACATGGCAGGTCAGCTCAACTTGTCTAAACCAGTATACCAGTAGTGGAGAGAAAAGACTGTAGTCCCTCTAAGGCTCAAATGCCCTGTTCCAATAAACCAGGGGTGGGGGGATGGGGGTGAGTTAAAAGAAGAAGGAGATGTGAGAGTAAAAAATGAATGAAAATTTCCAGTATTTAAATTTATAGGATTTAATCTCAAAGAGTGAGAGAAAAAGGTGTTCCTTCAGCTGAGTGAGCAGAGCACAGAGCCAAAAGACCCACTTCTGCAGCACTTTACCAAGGCAAAAGCCCAAAAGCCCCAAAGGGTGGGTTTCAGCAAAATTTATCAACAAAATCTCAGGATGCAAAGTGAAGACATAACTTAAAAGGATGCTGAATAAATGTAGTTCAGGTGTATCAAATTTCTATTTGAACAGAGACAACAATTGGAAGCTTCTTTGGGGATAAAGACCAAAGAAGGTTGATGGGATCCAAAGAACTTTACCCAAAACTTAAAAAAAAATATCCAAGGCATTGGACTCAGGCTCTGGAAGAACTCAAAAATGAATTTAAAAAATCAAATAAGATAGGTTGAAGAAAAATGGGAAAAGGAAAATGATAGCTTAAAAAGCAAAAGAGGTCATCTGGAAACAGAGGCACATGAATTAATATAAGGCAATAGTGTCTTAAAAGCCAGAATTGATGAACTGAAAAATGAGGCAAGAAAGTTAAAGGATGAAAAGAATTACTTGAAAAGAAGAATGAACCAATTGTAAAAAGAGGATCAAAAGGTCATCAAAGAAATTCAGTTTTTAAAAATTAGAATTAGGCAATTAGAAGCTACTGACTTCATGAGATGTCAAGAAACAATAAAATAAAATCAAAAGAATGAAAAAATAGAAGAAACTATGAAATACCTAATTGAAAGAAATTCATACTACCTTGAAAGCCTTTCAACAAATAATTATTCTATCTAAATCTTCTGTTTGTCTTTCTGTCTCCAATTCTCAGTTCCTGCATCTTTTTACTCTCTCTCTCTCTCTGTGTGTGAGTGTGTGTGTGTGTGTGTGTCTTTCTGTCTTTCTGTCTCTCTTTGCCTCTCTCTAGTTCTCTCTGTGGGTCTCTGTCACTTTTTTCTTATAACACTTTCAGACATATTTCCAAATTTCCAACAATGGAAATATTATCTCTGAAAATGTGGTGTTGAAAAGCTATTAGTACTGCAAAATGTCTTCTAACCCCATATGAATTTCAATGGTAACAGCTAATGTAGCTTTTTAAGATGTTTTTTCTCTCATTTGAGTTAATTTGTCCCTCAAGAGGTCCTTAACTAAAGTTTTCCTGTGCTACAATCCTAGAATCCAGATTGTCTGTCTATGAGGACACAATGATCTTTGGATTGGTCAGAATTCAAAGGTGAGCATCTCAAAGGGGAGTGGTCACTAGACAAGTAGTTTCACCAGGAAACAAAAGAGGTGAATATTTAACAGTTCTCTTGGAGGCCATGGTAACCTTCAAATGATTCTTTCAATATTGCAATTTAACACATTACTGATAACGTTTTAGAATGTCCTTATTTAGCCAAAATTAGTAGGTCAGCTGACAAATCTCTAGGTGTCAAGTCCTGAACAATCCTGATTTTATAAGTAAATGCTAGGATGGAATTTTCCAATTTGAAGAACTGGATTTTTTTGTCCCTGTCATTTCAGAAGAAAAAAGTATGAGATAATTATTTAATCGTATTGAAAATCCTTACTTTTACCTAGTCAATGAATAATTTAATGAACAAATATTGATTAAATACCATCTATATGCCAGGCACTGTTATAGATTTTGGCACTACTATAACAGAAATGAAAGTGTTACTGACTTAAAGGAATTTGCATTCTATTGGAAGAGGCAACATTTACAGATATTTCTGTACATAATTTTTAAGGGATTTAAAGAGAAGACATAATATGTTTATAATTCCAGCAACGAAAACATTTCAAAGAAGTTTTATAAAGCTCTGAATGAAATTAGAGAATGTAAAAATAGAAGTGAAGAGAGACTCCATTCCAGTTGTTGTAGATGATCAGTACAAAGGCATGAAATGTTTATTAAATACACATGTTGAATATACTTTTTTAAAGAATTCTCTTGCTTCAGTGAAAGAATCATACCTCAGTCATTCTCTAATAACAAGCAAAATATACATTTTGTGATTATTATCTGCTTTTGATAATTCATGCAACTTTTCTAGGTATTGTAAAAGAATTATTCTGATGCTGCCATAATCATGCCAAATGAGAGTAGATTACATTATAGCACTGTAAATTTTGAGGAAATAGAATGGACCATCTTGGTGGGCTCTGAGGAATATTCTGATTGGACCAATGGAAATGCCCCCCCCCCTTCCAGAAGCAACTGGCATACATTCATATATTCTGTCCTACTCTTTTTATACCCAACTTTGGCATGAGAAATAATTTGAGAGGAAAGACCTTTTGGCATCATTCAAATTCTAATTTGTTAACAACAATCAATTTTTCATATGTATGAAGGCAACTATTTTATATAAAGTGGAACAGAGAGAGTCCAAGACTAGAAATGGAAAACCACACAAAGAAATTTGTGTAAGCTATAAGAAGAGATTGCAGTAGAAAAAAACAACAACATGTATGCAAATCTGCCTCAAGACTTTCACAACTCACTTATTTCCTAATATATTTATCAGTAAGCACCTAGTCAGCTTATTTACTTAACAGATCTAATTCAGAAAAAAAGAATAATTATTTAAAATAGGCTTATTTTATTCACTTTATATAAAGGTGACTAATAAGAATGAAAGGTGAGAGAAAAGGCAGATGTCAATTGATACTGCTTTGTAAGAGGAGTTATAGGTGTGAATACAATGCTAATGAAATCCTTGTGAGCTACTAAAAATGGAATCATTCTTCTTCCCCAAAAACAACAACAAAAAATATAATGAAAAGAGTATGCATTTAAAAACTCTTTATCCCTATTTCTTTTGTTTCAACCACTGTATAACACTAGAATAAAATGATAAAATATTGCCACCCACAAAAATGAATATACATTGCTATTATTTGTACTTATTAGCTATTTGGCATAATCCACACTATTATTACATGCTTTATTACATTTTTATGTTTTATTAATAATTTTCCTCCCCAAATACATTTTTAGTTTTTCCAAATGAGTCTTTTATATCATCTATAGGCCATAGCTGGATCTATAGTAGATAATTAAATACTGGATTTCATTTAAGTATAAATATAATTATTATGAAATTAAATCAAATTTTCTGATTCCTTGCTTTAACCATGAAAAATTCAAGAGAAAATTGGCTGTAGGTAGGAGAACATCAAGTTAATCAGTCAGTTAACAAACTTTCATTAAATATCTACTTTGTTACTATTCTTTATTTCCTCCATGAATATTTAGAATAAGTAATATGTGTTTTCTTTCTCATGATTAATGTGGAAATAGGTATTATGTGATAGTATACATGCAATCAGTATCATATTACCTACTTTCAGCTATGTTAAATTGGCAACATTAGTAGAATAATATAAATTTCCCAGATTAATAAAAGAGAAAATAGAATACTTAAAACAACTCCATCACAGAAAAAGAAATTCATAAATCATCAACGAATTCCCTAAGGAAAAATTCCTAGGGCCATATGGATTCACAAGTGAATTTTATCAAATAGTCAAAGAGTAGATAACTCCAATACTCCATAAACTATTTGGGGAAAATAGAGAAAAAAGGGAATCCTCCAAAACTCTATTTTTATGACGCAAATATTGTATTGAAACATAAACCAGAAAGAGCTAAAACAGGAAAAAAAAAGAAATGGTAGAACAATATCCCTAATGAATGATGATGCAAAATTTTTAAATAAAAATTTAATCAAATACTAGCAAGTAGACTATAATATTATATTGCAGGTTTCATATACCAAGGCCAGGTCAGTTTTATGCCAGGAATACAGGAATGTTTCAATATTAGATCATCAGCATAACTGACCATATCAGTGATAAAACCACCAGAAATCATTTGGTTATTTCAATAGCATTTGAAAAAAAAACAAGTATTCCTTAAAAATATTAGAAAATATTGAAATAAATGAAACCTTCCTTCAAGTGATAAATGGCATTCATCTAAAATTATCCACATGCATTAACTGTAATGGGGATAAACTAAAACCTTTCCCAATAAGATCAGAGGTATAGCAAACATGTCCATTATCAGCACTCTTATTTAATATTGTACTAGAAATATTTGCTATAGCAATAGGAGCAGAAAAATAAATTGAAAGAATTAGAATAGGTAATGAGAAAGCAAAGTTAACACCTTTTACAAATGATTTGATGGTGTACTTAGAGAACCCTAGAGAGCTGATAAAAAATCTAATAAAAATAATTAACTTTAGTATAGTTGTAGGATAATAAAAAAAAAACACATTGAAGCATCAGCATTTCTATTTACCACCAACAAAGACCAACAACAAGTAATAGACAAGGAAATTCTATTCACAATATCCTAGACAATATAAAATACCTGGGTGTATACTACCAAATAAGTCCAAACAGATGAACACAATTACAAAACACTCTTCACACAAATAAACTCAGACCCAAACAATTGGGAAAAAACATTAATTACTCATAAATAGGCTGAGCCAATATAATAAAAATGACAATCCTACAATTAGCTATCCATTCTGTGTCATATCAATAAAGTCACTCAAAATTATTAATAGAACTCAATAAAATAATAAAAAATTCATCTGGAAGGACAAAAGGCTGAGAATATCAAGCGAATATATGAAAAAATATGAAGAAAGGAGGCCTCACTGTTCCAGATTTCAACCTATAGTTTAAAAACAATTTGATACTGCCTAAGAGAGAGTACTGGATGGATAGAATAGTTGAAGCAATGAACACATAGTGTTTAATGTTGGTAGCAACTTAGTGCTCTATAAGTCCAAATATCAAAACTTTTGGAAAAAAAATTAATATCTGACAAAAAACTGCTGAGAAAACTGGAAAACAGCATGGCAAAAATTAAGCATAGATTAACATCTCACTCCATGCACCACAATAAAGTCAATAGGGATATTGATATAGAAATAGGAGTGATACCAAAAACAAATTAGAGTAACATATAAAAGTTTACCTATCAGATTTACCTATCAGATGTAAAAATTGAAAAGCAACAACAGTAGTAACAGCAACAACAGCAATAGCAATAACATTGTCATCTGTTGTCCAGTATTCTAGAGCAAAGCACATTGGAAAATAATTTACCATTGGTAAATTCATTCCTGAACCTCTATTTTGAATAAGGGTCTAGATCAGTTATCCTTTATTATACAGACTTCATCTTCATATTGTGTTTCATACACACAGACACACTCACATTCAGCTTTCTTTTATGTATTGCCTTCTCTCATTTGAATATAAGCTTCTAAAGTCATTCTTTGCCTTCTTTTTTCTTGTATTTGTTACTCCCAGGGCTTAAAATAGTATCTATCATTTGCTACATATTTAATAATTGCTTGTGATTTTGACATGACTTTAGTCTATCTCTGAGCCCAACCAGAAAATTGTCCTTCCTTGATAAGACCTAAAACAGCTGGTCATCTATAGACATAGATTTCAAGAAACCAGGATCACCTCAGGATCATCCCACAATGATGAGGTAGAAGAGGAGTTTAGCAACTTCTTATCATTTCCAAATAACAAAAGAATAACAAATGGAGGTAGTTATACAAGCATAGAAAACAAAGATCCATCTAGCACCTAACATATGCTAAAGCATGATCTGGATTTTGGGTATCATAATGAGGAGAGAGGATAACAGTTCTGATCTGAATCAAAGGCGATGATTTCAGTTTTAGACAATTTGACTGCAGAATATACATATTCCATTGTAAAAATAAAATTTGGAAAATATATAGCATATTTGGTGATCTGAAGCTTATCTAGGACATTGAAGAACCTCCATGTAATAATAATATTTTACTAATGATATGGAGACAAAGTGTGAAACATTATGAAATCAGAACTACTATTGTAGTGATACAAAAGGAAGAGGAAATACCCATGATCAGTTAGTAGCCTTTAAGAAAGGAGGTAATGGAGAATCAGATTCCCCAATCTGTGCTGTATTAAAGGATGATGGCTGATACCTGTCTCTTGTTCCTAGACTTTCTTTTCTCCTTACCCTAGTAGAGTATGGCATGGTGTGTGTGTGTGTGTGTCTCTGTGTGTGTGTGTGTGTGTGTGTGTGTATGTGTGTCTGTGTGTCTGTGTGTTTGTAGTGGAAACTATGAGAAGATTTTTATATTCTTGGCTTCTGTTGGCTCCCTTTGGAATTAGTAGCTTTTGTGTTAGAAACACCTGGTAACTTCCATGTCCTTATACCTAAATATGACAGGGATCAACCAAGATACTATTGAAGAATACAAATTGCCTATATATGAAATGAGATTTCAGAATTCCTTAGAAAGTATTTCCCTAGGATCCATACTTCTGGCTAAAGGCATTTTTTTTTGGTTTTAACAATATTTTTTACTTGGTCAATTTCAAACATTATTCCTTGGTTACAAAACTGATTTTCTATTCCTCCCTCCCCTCCCCCAACTCCTTCCATAGCCTACACACAATTCCACTGGACATTACTTGTGTCCTTTATCAGAACCTGTTTCCATGTTGTTGGTGTTTGCACAAGGATGTTCATTTAGAGTCTACATCCCGAGTCATATCCCCTTCGACCCATGTAATCAAGCAGTTGTTTTTCTTCAGTGTTTCTACTTCCACAGTTCTTCCTCTGAATGTGGATAGTGTTCTTTCTGGTATATCCCTCCAAGTTGTTCAGGATCACTGCATTGCCACTAATGGAGAAGTTCATTACTTGTGGTACAATTGAATTGTACCACAGTATCAGTCTCTGTGTACAAAGTTTTCCTGGTTCTGCTCCTCTCACTCTGCATCACTTCCTGGACGCTGTTCCAGTCCCCATGGAATTCCTCCACTTTATTATTCCTTTGAGCACAATACTATTCCATCACCAACATATATCACATTTTGTTCAGCCATTCCCCAACTGAAGGGCATCATCTCATTTTCCAATTTTTTGCCACCACAAAGAGCACAGCTATGAATATTCTTGTATTTTCATTATTATCTCTTTGGGGTACAAACCCAGCAGTGCTATGGCTGGATCAAAGGGCAGACAGTTCTTTATCACCATTTGGGCATAGTTCCAAATTGCCCTCCAGAATGGTTGGGTCAGTTTCACAACTCCACCAGCAAAGAATTAACATCCCAACTTTGCCACATCCCCTCCAGCATTCATTACTTTCCTTTGCTGTCATGTTAGTCAATCTGCTAAGTATGAGGTGATACTTCAGAGTTGTTTGGATTTGCATCTCTCTGATTATAAGAGATGTAGAACACTTTCTCATGTGCTTATTAATTGTTTTGATTTCTTTGGCTGTGAACTGCCTGTTCATGTCCCTTGCCCATTTGTCAATAGGAGAATGGCTTGATTTTTTGTACAATTGATTTAGCTCTTTGTAAATTTGAATAATTAGACCTTTGTCAGAGGTTTTTGTTATGAAGATCATTTCCCAGTTTGTTATTTCCCTTCTAATTTTGGTTACTTTGGTTCTGTTTGTACAAAATCTTTTTAATTTTTGTAATCAAAATTATTCATTTTACATTTTGTGACTCTAAGTTTTGCTTGGTTTTAAAATCTTTCCTTTCCTAAAGATCTGACATGTATACTATTCTGGGTTCACCTAATTTACTTATACTTTCCTTCTATATGTTCAAGTCATTCACCCATTCTGAGTTTATCTTGGAGTAGGGCATGAGGTGCTGATCCAAGCCTAGTCTCTTAAAGGTATTTTCTTTGTCAGAATTCGTTTTGGGTAATTTCAAATTCAAGGGTTTTCAAGACCAAGGACTAGACAGAGAGTGACATAGTCCAGATACAGCTGACTCCTACTAGAAACAAGAAACTGATTCTCATATATTCCATATTGTATCATACCTGGAGAGTAAAGTCAGTGAGTAATATAGTCTGCATATACAGAGGATAGCTTACTTGCTAACTTCTAAAACATGGGTTCTAATGGATTGTTGGATATTAAAAATATATTCCTTCCTGGAGCTCCTTAGAATCTTCTTTTTAATTCATTTATAGTAAAGAAAAATAAAGATTGTGCTATACTGTATACCCATAATATTGTGCAATGGGTGTTTCTGTGGAAATCGGGAACCATGCATGTGGGAACAACATAAGAAGATTAGGGGCTTCCATTATAGCAAAGCTGTGGAATGTTCCATGCACCCCAATTTGCAAGGTCTCTGGGAAATCATAAATTAGGAATTGCCAGACACATAGCCTACTCCATAGCATGAGAAAAACAAATATTGTATATTCTCCCAAGAAAATTTCTGATGCAGGTATTCTGTGAGAGGAATATACAGTATTCTGTACAAAGTTAAGTCATACATTGACATGTTGAATTGACATGTTAAATTACCACTTATAAAAAAACTATTCAAAGTACCTAGGTAATCTACATCCATTGTCTCTTTCTTGTAAATCATTACTAACCATTGTCCCTACAGACTTCCCTAATCCCTTAGTCTACGTCATTTTCCTTATAAAGCATGTACTCCAAATCATTAAACGTTGTCACTGCCCAGCTAGAAGGTTGTCAGTGTGCTTTTCTATCAGTCTGGTGGTTCAACACTCCTGTATTCCCAGAACCATTTTTTCTCACCCTCGTTCATTGACCCAGGAATAACCTGGCTTAATTTAATGATAAAATTTGTTTAAGTATTTCTTAGGGAATTTATGAAATTATGACTGCTTAACTGTTCAACATTAAGGCTTAAAAGTCTGTATCTGATTTCTGGATTTGCTGTACAAAAATTGTTCCTTCATCAATCGGATATAAATTTTTTTTTTTTGCATATAAAAAGACTTGTTAGAATCCTAATCTTTGTTAGGGTTACTTTTCTACTTCCTAGACCCGTGTGTACACTTATGAAACCCAGGGTTTTGCTTCTAAATTTTTTGCATAGTGATAGACCTATTTAGCATCAGTATCCTATCACAAAGAATTTATTTGTAGATATTCCTCTTGTAATATAGTTCTAAATTGTTTTTCAGGGTGGTTGTATCAATTCATATCTTTCCTGATAGTATACCAGTGAACTACAGATAGAGTCTATGAAAGTGACTACTATGATTTTTGAATCTACTTTCCCCTTTACCTAGATGTGAAAAAATCACTCTAAGCTGCTCACTTACCATTTCTCTTATTAGTTAACAATTCTCTCAGAAGTGTCTAACATTTTTAAAAATCGTTGTTAATAAATTACATACACTTCTAATTTTGAAAACTTTTTTATAATCTTTGACCTTTAATGATGTGAGAATATTGCTTCAGGCTCATATACCTTTGATATCAAATCTTTACAGGATATAGTTGATGTGATTATTTTCCATTAGAGAATGATCCACTTATTCTAGTGACATTAATTTTTTTCATTCAAAATATGCTTCAAATTTTTACATAATCATATCATCTATTTGGTTCTCCATACCTTTTTGGCTAAGGCTTCTCTTCAAATCATGAATCTGAACAAATTAAGCAATAACCAGGAAGGTGAAAGTTGATTTTGTTCCAATTGTGTCTAAATCAAGAGGGTATCACATTGGCTCTGAGGTAGAAATCTCTTTCTAGACTTGTACGATGAGTACAGTCAACACCAGAGGCTCCTCTGGGATGCTCATTTCCTCCAGCATCACATATTCACCAAAGTCTAGTCAAGCAGGACCTGGGTCCCTCCTCTTCATGCCTGAAGAGTCTTTAACAAACTAAGCATTCCCCCTCTAACTCATGGTCTGGGTAGAGGCAGATGTGGATACTGGGATAGAAAGAATTGTAATCCTAAAGTTGTGTTCTTGGAAAAAAAATTGCTAAGTGGTCACAGGGAAAATGGGGAAGTACAGGATTGTCTTATTTTCCAGCGGCAACTTATTTTTCATCTCTTCAAACAAGGTGAAAGAAGGGTGTGGTTATATATCTGGAACAGAACAACCTAACACCAGTGGTATGCTTATGGTTAAAACTCCTGGCACCTGATCTATATGGGGACATCAAAGCCAGAAATTTCTACATCCTCCTACCTCAGATTGATATCCTCTGATAAATTCTACAAATTCATATCAAAGGTAAAGACATTAGACATTGGTTAAAAAAAAGCTTTAAATGCTTCCATTAACTAGGAAATTTGTATTTTAATGGGCATCAAAACCTTAAATTAAATGAATCAAGTGCACTGTTGAAAAAAGAAAGTAACAGGAAAAGATACTAACGGGACATAGGAACTTATTTAATGCTTTCGTAATTATATTTGTTGATTTCTGGTTCCACCTTTACTATGAATATGACTGATTCTGGCCATTTTTCTTTGTTAACATTTTAATTGTATTTCTTCTAAAATAAAAAAAAAATCTGGGATTTAGAGTTGAAAGTGACCTTAAAGTTACCTTAAAGAACAACTATTCTAACTTCTTCACTTTTCTGGTGAGGAAAAGGCAGAAAGGTGGTGTGTCTGCCCATCCAAGGCTATCCAGAAAGGGAAAAGTGCAGCTGAAATTTGAACCTTTTTGTTGCTTTGAAATCAAGCCATTATTAGAAAAAATAATTAGAAACAGAAACTATTAATAGGCTATGGTACAATTTTTTATTAGCAACTTTTTAGGATTTAGCATTAAGTATATGGCATGCTCTTGCATTGCATGCACTGTGTGTAATTTTATAATGAAGTTGAATGAAACATTGACAAATTAAGGTGAAATTTATGAGGAATGAAATTTTGAATTAAGGTAATGGAGGGTTTCTTTAATAATTACCTAAAAAGGCAACAGAAATTAATGAGTATACTATTCTTTGGAATGTTTTAAAGTTGGGGTGAAATGGTCACCTGCACAAGATTTTTGAAGAAAAATTTTATTTCAGTCATAGGAATGTGGTGAACTTTAAGGATCCTAAGATTCTTCCTGAATCCTTTCCCCAAATTTTTGACGTGTTGTTTTTAGATTATTACTGAAACATTTACACATTTTAAAGATGTATTCTACATGACAGGTAAACAATAGTTTTTTTTATAGAAGTATAAATTTTAGGAACAAAGGAAAATAAGTAAGGAAATTTTAAGAGATATAATCTCATTCTGTCATTAACTTCCACATTGGTGATCACAACTCCTTCCCAACATTTTTTATTGTGATATTTTTGTTCATATCCCTCACTAAAACTTCCAGACTGAATTCTTTGAAAATATTGAAGAACTTTAAGCTATTTTATGTCTCAAGGTACCACCAGAGCATCCATAGTCTATTTCTATTTTCTTTCATTTTTAGCATGACACACATACACTCAGTTCTAAAATTGTAGTCCTTTATATTGTCTTTTGCTCCAAGATGTAATTTTCATTTTTGCAGATTTAAATTTAGAGCTATGGTTCTTTCATGCTTTACATTCTTTGAGAGGCAGCCTGGGGCAACAGAAAGTACAGTAGATTCAGAACTCAAATCTTATAGGTTGAGTTCAAATCCTAGGTTTTATGTGATATTACATTAATCACTTGTGATTTTGTAATCTAATTCTTATGTGATATTAAACAAATCACCTTTGTGATTTTGTGACCTATATTTTCACTAGTAAAAAGTTGGGATTGTACCTCAAAGGTAATTTATGGACCTAAATCTCTATGTTTAGGAATGTATTTGATCAAATGACTGCTGAATTTACTTCCAGCTTTAAACCTATATTCATAAGGTTTTTTTCACATTTTTCATCCCTGTCAAATTCACATATTTTCAATAAATCTCTATGGAATTGGGTTCTTTTATGTGTTCCACCCCACAGCTTTGAAATATCCTGAGACATAACTCTAGTATTCATGAATGAATGAATGAATGAATGAAAAAGTAAATAAATAATCACTTGCCTAACTTAGAGCCTTCCATATTTGGTAAAATTTTCTCAACAGCCTAGAATGAAATTGGCATCTCTGAGATAATATGTAGCTGCAATTCTCTGCCAGAGAACCTCCAAAGACTAAAAAGCAGGCTTAAAGGAAGAGAGAAGGATGATAAAATTGGAAACAAAATAAGCCTAAACTCCAAGGCATCTCTCATGCCCAGATGAAGGAGTACCCTCTGCAACATAGTTTAATGATCCATTTCAGTTCTAGCTGCCACATCATTTATGTTCAAGGCTTTAAATGCTTCCTCTGGCACAGTGATTTTTTTTTTTCCTCCTCAAGATCTTTTGTTATACAGTAAAAGGAAGAAGACATTCAAGTCAATGCTCCTAGGGGACCAACTTGTTCACCACTTTTTTTTTTAAGTGGAAATGAGCTCTCAAGACCTGCCAGAAAAACAGGTCAACATGAATGTTTATTTCTGATTCTTACACATTTGACAGTTTATGCAACTCATTAAATAGCACACCTTCCTTTAAATTAACGTACCATTTTTTTCATTTAAAAACCATTGTGCTTTACTAACATTATAATAATTTATTTCTACACATTAATTTTTAAAGACATATACAAAGTCACAAAGATAATCACTAGTTTTGCTTAGGCAAAATTCTGATTACATTGAGTTTCACATATGGCTATAAAGACAAATCTGGACCTAATAAAGCAGGTGGGAAACTGAATTCCAAAATTAATTTTCTTTTTTAGCAAAATACATTGTTCCTATCTTCTTGTATCTAAATATTGGGGCTTTCAATTAAATTAGAGGATCATTGTCTCTGGAGTAACCAAAATCCCTATAAAAAGAGGACTTCTTTGATGTAAATCAACACCTTAAATTAGGCCAAGAATTCCAAGTTGCCTTAGGTTATTTTGTCAAAAGACATTTTCAAAAATGTCACACTTAATATACAAATTAAAATAATTATCAGATTGAGATGATATAACAATTGCCATAGTATATATTTTAATTTATTCAATAAGGTAAGCTTAATTTTTCTATGCCTCCCCTCATACCTTGTTTACTTTGCGTCATATTTTTTAGTTTATTAAATCTGTTGAAGATAGATTTTTGAAGTTTCTTAAAGCTAAAGGTTCTGTTGGCTCTACTATAATATTCTGTTATTAGGTATTCCAAATGCTTTCATTTCTCTGAAAGTGTCAGATTTTTAAAAAAATAGTGAAATTAATTATAAAATGGACTGTCATATACATTGCCCTCTGCCCTCCAATGGCATTAACTGTTCATTTAGGTAAATAGCAATACTTTATTTTGGAATGTAAAGTTTTCCTCAGAAGGATAGTATGAAAGTAAAGTTATGGAATAAATTTGAATCTACATTGAGAATAAAATTTCAAATTACTCTTAATGTCTAATGAAGAATGCTGATTAAAAATTAAGAAATATTATATCATGAGTCATTTTAGATAGATATGACTAGACAGAGAAGATTATATGGTCTTATAATTCTGATATTTTCATTCTAGATTTCTCCTCTGTTTTTAGATGGAAAAGAATACTTGAAATATAAAACATTTTGCTAGTCTCTTAGCTCCAAAATGCCTTTTTACTGAGTACTTAGTTTTTAACAAGACTATATATATATATATATATATATATATATATATATATATATATATATACATATATAATTATATTATTAGACCATAGACTTCTCAGATTTTAATAAGCATATAATTTGAAATATTGTTAAAATTTGGAGGAGGAGCTAATCAGAGCTTTTTATTATAGACATATTCATGTGGATCTGAAAGAAAACTGAAATAAAACATAAAAATGCACCCAAGATTCTTTCTACCAAGCAATAATTATCAAAATGATTTGGCACTTTGTTAAAAAAATAATGAAGCCCAATAAGTGGAAGAGAACAGGTATTTAAAACACAGAAACTATTCATCCTAGTAGCCTTCAATCTAATCAACCCAAAGACCTGAGTTACCGGAGCAAGAACTAACTTTTTATCAAAAGCTGTTGGGAAGGACAATAGTTTGGAAGAAGCTAGATATAAGCCAACATGTCCCACCATATACCAACATGGATACATGACTTATTTGTTAAGAATCTCATTTTATATTACAAGTGTTGAAAAGAAATTAGGTTTCAAATCTATGGAGATGGAAATTTTATGAAAAAAAAATAAAGAGAATAAAAGAAAATTAATATTGTAGTTACATAATGTGGGTTTGCCCAATGAACCTAAAATTAGAAGGGAAGCAGTTAATTGCTGGGTAAATCTTTGCAGTAAATTTCTTTTATTAGGGTTTCATTTCCTATATATTTAAGGAATTTCACCAAATCTCTAATAATGAGACTCATTTTTGAATTGATAAGTAGCCAAAGGATAAGAAGAGTGTTTTCCCCCAAGAAAGAAATCTGAACTACCAATAGCCCTATGAAAAAGTATCTCTAATAACTAATAATTAAAGAAAATGCAAATTGAAGAATTTCTAAGATTCAACCTTACATCCATCAATTGATAAAGATGACTAAAAAAAAAGACAATTGTTTTAGATCACATTAATACATTCTTTTTGGAGCTGTGTTCTGGCATTCCTCAACCCATTTAGACTCTACATGAGAATAATTTCTCTTGCCTTAGTTCATTTGATGGGAGATGAATGCATCCAGGAAAAGTCCAAAAGAAAAATATTTTAATTAGCAAGAGCTGATGGTCAGTTACCAAATGAATTGCATTTGCCCAGTCAAAAGAAGATATTGTAAAAAATAGACTCGAATACAGGACTACAATCCCCATGAGCCTTTGCTCCACTTCCCCAGAATGCCTTGTAATCTCACCTGGCTGAGATCGAGAAGGTATTTAAGCGGATTCAAAGGCTTTTGAAAGGGCTTGGCTCTTTTTGGACTTCCATTTTGGAGCAGACACGACTCTTTCCAGAATGTAGGTGAGGGCTAGGCCTCTGGCCTAGACACGTGTTTTTTCTTATCCTGTATTTTCTTTTAATCCTTAACTTTAATAAACCTCTAAAAAATATAATACTCCTTGCAGAGAGAAACTAATTTCTACCTGCCTCAGATGCCTCAGTCTCCCCATCTCCCCTAAATTTTAATCTTTACAGATGGCGACCTAATGGGAAAAAAAAAAAACTCAATCTTCTGATTTCTTTTCTGATCTTAAATTCAGTTTTAATATCTATTACCTAGAAAAAAAAATTTTTTTTTTTGAGCCATATCTCTCTGGCCAAGGTTTTCTACCCTCACAAAGCTGCTACAGACTCCGGACCTGCAGCCCACCCCACCTGGCTCGGTCCCGCTGCTTCCTGCCTCAGCCTGCAGCCCTGATTGTCCTCACCTGGTACCTGGTCCCGGCCTTGCCCACCCCTGCAGCCGCTCCAGCTCCTGGCCTCTCACTGGCCCGCTGCCTGCCTATTTCTGCGCCCCAGACCCATGAGCGTGACCCCAGCCGGCTCATCACCCAGATCCTTGGAGCAGATCGCTCAGGACTCATTGCGAACAGTATTGGCCACGTGGGCGGAGGGGAGAGACCAGAGGGAAAGGAGACCAGGCAATTTTCCCTTAGGCTAAGCCTCCACGTGGCTGGGGGTATTGGCCACAGGGTGATCAGAGGGGAAAGAGAAAAAAGACTAGAGAGAAGAAACAGACTTTTCAAACAGAAACTTAATAGCAATGGGCTGTTTAAAAGGATTTTTGACTCTTCTGGCAATTTCATTGATTTTGCCTGCCTAAATGGGAGCAGACTCAGCCCAAAGATTCAACTTTAACTTTGGGGAGGAAAATGGGTGGCCCAGCGGACTGGAAGCCAGGCCCAGAGACAGGAGGTCTCTAGTTAAAATCTGGCCTCCGATGCTTCCCAGCTATGGGGCCCTGGATGGATCCCTTGAACCCCATAGCCTAGCCCTTACTACTCTACCTTCGGACAATAGACATTTAAATGGATAATTAAAAACAAACAAACAAACAAAAAAACCCCAAGGAACTTTGAAGAGACTAAAGGCTATATTCTAAGACATTTCAGACTCCAATGGTTTATAAAAAAATCTCTGTATTCTATTGCATTGTTTTGTTTAAGGTTTAACTTTGTGATTTTAAGTTCATATATTACTGGATTCAATATTATTCTGCTTGAACTGAAGGTTGATTGAATTTATTTTGAATGTACTGAGTTTTGAAATTCTGTTGTTTTTCCCCTATAACTATTGAACAAATATTATTGTGAATAAGCCCATATATGAAAAAACAGTTTTTTTTTCTATTTTGCTGAGGATAGATGGACTTCAGAACTGGTTATAATTGTATTAACAACCTTTGGAAAATTTAATGTGCTAAATACCTCAAATGATTTTATTTTAAGGGTTTTTTAAATATGATTTTTGGAATTTTTTTTAACAATCTGGTTATTTTTGCCTGCCCCTACCACGAGGTAAGGCCCATTAGCTGAAGTGAAATACATTTTATAAACCCCAACCTTCCCACATGTGAATGGAAGTTGGGCAGTTAATTTCAGGGCATTTGTACCCTTAAAAAGCCTCCAAAAGGAGCACCCCTTTATTTATACTCTTCAGCTCACTACTTTACTTGCACCAGAATGATATATAGATTTCTTGGTTATGTTCTAAACCCTAGATGAGTTTTTACTTTGTTTTAAAAAATATGTTTAAATACCAAAGTTGAAGGATTGCTATGTTTGTAAAGATTGTGACAAATGTCCATCAATTCATAGGTTTTAAAATTGCCATACAGCAACTTATGTGAAATATGAAAGTGTGTTTGCTATTGTAATTAATTGGGCTATTGAGAATTTTGGGGATTTTGATATCTACATATTTGTACTACTGTATTTTTAAAAATGAAAAATTGTTAACCTTGTTCAATTCATTTGCCTTCTACTCACAGTGATCATGGCCAGATACAAAGAGGAAATGGATCTCATTTTTTGGTGAGAAAGCCTTGTATTTTATATTTTCTTAACTGACACAGAGTGTCAATGGTTATAAGCTATATTTTTGAATTTTTAAAAGCTCTTTTATTAATATATATTTCTTGCATGTGCAATATACTTTTTCAGTTTTTTTATTATTTTTTCTCTCCTTTTTATATTTGAAGCACATGTCACCAGTATTAAGATTTTCTTTAACCTTTTGATTTTCAGTGCTACAAGTTTAAGATACATTTGCTAATGCATGCCCTAAAAAGCTTGTGACTATAAAAATGATGCCACTAATTATTTAAATAAATTATGGGACTTTGCTTAATGATTCTGTCTGATTCCAGGACAAGAGATACACACAAGAGCCATTTCATAGGGCCAAAGAAAGGCCAATCTAGGATGGATTGATGCACTTCTAGGCCAATACAAAGGTCTTGAACCTAGTGTGAAGATTCGAGGTTACTATGTTTAACATGTGTTAAGACATAGGCTTTCCTTGTATCTACACTCACTCTGAAGATACTCACAGATGAGTATCCCCAAAACCTTGGCTCCTACTTGGCTTCTATAATCTGGTCCCTTTCTTTTCTGCCTCTCATAGTGTGGTACCTTTCTGTAGTCCTGGCAATGATTGGGTAAATGCATCATTACTTAGATCATTTTGATGGGGCCCTGATTGAAGGACCTGTTATAGATTTATTTTTCTTCTACTTGGAATTTTTACACATAAGACTTTGATAGTCTATATTTTCATCCAGAAATTTTTCTTTTCTTTTGGATTTTCTGGTGTCTTTTTAATATCTCTTGCCAATTGATTCATATACCTCATACCTCAGCCATGCATCCCTAACTGATTCTGAATCTTTCAATCACCCTCTTAATGGGGGGAATGTAAAAAATATCATTATTTAAATTGCAAAGTTTAAATTCCTTTTGAGAAGAATTTTAGGTAAAGAAGATGCTACTTCCCTGAATTCAGAAACTGAACTGTTGGAGAAGCCATCATGAAGAAGCCTCCAGACCACAAACTGCACAAAATGAACCTTGGGGTGTGGTTGATTGAACATTTTTGAATGTACACTCTTATGCCAAAGGGGACTTCCCCCTAATTGGCTTTCTGTCAATGCATCCAGTAATTATTGGTTTTATTCTTTTCTTTCTCTTATCCTCAATTATTGTAATCTTTAAATTGATTATGTTTTCATGATCCTTTGGAAAAAAATTAATTTTTTGCAAACGATCAAAGGGGGGAATGTAAAAAATAGACTCGAATACAGGACTACAATCCCCATGAGCCTTTGCTCCACTTCCCCAGAATGCCTTGTAATCTCACCTGGGCCGAGATCGAGAAGGTATTTAAGTGGATTCAAAGGCTTTTGAAGGGGCTTGGCTCTTTTTGGACTTCCGTTTTGGAGCAGACACGACTCTTTCCAGAATGTAGGTGAGGGCTAGGCCTCTGGCCTAGACACGTGTTTTTTCTTATCCTGTATTTTCTTTTAATCCTTAACTTTAATAAACCTCTAAAAAATATAATACTCCTTGCAGAGAGAAACTAATTTCTACCTTCCTCAGATGCCTCAGTCTCCCCATCTCCCCTAAATTTTAATCTTTACAATTTACAATACATACACATTTAGGATTTTATGCATTCTTAAGGACATCACTGTCAAATAGTAAAGTTAAATCAGTCTATCAGTTAGGGTTACTCAATTGCTTTTTTTCTTCAGGAGGTTGAGTAAAAGGGACAAAATGTCAATAAATTTGGGGGATAATATATTAACTTAGGCATCTCAAGAATTGCTCAAAACCAGTTCTGATCTAATGATATGACATTTTCTCTTTAGTTAGTCTCATTAGAATAATATTTGGGTAAAAAAATCCACTGGAAGCCTCCATCAAGATAAAATGCTTTTGTTGAATAAAATATAGTCTGTGATTCTGTCTCTGTTTATACATGTCTGTACTTTGTTTCTTTGAACTCCAATGCTCATTTTTCCCCACTAGGGAAATGTTTCCTCAAACTAGTAATATATAGGTTTGATCCATTTCTTCTATAGCTATGAATTGTTATAGCCATTCCACAGAGTAAAATTTCAAACTATATCCAAAATGGCACCAATATGTCCATATACTTTAAACTAGAAATATCACGATTAGGCTTACAACCCAAAAAGTTCAAAGAAAAAAAGAAATGATTCATATTTAAAATTTTTATTACATTATTTTTTTACAGACAAAAAGGGATACTAAATGTGTAATTGGAAGTCTTCCGTCTTTGAACTACATTTCCCAGGAGCCTACTGACTTCCTGCCATTACATACTGACATAGACAGGGGAATCTATCGTGTGGGGTTCCTAGTCTCTCTATTTGCTTCCTGTCATGACTGTGGTGGAGTTAGCCATGGTCACATTTTTTTTTGTTTTATTTTGTTACCATTTTATTCCGTTATTTCTAATGATCATTAAAATGTAATATTTAAATATTTTAGATTGAGTTTAAATTTTACATGACTTTACTGAATAACTGGGGTATACTTGAAAAATGTGGCATATTAATGTAATATAATAGCATTTTGTAACAGGAAATTATGAAGTGAATGGTCTAAGAAAACATGTAGGAAGACTTTGAACTCATAAAGAACAAAGGGAGCAGAACCAAGAGAAAAATTTATATAGTAGTAACATTTTTGATACAAACAACTCTTGAAAGACTTAAAAACTCTAGTAAATGCAATAACCAACAATATTTAGACATGTAAAAAAATCCTACCCACTTCTTGACAGATAAATGATGCTGTTAGAATGCAGACTGAGGCATATGTGTGTATTATGTATGCATGTATGTATACATAATTGAGTTATATATATGTGTGTATATGTATGTAGACATAATCGAGTTATATATACATATATGTATGTGTGCATATATCAATATACATATAGGTATGTGTGTATATATGTGTATATATTATTTTTTTCAGCTATTTGCCAACTAATGAGCATTCCCTCAATTTCTAATTCTTTGCCACCACAAAAAGAGTAGCAATAAAAATTTTGTACAAATAAGTCCTTTCCCCTTTTTTATCATCTCTTTGGAATATAGACCCCATAGTTTGCAATATCAAATCAAAGGATATGCTGAGTTTTATAACCCTTTGGGTGTAATTCCAAATTGCCCTCCAGAATGGTTAGATCAATTCACAAATCCACCAATAACGTATTAGTGTCCCAATTTTGCCACATCCCTCCAAAATTTGCCACTTTCCTTTACTGCCATATTTGCCAGTCTGATAGATGTGAGGTGGTACCTCAGAGTTATTTTAATTTGAATTTCTCTAATCCAGAGTAATTTAGAACATTTTCCCATATGATTATTGATGGTTTGATTTCTTAATCTGAAAACTGCTTGTTTATATCCTCTGATAATTTGTCAATTGGGAAATGGCTTATAGTCTTATAAATTTGGCTTTGTTCTTTATAAATTTGAGAAATTGGACATTTAGCAGGGATACTTGTTATACCCTGCCCCCATTTGTCATTTTCCTTCTAATCTTGGTTAAATTAGTTTTGTTTTTACAAAAGCTTTTTAAATTTAATATAATCAAAATTATTCATTTTACATCTTATAATACTCTATTTCTTATTTGATCATATATTCTTCCCTTCTCCAAAGATCTGCCAGGTAAACTCTTCTGTATTCCTTTAATTTAGTTGTGGGTATCAAACTTTATATCGACATTATATATCCATTTTGACCTGGTATAGGGTGTGAGATATTGGTTTATACCCAGCTTCTGCCATACTGTTTTCCATTTTTACGAAAAGTTTTTATTAAAAAGTGATTTCTTTTTCTAAAAGCTGGGATCTTTGAGTTTATCAAACACTAGGTACTTAGCCAGTACCAGATTGTTTTAATGATTGCTGCTTTAGGGTATATTTTATGATCTGGTATTGCATTTTTGTATATTTTAAAGACAAGGAAAAATAAAAATGAAGTAGGTGGTAGGAGGAAAAAACCCAGTTTTTATTAACTGAAAAAAATTAAAAATAATCAAAGAGGTGGGTTCTTGCACTTCAATTTTTTGTTGCCATAGAAAGCTATTGTCATACTTCTAGGCATGGTCTTCAACAATTGTCTCTTTGTATGGATAGATTGGAGTTTTCCTCCCTCTCTTTAATGGTTCTCTTATGTTCTCTATAACTCATTTTTTGGAATTTTGAGTGAATCAAAAAAATTGTTTATGTGAAAGTTTAGCATATATGAAAATAACCAATGAGAATACAACCTCAACTCAGAAAGAACATTATAATTTGTTATAGATATAAATGGTATAATATTTAGGCCAAATTTATCCAGAGTCCAATGTTATAGGTGACCTTTCTCTTCATCAGGGTCTTATACTAACTCCAGGACACCATGGTTGCCAAAGTTCTAGATAATAGGCCAACCTCTTGTACTTTCTCAGTCATCAAAGGAGTGAAGCAGGGCTGTGTGCTTACTTTTTAGAATGATGTTTTCAGTGACCTTGTCAAATGCCTTCAATGATCTTTAATGAGGATGAAAAATCACATCAAGCTCAGTAATCAGATAGCAAATTAATTAGCTTGAAAAAGTTACTAAGCCAAGGCTAAAGTGGAGTATTAGTTGGTATAGGTCACTATTTGCAGATGATTATGCTCTTAGTGTAGCCTCTCAGCTAAGATGCAATATTTAATGGATCAGTTCTCTGCTGCTCATGCTAATTTTGATTTGACAATTAATGCCAAGAAAAACAGAAGTTCTACATCAGTCAGTACTATACCATTCATATATAGAACAATCAGCTACAGAAACTGAGGAAATTCTGAATGCTATAGATAAGGTCATGTATCTTGACATTATACTTTCTATGGATGTACACATAGAAAATGAAGTTAATGCATGCCAGAGTAAGCCTAGTTTTTGGGAGGCTCCAAAGGAAAGTATGGGAGAAAAGAAGTCTTAGACTACCTTCCAAACTGAAAGTCTACAAAAGATATATGTTGTGCCGGCTTCATTGTTGTATGCCTGTGGAATCTGGACAGTAAATCAGTGCTATGCCTGGAAATCAAACTACTTCCATTTGTCTTAGGAAGATTTTGAGGGTCATCTGGCAAAATAAAGTACTAGACAACAAGAGGTTCTTTCTCAATCTGAAGTACCAAGCATTCAGACTTTGCTGCAGAGAGCACAACTCCAATGCATTGGCCACATTGTCCATTAGGCAAATGTACATCTGCCTAAAAGACTATTCTACAGAAAACTCACCCAAGGCAGTCCGTCAGATGGAGGTCAGAAGAAGTGATACAAAGACACTTTAACAGTCTCTTTGAAGAATTTTGGTACTGATTGTGAGACATTGGAGTCAGTGGCACAGGATGTTATCAAAGAAGGTACTTTGCTCCATGAGCAAAGCAGAATTGCATTAGCTCAAAGGAAACATGACACTTGCATATTTGAATCTGTCTCCATCGTAAGTGTTTCTATGAAGTATTTGTGACCAACCTGTGCTAGTCTCCTGAACTCATATGGTTTGATCAGCTACAGCTGGGCCCACCCATATAGTGATGTTATTTTGATCCTTTCCAAGTACAAAGAAAAATCATTATCTAATGATTTAATAACCACTCCTATAGCTTACCTCATGATTAAATATGTAGCTGACATAAGAATTTATGCCTATAGAATTAAGTTTCAGTAGAACAAGTGACTATGTGTGATTGAATCCATTATTCATTATTATATTCTAGACTTGTCAGTTTAGCACCATTTAAAAATGTATTTTGTATCTAGAATGAACATTTTTAGGCAATGTGATAACTTTTCTTTTTTACTTATAAGTTGAATTAATAATGATTTCAAATTCTTACTTTGCTTGTTAAATTTTCACCCGACCTTTGTAACTTTTATGAGAACTTCACCCTAGGAAAATAATAGTTTCTTCAAATTTTTTTCTTTAGGATGAGTATTAGAAACTTCACTACCTGAAGATCTGACTTGCATCCTAAGGTGGCTAATTATATATCCCAATGACTAAATGTGAGTAGAGAAAACAGTCAGTCAATGACAGATTAATTGAGTGTCTACTAGATGCTGAGGATAAAGACTAAAGCAAGATAGCTCTTATATCCTTATATATTAAGAGGTACTTAAATTCTATTGGGAAGATGTAGGATGATCACAAGAAGCAGATAGAGGATATTCTGAAAATCTTAGTGCTGTTTTAAGCTTGTCTGAGTCTGTCTCGTTTTTATGACCTCTTTGAAGTTTTCTTGGCAAATATTCTGTAGTGATTTGCTCTTATTACAAATGAGAAATCAAGACAAACTAGATTAAGTGACTTGTACAAGGTCACAAAGCTAATAATTGTCCTAGACCAGATCTGAAATCAAGAAAGTGAATCTTCCTGAATCCTTGCCTTGTGCTTTATCCCCTCTGACAAATAGCTGCAACAACAAAGTAAACAAACATAAATAAATAGCAATAGTAATGTCATCCAAAGAAGCAGAGGGAAGAAGAGAGAAGATTCCAGATGTGGGAATAAATCTGTAATGAAGCATATAGTTGGGAAATGGGATACCTTCTCCTAGAAACATTAAGTAGGCCAATTTGTTATAATGTACAGTGTATCAGATATAATCAGGCTAGAAATACAGATATCAGAGTTAATGTTGCTAAGAAGAAATAAAGGTTCAAAACTGAAGAACTGAGCTAAAATGACTCCAGATAGACTTCCTGGCTGTGTGACCCATGCCTATTTAACTTCTGGGTGTTCAATTTTCTTCATTTGTAAAATGAGGATATTAATACTAACCTCCCAGGGTTATTGTGAGGATCAAATGAGATAATAATCATGAAACTCTTTAGTACAGTGCCTGGCACATAAGTGCTATATAAATGTCATCATTATAATTATTATTATTAAACTACTCTTGAAGGAGAATTGAAGAATTTAACTTATAGCCTTTTCTATCATAATGAGACCCTATTTGATTGAACAAATTTCTTTTTGAACAAATCTTTTTAATAAGATCATAACATTTATCATATAAACATTCATATAAAGAATATTTGCTTCTAAATATTCAAGAAATAAACCAGATATAGAATTCCTTCAGTCTCTGAAATAGACTGCTTAAACCAGTTATGCCAGATGTCATGTAGCTATTTCTTGAAAAGCAAAAAGAAACAAAAATATATTCCCTTCCTTCCCCTCCTTTCATTATTTGTCTCACCCTCAACATCAGGGGCAATGTATACCAGCTAAGGTTATCGAGGGTTACACATTCATTGAATTATAAAATGTTAGAGCCAAAAAAGATTTTGTACATCTTTCATCCAACTATTTTATTTTGTGTATGAAGGAAGAGTGGGCAAACTACTTATGTTAGCAAAGTGACAGATCACATAGCTGCAATTAGCTGAACTTGAATTTAAGCTCTCTTTATTGGGTACTTCTATTCATGCTGCTCTTATCTCATGTAACATAGCTGTTTGCAAAATGAATTAATGAAGCAAAGGTTGAAGCATCCTCCTCCAAATTTGTCTTCGTAAAATGTTGGCTGCTGTTTTCAGTGCTCATTGACTTGTCAGGATTATTCAAAATATTATCAATGATTTTGTTATCAATAACACAATGTACCACACCAGCTTCCTGTCAGTTTGTGCATTCTTCTAACTTTCTCATTAAGTGTGTTGATTGGGTGTCAAGAAAAATCTTTCATCTTTTCGAGAAATTATGCTACAATATTTCACTTATTCTAAAGCACTTATTCTAAAATTTATAAATTCTGCATCATTATATTTCTTTTCTTTTTTTTCCAGTTTATTGTCATCATCACCATGAAATCATCCCATGCTTCCATGAGTGTATAATGCATAATTAGGTTTCTTATGTTTATATAATACACATGTATGTGCATTTCACATATATGACATTTGTACTTATATCTATGTATGTGTCTTTATGCACATGTGTATCTATTTGTATCTATATCTATAATCTATGTATCTATTCTCTAATTCATACAGCCCAATTTCCTTCAGCATAAAACAGAAACTATTTAATTTGTCTTTTAAGACACTCTATGATCTGCTGCTGACCAACCAGGACAACAAAAAGAGTGCTAACTCTTGAATCAGATGATATAGGTTTGAGTATTTGACTTGGGGTAGCACAATCTTTGAAAGCCTTATTTTCCTCATCCCTAAAATGAGGGGGTTTTGCCAAAGTCTCTATCAGATCAAAATCTATGATAATCTGAGTCTGCTTTTACAAGAGAATTTTATATTCTGGCCTTATATTTTACTTTCTCTTGCTTCTTTGTTTTTTAATAAAGAAATCTATACCACAATAGATTCCCTCCAAAGATCCTCCTAATGCAATCCTACTCTTCATTCTGGTCCTGACACCTCTATAAAGAAAGCCTTCATTGATCCTTTAAATAAAAGTTTCCTCAATTTTTATATCACTTAGTCTTCCAATAATGTCAGGAAAACAGGCATTTAATAAAGGCTTGCTAGTTGACTGATTATAGGCTTTGTCTTTTTCATAGTCTACTTTCTATCAAATTTATGCAATACATATGAGGATGTAAGGTTTAAGGGAGGAATTGTGGTTATTTTCCATTTCTGAAACCTAATCTAGACATTTAAAATAATATAATTATATTTTTTCCAATTATATTTAATAAAAGTTTTCAACATATGTTTTGAGTCTCAAATTCTATCCCTCTCTCCCTTCCCACAGTCCCAAAGAGACCCATCTCATGTAGATTTTACAGGTGCAATAATTGAAAACTTATCCATATTAATCCTTTTTGTGAAAGGAAAATCAAACAAAAAAATGAGAAAGTGACAAAAAGGTTGCTTTGATCTAGATTCTCACCCCTTATTTTATTTTTTTAGATATCATCTCATTATATTCAACTCTTGTTCTAACTGCCCTAATAAGTATACAGTTATTAAGAGTTAAGAGAGTCAATTTTACATGTAGGTAAATAAACAGTTTATCCTATTTAAATGTTTCTTGATTTCTCTTTCCTGTTTACCTTTTAATTTTTTTCTTGAGTCTTTATTTTTTGAGAGTCAGATTTTTCCATTTAGCTTTGGTGTTTTCACCAGGAATATTTGAAAGCCATCTAATTTTATTGAATACCAATTTTTCCCCAGAAATATTTATGCTCAATTTTCCTGTGTAAATGATTCTTGGTCAAAGTCCTAGCTCCTTTACCCTATGAATGTCATATTACAAGGTCCTGTAATTAGAAACTGCTGAATCTTGTTATCCTGACTGAAGTATCCTGATATTTGAAATGTTTTTTGTCTGTTTGCAATATTTTCTCCTTGACCTGGGAGTTATGGAATTTGGTATAATTCCCAGGGAGATATCCTTTTGAAATCTCTTTTAGGAGGTGATTGTTTGATTCTTTCCACTTTTTTAACATTTGGTTGTAGGTTTTTTTCTTTAGATATTTATGGAAAGATGATGTCTAAGTCATTTTCTTGATCATGAATTTCAGGTAGTATAATAATTCTTAGATGATTTCTCCTGGGTTTATTTTTAGGTTAGCTGTTTTTTCAATGAGATACTTTACATTTTATTCTATGTTTTCATTTTTTTGACTTTGAAAAATCTTATTCTTGAACTATTATGGTGTTATTAGCTTCCTCTTGCCTAATTCTAATTTTTAAGCTGTGATTTTCTTGAATGAGCTTTATTAACTCCTTTTTCCATTTGTCCAATTTTCATTTTTTAAAAAGTTATTTTCCTCAGTGAAGGATAGGGGCAGGAAGTAAGATATATATTTCAAGAGCATAATTTAAAGGACCAAAATGTCAGGAATGGAACTATGTAGGAAATGAAGACTATTTTTCCCTGCCACAAAATGCAGGCTACATTATAACTTACCAGCAGGTAAATGGGACTGGTCTGGTGAGAGGATGCTTCAGAGTGAGGAGGCTCCAAGGGCAGAGCAAGACAGCAAATAAGGCATGATTTTTGAAGACCAGAAGACAATTCAATGAGAAATAAAGATGTTACTTATAATAAGCAGAAAAATGGATAAAATGTCACCCTATTCTAACCCAGGTTTTAAAGAATGAGCTTGACAGTTGACTAATAAGGAGATATTTTTGGTGTCCTGAAGTAGGTCTCTGGTTTAGAAACTATATTTTGTCATAGGAACAAAAAAGAGAAACAAACAAAAGTAGAACCAATGATGGGGATAATGCAATTTTAATGTTACTTGTATTGGAATTAATTAAAAACCAAATATTAAAGATAAATAAATTTTGAGCTTCCATTTTGAAAAATCTAGAATGATCAAAATTTTCTAGTCCACAGAAGTGTTCAGTTGTGCCTATTGATAGCATTAGCAGATGCTTAAATGAATCTGGTCTTCTCAAGCTGTTATATGACAGAATAAAATCCGATAGTTTTGCAAACAAACAAAACAAAATGGAAACTAGTTAAGTAAACACAACATAGAAATATTTACTTCCCAATGAAATACTATTCAGGACATAGACGTTGTTTATAATTAAAATATCTTATCTCATGTAAGCCAATAAAACAATGTACATTTTCATATTTCAATGATTATTTTTCATAGCAACATGTAGGCATTCACTGTGGCTCACTTTGAAATGTTGAAACCATTCTTTAAAAAGCATGCATACTTTCATCAGATGCATTAGATTATAAAAATTTCACTTTATTGTTAACATTAGAATAGATGGATGGGCAATTCCAATTTTTTCAGTGAAAATCATTAATAAAACACTCTAATTTGAGAAATAAGAAGGGAAAATAGATAGATGACCAGCTTGAATTTAGGATGGTCTGGGTTAAAGTATTACTTCTGGCATATTGCATGACCAAGAGCATTTCATTTAATCTCTCTATGTTCCAGGCAACAACAGAGATCCTTAACCATTTGTATCTCGGACCTTTTTGACAATCTGGTCAAGTTTATGGCCTCCTCCCAGTCATGTTTTTAAAATGCATCAACTGAAATATACAGCATTGCAAAGAGAATCAAGTATAATAAAACAAATTATCCAAATATTTGAAAAAGAAATTAGTTCACAGACTCAGGTTAGTGATCTTTGTTCTAAGACTCTCTGGGGTACTCGATCCTATATGAAAAATTCTGCACATTGAAGTAATTTCAGGTCAAGATATAAAAGAAAACCAAAACACAATAGCAACAATAAAAATAACTTTATGTCTGAATATTAAGTAGTTATTTGCCTTATTTAGCTAAATATTCATGAAGTCTTGTGCTTTTTAAATCTAATTATATATCAAAGACAAAGGAGCCTGCCACTGATCAAAATGACCCAGTTATTACCCATTCCAGGTCACTTACATTTATCTTTAAGACTTTAAATTATACTTTACATTTCTATTGAATCCAGTACTTTTCAAGTTTTTTTCACATCTTTCCTGTCACTCATCATCATAAGATTTCTATAATCTGTACCTCATATTAAACTACATTATGAATTAAGCTTTTATCTATCAGTTTTATTCAACATCAATCAATGTAAGTCCTTTGAAAGTAATTTAGCTAAAAAAACTTTAAATATAAATACTGGGTCACTTTTGTGCATTCTCGTTAATGCTCAACTAATCTCTTTCTAAGATAAGGACTGGATGTAAGGAATCACATAAAATATCCACATAACAGTAACCATTTCATGACAACTATGTCCCTTCACAATCATCTCATATATCACATATATCTCCATAGCACACAGAAGACAATTGCTATTGTATTTCTGGCTCCTCCTATAGTGAAATTAATTATAGCTGTACAAAAATAATGGATTAGAATCCTATATTTGTTTTTAGTGGAATTTTATTTTTTTAGTTACATGTATAAATAATTTTTGACAATTGTTTTCTGACATTTTAGGGACTGGCAAAGTCTAACTCCATTCAGCAAAGCTATAGAGATTAGTTCTCAGTAGTGAAAGTAGACCACAATAAAATCAAAGCCATAGTCTAGCTAGAGCCAGACATATAGCCCCATGTCTTCACCTGAGGTTTCTAACCCATCTCTGCTGTATTTTGTAGAAACTGCATGTCCTTCGAAGAAACTACTGATGCAGGCATTCGATGAGAATATGGGTTACATATTGACATATTGATTTATCAGCCTATAGAAAATTCTGTCTAGATTCTATGAAGTAAGGTAAGTCTACTGAAAGAGGATGATAAATCATTTACATTCATTGGGTATGTGAAAAGTTTACCTAATCCCTTAGCTTGCATCACTTTCTCTAGAAAATGCTGTCAATGACCTATAAAGTGCTTTTGGTTGCTACTGCACCTAAAACTCTCCTGACTGCCAAAAGTGTCTAAATCATTCTTCTTGCCACCTTTTGGGGACCTTTATTTTTTCTCAATCTGGTCCATGCTATATTTGACAAACATTTTACAATTTATGTTCTCTACCTTCCTTTCTCTACTGGATGGATAAATAGTCTCCTATAACTTATATCAATACTTTCATGTAATACATAATTTGCATATTCCCCATGTTGCAAATGGACATACATCATATATATATATATATATATATATATATATATATATATATATATAATACAAATTCATGAAGAAAACAAATTGAAGGATGGAGTGTTTTGGTTGTGGATAGAGTGTATACATTTCACAAGCTGACCAGCAGACTGTGAAGCCAAGGGTTGCTTCTGACTAGGTGTGGCAGCTTAGGTGAAATGAAGAGTGGGAGACAGTTTGGATGTTTCAGACCTGTTGCCCAGGCATGGCAAGAAGCTGTTCTGCTTGGCACAGATTTTGTCTTTATTTTTATACCCAGTGGTTATATTTTTTCTTGGCACAGAGTCTCATTTTTCAACATACATGATTTCTTGCAGGTAATTGGATGTGTCACACATTAACTTCTAATAAATCATTTAATTAACATCCTATGATCATCTTGCATCCCAAATTGCTACAACAAAACAAAGCTTGCTAGAGACAAATGACACAGGCAGGGTAAACAGGGGTTCAGTTCCCACTAACCTGTGGGATGACCATCTAAAAGAATCATTGTTACTTTTAATCAGCTTTCATAATCAATCAGAATTTCTTAGGAGATAAGTAACAAGAACATTTGCTGCTAGGTGCAGGGTTAAAGAGTGATTTAATACAGGACAGATTTTGGCATTTTCCAATTTCCAACTTTCATTTCTCTACATTTCACTCAAACACTTAGGGATGTTGCTTTGGCTATTGTAAACATAACAAATCAATAAAGTGTGTCCTATCGGCCTGGACTTGAGAGGTGATTAATGTTACTGACATGTCTGGCTTGCAATGGGTATGGGGAATCTAAGTGTGATTCTGCTAAGAGAGAGAAAGGAGGGGGGTATTGGGTACATAAACTTCTTTAGATTTAAATTCTGTGAATATGATCTTGGGGGTGGATTTTGGGGGGTGGTATTCTGAGGGGGGATTAAACATGGGACTTATGTATTAATCCTGTAAGTATTTTGCTCTTATCTTATTTTTCCTGAAACTGGGGAGAGAACAATAACAATAGCAATTCCATTAGTAAGGGAAGTTAGTGGGAAAAGTCACATAGAGCGTGGCTGAGTGGGTGTCTCCATCTTTCCAGAGCGTCACTTTGCAACTACAGTCTCCATATGTGACCATGTCAGACAGCTTGGGCTTGACAGCCCCTAGCATATAAACACACACACACACACACACACACACACACACACACACACACACAAGTCCTTTGTGGTTTTCTTGCAACATTGTTTTGCTGATAACAAATTAGTCATTCACAGTTGATCATTGCGCATTTGTTACTGTTTATATTATCTTTCACTCACTTCACTTTGCATTCATTCATATAAGCTTTTCCAGGTTTTTGTAAATTTATTCTGGTCTTCATTCCTTATGGTGCAATAGTTTCCCATTACAACCATATACTTTAGCTTGTTTGACCATTCCTTAATTGAGGAGCAATCCCGAAGTTTCTAATTCTTCTCCCCTACAAAAAGAACTGCTAAAATATTTCTTGAAAAGTAAGTCCTTTTTCCTTATCTCAGATTTCTTTAGGATACTGAACATTTTTTGAATGTTGGTTAGAATTCCTTTGTGATTCCATGTTGTCATGGAGTCCTTTTCTTAGGTAATTTTTGATGGTTTGTTCAATTTATTTATTTTTGTTTGTGATGGAGTTGTTTAAATATTCTATCTCCTTTTTTATTAATGAGGGCAGATTACATTTTTGTAAATATCTGTTTCCTTTAGATTGTCAGGTTTAGTGACAGATATTTGAGCAAAATAAATACCAACAATTACTCCAATTTCTCCTTTGTTAGTTGTGATTTCATCTTTTTTGTTATTTTTGATATATACAATTTTGTCTTTTTCTTTCTTTTTAAATCAAATTAACCAGTGGTTTACCTTTTTTTATAATAAAGCAAGCTCCTTGTCTTAATTATTATTTCAATGGTCTCTTTTCTCAGTTTTATTGATCATTTCTTTCATTTTTAGGATTTCCAGTTTAATTGAATTTTTTTTTTATTTGTTCTTTTTTAGCTTTTAAAAAAATCAGATGGCCAATTCATTGGTCTGCTCTTTCCTGGTTTTCAATGATAGAAAAACATTTAGAGATATAAATTTCAGAACAACTTTTGCTGCATCTAATAAATTTCAAATGTGTACTCATTGTCAATTCATTCTTTAGGATAAGATTATTTAGTTTCTAATTAATTGTTTTTAGTTTTTCCTTATTCCACCTTTTGTTGAATGTAATTTTTTATTTTTTTATTTCATTATGATCTGAAATGTTGGATATAATATTTCTGCTTTTCTACATATAGTTGTGAGATTTTGGTGCTCTGTTATATGATCTTTTTTTTTGTGAAGGTGCCATGTACTGCTGAAAAAAATTATATTCTTTTCTATTCTCAGTTTCCTTCAGAAGCATAGCATATATAACTTTTCTAAAGTTTTAATTATCTCCTTGATTACTTTATTATTTATTTTTTGGTTGGATTTATCTAATTCTGAGAAGAGAAGGTTAAGATGCTTAATTATTAATGTTTTATTATTTATTCCCTCCTGTATGTCCTGTAAATTCTCTTTTATGGATTTCAATGTTCTGCCATTTGGTGCATATGTATTTAGTACAAATATTGATTCAACATCTCTAGTATCTTTTATCAAAATGTAATTTCCTTCCTTATGTATTTTGATTAGATTAAAACTTTTTTCTAAGACTGTGATTGCTACCACTTTTTTTCTACTTTAAATATAATAGATTCTGCTCCAGTTCCATATATTTACTCTATGTGTGTTTCTCTGCTTTAAATGTGTTTCTTCTCAACATTATGTTGTGTAATTTTGGCTTTTAACCAACTGCTTTCCCTTTCTGTTTTATAGATGTGTTCATCCAATTCACATTCACTAATTGTGTTTCTATCCATTTTATTTCTCTTCTGTTTACCTTTATCTTTGCTTTAAGCCTTTCCCTGTTAAGAAATGTTTTGCTTCCAATTACTGCCTCTCCCAATTCACCCTAGTTTTTGTCCACACACCCATTTTTTCATTACCCTCTCCCTTCTACTTCTCAAATGGGTTTTGAGAAAAAAAATACAGTTTTCTACACATGAGTGAGTGTGGATGTTATTCCTACTTGGAGATCATTCCAATGAGAGTGCATTTCAAACATTGCTCATCACACTCCCCTGAATTATCCTCCCCAATATTGACTCTTATTCACCTCTTCATGTAAGATAATGTATCTCCTATATTTCCTTTTCTCGTCTTCATATGTATCTCCTTCATACCCCTTGAAAGTTGTTTTGTGGATATAAACCTATTCCATTCCATTTACCCTCTTCCTTTTTTATGTATATTCTTCTTACTGTTCTATTAATGATAAAGTTCTTAAGTACTTTAATTATCTTAAATACTTTAAGTATCTTACATGACTCAAGTATCATATATATATCTTAAATATCTTAGGGATTACT
The DNA here is from genome assembly GCF_027887165.1 of Monodelphis domestica. Taxonomy (NCBI): domain Eukaryota; kingdom Metazoa; phylum Chordata; class Mammalia; order Didelphimorphia; family Didelphidae; genus Monodelphis; species Monodelphis domestica. The sequence goes on from NC_077229.1 coordinate 251,278,581, forward strand.
TTCCCTAGTATTAGCATAATTAATTCAACTTCATTGAAACCAATCATTTAATTTTCCTTTCAGTTTAATTTTTTGTTTGTTTTTAGTCACAAATTCTTGGAAGCGCTCTATTTTATTAAATATTTCCCCTACTTACACCCTAGAGGGTTATACTCACGTTTGCTTGGTGTGTGATTCTTGATTGTAGGCTTATATTCTTTGCCTTTCACAATATCATATTAAATGCCTTTTAGTTCTTTAAGGAAGAATCTGCCAGATCTTGTGCAATCCTAACCATACCTTGTAATATTTTAATTGTTTATTTTTGATGGTTTGTTGTACTATTTGCTTGATCTGAGAGTTTTTGACATTTTCTTAATAGGTCTAGGATATTTTATTTGAGGGTCTCCTACAGGGGATGGTAAGTGGATTCTCTCAGTTCCTATTTTCTCCTCTTGCTTGAGGATACCAGGACAATTTTTCCTGGTCATTTCTTATAATATGGTATCTAACCTCTGTTTTACTCCCTCCCATAGGTTTCAAATATTCTATGGATTCTTAGATTGTCTCTCTATTTTCTATTTTCTATGTCATTTACTTTTCCATGAGACACCAAGAATAAGCAAAGATACCCCTTTAATATCCTATTGAGCAGCTGTCCAACCTCCCTTAACATCTATGGCTGAGAGCTCTAGAAGCTTTGGTTGCTGATTCAGCTGTGTCCAAAGCCTATTGTCCTGGTGGGGTTAGCTTTTGCATGCTGCTTTGTGTTCTACTTCGACCCCAGTGCTCTGGATCTTTCATGCTGACCTTTTAAATTGTTCTGAGCTGAAAAAATTATTTCACCCCATCTCTTTGTGGTTTATACTGTTCCATAATTCATTTTGAGGCATTATATCAATTTTTGGAGGGTAATTTGGTAGAGGTCAGCTGGGCCTGTGCATCTTCTCCACCAGCTTGGCTCTGCCATCTTTGATTTCTTCATAAACTCAAACCCTATCTAGGTTTAGTGTCCCATTTGAATATACCCTTAGATGTTTGTTTCCTGTTCTACTCCATCACATCCTCAAAAAAGTAAAAGAAAACATAACTCATTTTATCACTTTTTCTCCTCTTAAGACCTACACTTTCTAGAGGTAAAATAGCTATTCTGATAAACTGGTACTTGGTAATATATCCAAGAAAGAATTTTATAAACTTCTCAGTTATTTGTAACCATATTCTCCTAACCCCTCACCTAATTTTATTGTTATTTTGTTGTTGTTGTTGTTGTTGATGTTAAAGCAAAAGGAGTAACAAAAATCTACAGATGGATGATAGAAATTTCAGATTAGTAAAAAGATGAGGGATACATGGGAGATAATTGGGAAAATCATATGGCTGCTCATGGAGACATTCAAGTGACAGTACAAACAATAATCTGTCACAAAGAGAAGGTCTCTAATTTCTAAGTGCAACACATCCTTTTATATAAATAAGGTCTTATATTTATGGTGGATATCTTTTCTATTTTAACTGCTTAAATGTATCTATAAAAATAGAAGCTTACTTAAGTGAATCACTTCTTTCTGGGTAGTATTAATGATACAAAAAAGTGATGACAATAATAATGTAAAAGTGGTAATCAAACTCATCGATTTCTGGTAGCTATCCTGAAATGAAACATGGCGAATGCAGCTTAATCTTCATTTATGTCAGTTCTCCCTTATCATGATATTTTTATGAAGTTCATCTAATACACACACACACACACACACACACTGCAGTAACAGTCTTTTGCCTTTCTTTTTATCTCCTGTACTTAATACTAAGCCTGGCACATAGCAGGGGTTTAATAAGTGCTTATTATGTCAATGAAACACCACACACACTTGTTCATAGAATATATATACTACATTTCAAAGCCTTAACTAATCTGTCAGAGTATCCTGTCCTTCCCATTGTTTACTGGCTCAAATAGAGTAAGCATTCATTTCCCAGTTGGAAAAGTTCAATCTACATATCTGGAGGTTTTCAGTAAAAAAAAACAAAACAAAACAAAAAAAGCAACTGCCATGAAAGTCCAAAATACTCTCTGATTCATAAGCAAATTTCAGATAAATATCTGGAAAACACTTAATTCTGGATTATAGCTATGTTCCATGGACAGCATTCTTTAACAATCATATAGAATAACATTTACCCGATTACACATCTAAATATTGATGATATAAATGACTCTCATTTTGTCACTGTAAGTAAGAAAGATTCCATTTAGTAGAAGCCTACAAGAAGATTAGGAAGTATTTATATTGGGCCCTTATATGATTTCAAGTTTGAAAACTTCATTTTTATAATGAAAAATTAAAGTACAAAATACTATGATTTATAAATGAATTTTAGATTAACACCTAAATAATATATACTAGGTCCCTGTTCCCTTGTGACCACTCCTCTCTGTCCTGGAACTATGACCCCAAAATGGGTCATAGGCAACAGAACTACCAAATGATGCCTATAAATGATTTCCTGTGACTTTTTTTTTTACTATTCAGAATTCTCTTTGATTCATTTTATAAAAATTTCTTGAAATATATGTTGAGAGAACTTGGCAAAAATGCTAAATTTATTTTATCATCTTAGTTCCATCCATCCAAATCTCACTTTTAGCACTACCTATATGATTTGGGGCAACTCATTAATATTCTCTGACACCTAATTTCCCCATGTGAAAGTGAGAATTTTTCATATGGTATTCTCAGAGGTCTACTAACATTATATCTTGTGTTCTGTGAATTTACTGGGCTCTATAATTCTCTGATTAGTTTTCTGTATTCTTATAGAACCCAACCTGGGTTAATTAGTTAGTAAATGAATATATCCTAAGCACCTACTATGTGCCAGAAATTGTATTAATGCTGTAACTATAATTACTAAGTATTATTATACTCATCTCCTAGTCTTCCTACTTTCAGTCTCTCCTCTTTCCACTCTATCTTTTATAGAGTTACAAAATATATTCCTAAATATAGGATGACCACATCTCTTGGTTCAAACATTTTAGTTTATCATGTTATAGAAAAGAAATATATATGGATATGTATGTATGCAAATATATTTTTGTCTATGTATATGTTGATAGATAAAAGCATGGCTGCATAGATGATAGATAGAAAGATAGGTAAAGATAGAGAAATAGTACTTGAAGGGATTTTAGAAGCCATTAGTCCAATTCTTTCCTCTTTTATATGTAAGTATATGTATAAACACACACATATAGGCATATGAAGAATAAATGTCTTTTCTAAAGTCACATAGAAAAGGAAGATTCCATGATGCTATATCTTATAACCTTAGAACTAGTGGGATTGTTTTTTGGTTCAATGTTATTGGACCCAAGATGAAAGATAAAAAATCTCCAGTAACAAATTGGCTCTAAACGATCTTTCCAGACTTATTTATAGTACTCCTCTAAGTACTTTACTAAAACTGAGCTGTTGTTTCCCATTCCATTTTCTGGCTTCAGACCTCTGTAAAAGATGTTCCTGATGTTTGGGATGCATACCTCCTTCATCTCTGCTAGTTATAATCCCTAGCTTCCTTCAAAGAATTCTGTCTCTTTAAATTACTTTGCTTATACAATATTAATCTCAATACCTACTATAACTATCAAATAGAATATACGCTTCATGAGGGCAGGGACTATTTTGTTTTTATTTTTATATTTCTAGATTACTAGCAGTACCATGCACAAAATACAGACTTAATAAGTCTTGATTTATTGAAATCAAAAGTTGATATGGATAAAAAGATGATTTCACAATAGAATCATTTAAGATTAGAAGGTAACTTTAGAGGTCATCTCATTCATTCCCTTGCCTTTAACAAGGACCACAACTAAACCACTTCAGAAAATGATAAATAACACTTCTAAAATTTTCTGCAGAGTAAGATTCATCCTCCCTTGGTAGCCCAACTTGAGGTTTAACAACCTTCCCTGTCAGGAAATTCTTCCTCATATCTCACCTAAATCCCTCATGTTTCAGTTTAAGCCTATTTCTGCTTATTTAAGCCTCAGAAGAGACAGAGAACATCTGGTCCCCATCTAATATATAACAGTTCTTCATATACTTGGAGACAGTTATGAAGTCACCCTGGAGTTTTCTTTTCTCTAGGTTAAATAATACTAATTCCTTTAACCTTTTTCCATGGGTCCTATATTTTCAGAGCCTTAATTTTTATATCGATTTTTCTGAATGTTTTTCAAAGTCTCCACACACTTCTTCAGCAGAAAAGTACAGAAGGGATACTTTCCTAAACAAGGACTGACTGATGTAGAAAATTGGAAGCCAGTGGTCTTTCAAGCTCCCCTGAAGAAATGAGCCTAATAATCACATGTGGTTCTCTGTTGTATAAATCAGAAGAGCAAAGAGATCAGCAGTCAGCAAATTTAGGTTGTCATCTACAAAATGATAGTCACAGGAATCAGGCACAGTATATTAGAACTCAAAACTAGCTTAAAGATCATCTCATTTCACAAATGAGAAGAAAGTCTCAGAACATTGAAACAGGTCACTTGAGGTAAAGCAAATAATGTAAAGAGCAGGGATTGGAACCCTAGCTGACTGCCTCCAAATCTTATGTTTTTTTCCACTACACCAGACAATTTACCATTAGGAAATCAAAAATGTGTAAAATGGGATTAACTATAACATCATCCAGATATAAATGTGAAAGTAAAAGCATAAATACTACTGGAAATGAATGTATTGGTTTTGAGTCAATCCCTATCTCCACTCACCCACAAACAATGGATGGGGTAGAATTGTCTTATTTTTTAAGGGAAGGGGGAAACCCAAATCATTAGTTTCTGAACTCTTTGCCTCTCCTAGATTTTCATTGTATAGTTGAATAATCTTTTGTATGCACAATTGAAATGTGGCTGCATTGAGAAATAAAGACTCTTAAGTGACATTCCAGGTTCTACTAATTACTACCTATATGACTTTTGGCAGGTTATTTAACCTCTTCATATCCCCAGTTTTCTTATCTATCAAATGAAGAGGTGAGAATAGAAAATTTCCACAGTACAATTAAGTCCCAAATCTATAATACCGACAAGCAGAGATATTGGATTCTGCCTTTAGTTTATTGACTGCTTATAGCTCCTCTGGCTATTGATAATTTGAAGATGATATCCCTAATCTGGCAGTGCTTTGTAAGGTACTGTTTGATAATCATCTAATTGATGGGGTCTTCTCTACATTTTTCATACTTACTCAGATAATATTTCTCCATCATGTAACTGGGAAGCTTCTTTTTCCTCCATGTAGAATTTCTTTCCATAATTTTTTCAAGAACACTTGGATCTTAAAGTCATTTTCAATCTACGGAAGGATAGGCTGAAAACATGATTCCTTATTCTGTTGAATTATTCCCTATTTTTGTAGACCTCTCTATCTTCTTGGAGTCATTTTCAATATGTAGAAGGATATGCTAAGAATATTATTCCTATATGCTGTTGCCAAGACATTTCCTTTTGAATGAAGGTTCAAATCATAACAAATCAGACAGTATGTAACTCTGGTAATGTTCTTGGCTCTGCATCAGATGTGCTTTGAAAATTGACAATCCTACCCTTGCTACAAACACATTAAACCATTCTCTACACATTATCTGTCAATTTATCTTCATCGCCTTACTCTTTTTATGCCAGTGGTATAGATATGAAAAATGACTTAGAATTAAAGATTTTTACATGTCATTCAATGAGGCAATGTTAAAGTAAAAACAATGTACCAGGAAGTGATATACCAGTTGTCCAGTAGTAACTGCACTCTTGGTCCTTTCTTAAGTTATTATCAATGTTGATAATTAACAGTTTTCAGACCATACCTAAACTTCAGATTATTTATTCTATCCTGCATCAAAAGTGTTAAAATATCATGACCCCATCTCTACCTATCATGGTTACAACACAATAGGCTTTCATGTGAAAATATGAAAAAAATTTTTCCTCTGGGAAAATTTTCCCACTGTGGATATGTATTTGTGTGTGCATGTGATACATGTGTACATATCTGAGTTATGTGACTCTACTTATGTGTTATTGTGTTTATGAGAATTTATATATATGCATTTTTCTCTTGATGCTTCTATTCTGGCTTATGTCTTTATCTTCCCCTCTATCCATCTTTCTCCTTTGGCAATTTCTTTTCTGCTTTTCCTGAACTTCTCACAATGTTTCTGTCAGACTCTTCATGTAAGTCCTTCTCTTTTTCTCTCTCATTTTTTTCTCTGTCTTTTTATCTTTCCTCTCACATAATATAGAATGGACTATCTATTTTATGATTTGCCATATTTATTGAGTAGAGTTGTTTTTGTTGTTTCACACAGGTAACCTTTAGTTGAACTTCCTCTCTGAAGTCCTTGATATAAAAATGTTTTTTGCATCCTCTGGTCTGCATTCTTTGAAAAATGTGTGATAAGATAATAGCTTGGTAGTTTAAAGAGAACTAGCTTTGGTGTCAGTAGGCTTGGGATAAATCTCACCTTGGTTCCTTACTACTACTGTGACTCTAAGTAAGAGATTTCACTTCTCTAAGCCTCAGTTTTTTATATGTAAAATGAGAGGTGGGAATTCAATTCTATGTTCTCTCAAATACATTCCATATTTAGATCTATAGTCAAGTATAAGAGGCCTAGATAATAACAGAGTATCCTTGAGTGACAAATGATTTAAAAAGTCTGTTCTGATACTTTGATACTGGTTATAAGCAGATTCTATATTCCAGTAACATCCTGGGTCATGCTGGGATAGAATAAAATTAGAAATGTGTTGGAGAATAGGAAAACAAAAGGTGGAGGGAATAGTAGTGATAATATCAACTTCAATTTTGATCAGTTTTCTAAGTTAGTATCAGCATGACATTTTTAAAGTATTTATAAGATATACTAGGTGATATGTAGATATATACAATCAAAACATTCTTAGCCTCTGCTTACTATAATCTTGGCAAAAGTTATTCTTCCAAATGTGAGATGATGATTCAGATAAACTTTGCACGTTTTTCAATTTCAAGTTTTCTCATGACTCAATTTTTGGCTATTGGGTATAAAAAAGAGATAAATATTTGTATAGAGTTAGCTAAAAAAGAATGGAGGAGGAAAATAAAGTAGGAGGACATTATTAAAGGAATAGAATAGATAACTAAATTAAGAATAGAAAAGGGTGGCAGAAAATTAAACTTGCCTTTTGCTTTATATAACATCTTTTCAAAAGGAAGAAAATCTCTAAAAATAAAACAATGTTGCCATTAAACCAACAGCAAAGTTAGTGGTTTGTTGGATTGAATTTATCAAGCATCAATTCTTTAAATGGCCAGTTCTAAATACTATGTGCATTTAATATAAAGTGTAAATCCTTATTCCATTTGAAAATTCCTTATCCGTGCATGTAACTATCATGCTGCATAGATACATGGAATCCTGACTTCCAGAATGGGCTGGAAGAAGTCCCTTTGTGATAGATGATGTATCTGGAAGTCAGGACTTGGGACCTGGACTGAAGTTAAGCCTGGACAATTAGAGATACAAGATGAAAATATCCCTGGCCTTACAAGAAAGGGGAAAGAGCCATAGCTCTTTTATTTTTGTATGGGACTCTCTCTCTCCCTACTCTGGAGTGTTTAATGCTCTGTGTGAGCCATAGCTGGAAGCTGGAGCTGAGGAAGCATGGTGTGGGTTGGAGGCTTTCTTTTAGGATGGTCTGGTACACTTTCTGTCTCTGTCCCTGTCCCTGTCCCTGTCTCTGTCACTGTCTCTGTCTCTGTCTCTGTCTCTGTCTCTGTCTCTGTCTTTCTGTTTCTCTCTGTCTCTCTCTAACACACACAAACATACATACACATTCTCTCACTCTTTCTCTCTCTCTCTCTAACTTTTACTCATAAATAATTATAAATTCATATACAGCCTTCAAAGAATTTTAATCATTATAAGGCTAGGGGTACAAAGATTAATTGAGTTAGGGTCCTTGTCCTTATGGAGGACTGATGAGTAGAGGAATGATGAGCCTATGAATAAGTATAATGCATCATAAAATATTAAGTGAAATAGAAAGTGCAAAATATAGTAGTATGTGAGACCAGATTTTAAAAAAAATCTTGCTAAGGTAGTGACTAGTGTAATGAGATTTAGAATGAACTTTATGGGATGGGGGAATTTTTTAAGGAGATGGAGTGGGGTAGACAGGTTTTGTGTATAAGGAGGTGCTATTGTTGTTGCTGTTGTTCATCCTCCATTTTCAAAGAGGATCAAAGACATCACTAAGTGATATCTTGCCTTATAAATGAGTTGAATTTAATTGAGGCAAAGTTGCCCAAAGTCCTCAGGCACACCCTCTCTTCCAGAGTCTTTGAAATAGCAAGATAAAAGTCAGGATGCCTGGCAATGGCCCAGGATCCAGTAACATCTTCAATGTCGGATCAAGCTCTAAGCACTACATAGTACCTGCTTCTGTAATGTTTATGGCCATTGGAACAAATTACTCTCCTCTGCCCATTCTGCCGGAAGAAGTCTTCACATCCCTGTAACTCACTGCTGGGTTTGAGGCTGCTCAGTTTACGCTCAGCCTGGTTTAGTTTATTTGCAGAGATGGCTTTACTGAGGTGTGTTCACCGAGTATATGATAGCTTCTTGGGGCCACAGGGGATCAAACACATGGAAGAAGTAAAAGGCTAGGGGTGTTTAGACAATAAATTATAATCCATTTTGATTGGTTCATATGGTGAGTGGAAGGGAATCTTATGAAATGGGACTGGAAAACTATGTGGATATTGATTGTGAAGGACCTAAGATGTCAGGCAATGGAGCATTTTGAGAGTTGGAAATGATAGAAGTGGTTATTTAGTACATCTCATTACAGCACACAAGTAAGAACTCTCTCTACAGAAAATATAAAAAGTACTCATACATCCAGAGGTTGCTTGAAGACCTCTGTTAAAGAGGAAACCATTATCTTGAAATGATATCTTTCATATTTGGAATGGCAGAGGAAGGCACAGAAAATTTAGGCAAATAAGTAATAGAGGCTTTTTCCTCTCAGTTTCCCCATCTATATACCATGTTTCTATTTCTAACAGTGATTTAGTAGCTCCAGTGGTTCTCTTTTCAAGGGAGGCCCAGGGTCCATGGTCAAATTTGCAGGACCCTGAAATGGCACCATATTGAGTCAAATTCACACATGATCCATGCTGCAAGACTATGTATATTGAACTCAGTACTGAAAGAAACAGTGGTCAGAAATTATAGTCACATTATGGAAAAGCAAAGAATCAAGATGTTCCTTTGCAATTTTACTGAATTACTTAGGGCATGTGGATACAATGTGAAATGAGGGTACCTGCCTGGTGGGTTCAAATTGTTTCCATTCTGTAAAGTTCAAACCCTCAGAGGATGTCTATAGAGAAAACTGAAAACTCACTGAAACGGAGTTTTAGCTATCAATATACCCAATGTACATTTTTTTTTGCAAGGGAATGCAGGCCCTTGGAATAGTACTATAAGGCTGGAAATCTGTATAAGTCTCTGTGCAGTTAAAGAAGTACCTTTTAGAAATTCAGGGTATTGTCTCCCTAGGAATTCCAAATTTGGCTCCCGACTGAAGATCTTCCAAATCTTAAGATGGTACAGGTTCTGGAAGATTTTAGGATCCTCTAGAAACATGAGGTCCAGTAGAGAGGAAGGAAAAAGTTTATTAATTTTCATGAGCTTAATGATTACCTGTGAGTCTTCTGTGTTTTCTTTATTCTTAGTAGAAATGAAAAAAAGGCCACCCTTTACGCATTACATGCATTGTAACCTTTAATATTTATAGAAGAGCTGGACAATCTTTTTGCCCATTGGGAACCTAGATTTTAACAATATTTTTTCTTGTTTTTCAGTCATTTCAATCATGTCCAACTCTTTGTGTACCCATTTGAGGTTTTCTTGTGATCCTAATGTGATTTGCCATTTACTTCTCCAGCTCATTTAACAGATGAGGAAACTGATAAAACTGGATTAAGTGACTTGTCCAGGATAACAAAGACAGTAAGTGTCTGAGGCTAGATTTGAACTAGTTTTCCTTACTCCAAGCTTGGCACTATGTACACTGTATTACCCAACTACTTAAAACTATATTTTAAGATTCCCCGAAGTTATTTCTCAGTAGGGGAAATGAATATGAATATGTATGAAAAGCAATGTTGTTGTTGCATTTTTGTTTGTTTGTTTGTTTTGGGGGAAATGGTTCCCAAGATTAAATAAAATTCATCTTGGATGAACTAGAATTTGGACTCTAGGGCTATGAATCACACATATTTTATTCTTGCTAAAATTATCCTTAAAGTTTCTCCAATGCAGCTGATTTTTCTAAAACATATTCTAACCTAAAGACTGAAAAATCATCAAGTCAAAATATTAGAGGCCAGATATTTGAATAATTTTAACTATTTGAAAGTTTTCTTCTCTGTTCCTCTGTCCCTCTATTTAATGCCCCAGTTGTACCTGAAAGAGAAGAACAAAATCTAATTCACCAAAAGTCTGTACCTCAAATAGAAGACCTTTTATTTTCTTCAAATTCTCATAGTCAATAGAATTTCCATTTTAGTGCCTTTAAAACATTTTGCATTATAGAAAGCTACTAAATGAATAAAATGATAAATTAATAAAATATTAATAAATTATTTAGTAATTTAAACATTAAAAGAGATACTTTACTTTTAATGTGATGATTGATTTTACTTTCTAACTATTATTACAGATATTATTATTGTAATTCTAGTTGAAAAGGGGGGAGGACATGGGTTTAGATACAAAGGTTGCGTGCTTGTCATCACTTGCAATGTTTATGGCTTTTTTATTATACCTTTATGTCTTAGGATGAGGAGAAAGGAGGAGGGAAAAGACCCCTGAGAAAATGATACGGAATGAGGTCAATATTTTCTTTCCTCACTTTAGCAACAACTGATTAGAGAACTCTCCAACCACAACAGAAACAATATCTTTGAGCCAGTTTATTAACCAATAGGTTTTTCTCTCTGCACTAACTTCATGTGAAGCAAGGGCTAATTAAACCAAAGGAAGCCGAGTTTCTGCTTGGTGTAGTATTTTCACAATGTATGTGTGTAATGTAGCTCCCTGCCTAGCAGGAGAGATTTGTGAAGGATATTACTTTAAAGGTTATCTCAATTAAATTGCATTTCTGTCTTTTCATTTATTTTAAAAAACAGTGGAGAAGCAAAACTAGAGGATTCAAACATCCTTGTACAGATATCATTGTGTCATACTTTGTTATTAAGCCTCCATCATCATTTGTTTTCAAGATTCATTTAATGGAATGCATAATTTCTTTCATATCATCCTTAAACACAAAAATACACATACAAACATAAATAAAAACCAAAATTCATCAATTAACTCTTCTCATAAGAAGAATGATAAAGTAAATAGATTTAGGAGAGATTTTAAGAATAACCCATTCCAACCTCTAAATTAAAATATGAGAGCTAATGCCCAGAGTAGTGAACTAACTTGGTCACTCTCAATCAAATAGCTAAGTAGTAGAATGATTCAAACTCAGGCATGGATCATAGGATCGATCATTAATCCAGTGCTGGAAAAGAACTTGGAGCCCAGATAGTCTAACCCTTATTTTATATAACAGAGAAAATAACAAGGGACAAAAAAATACTGAGGCCCAGGGAGACTAAGTGATTTGTCAAAGTTTAGGATTTGAACCCTGATCCACCAATCCCTGTGTGGTCTTGTGATTCTAAATCCAGCATTCTTTCCACTAGATTGTTCAACTCTTTCAACATTATTACAATTGTGAAGTATAGGATACTTAGAAGAGTAAAAAATATAAAAATTTGATAAATTGATTGCATAAAATAAATACTTAATATAGATATAGTTTTTCATTTGGCTGTACTGCTTTGATACTTCTCTAGCTGACTTCTTTGCACTGCCCTGGATCAGATATCTTCTTTTCCCCTTAGCTTTCTCTTCCTTTGAACTTTTTTTAGTCTTTTGCCTTACCTTACTAGATTTTAAATTCCTTGAGGGCAGAAACTGTTTCTTTTTTCTCTTTGTATCTCCAGGGTTCCCTAGAGTGTCTGGCACATAGTAGGCACTTTCTTGTACTGAGTGAGGAATATTGCTAGAACAAACTGAAGGTCAAATATTGACATATTCACTTCTACAGTGCAAATAGAAAATATAATCTTTTCCATACTTTGAGATGAAATATTTTGGGAAGATAATATTATCATGTGCTTGGGATTACTTGTTACATTGTCATATCACCTACCTTCCCAATTGAATTGGCAAACAGAACATATGTCATCTTCCCCACCTCCCACCCCCATGGTAACACTTGGAAAAGAAACTATTCCAATTGTGAGTGCCTTTGCCAATGATTTTTAGTTCATATTGCTCTTCTGAGAAAAGGGGAAACTAAGGACCTACAAGGTGTTGAAGCTAGTGATAAGTAAGAAAATGTTTTAGGATTCACAAACAACACTTTTCTCTGGAACCCTGCAGTTCATCCAGTCAATCTTCTTGGATTAAATATCTCTTTCCATGTGAAGAGAGGAAATAGTGTCAAAACATCTGGTTAGATTGCAAATATTATACATGTTTTTAACCACTGTGGGCTAGTTGTCTTAGACACTGACAATGAAGCCTTTATTGCAGTCACCATATTTGTTAATGAAAAGGCCACTCACTGTGGGTCTATAAAATTATTTAAAGTTAGAAAAGCAGCATTCTATCTCAAAACTTTGGGAAGTGAGTTTAGAGTATTGATAGGAGGCATATTTTAAGTAAGAGATTAATAAACTTAAAGTTCAAGATTAGTATTCTGATTTACAACTAGAAAATGCTAGGAAAAAATGATAGACTATATCCATTACCAAGTTTGAAGCAAATAAAGGTCTAACAATTTGATTAAGTGCTCAAAAATTTTCATTTCCAGGAACCTAAACTCCATTGTTTTTAAAATCCCATAAAATAACTTACTTGTGATTCAGAATTGAATTTTGTATAATTATGAAGGAAAATCTGGTGATTGCACCCTCAGAAAAATGGTATTCTTAAAAAAAAAGAAAATGGTGAATCTAGTTGAGTTGATAAGAATATAGAAATATGAAGACAAAGGTCAAAAAAGTTTTCAAGTTGTATTTGTGGGCATAGTGGTTATGGTACCTCGAGGGAAGTGTGTCTACATCTCTTAGAAGAGACATTAAAGTATAGCAAAAATGAAACTGGACATTGAATCTAGCTCTGGAGTCAGAGGACTAATTGCAAATTCTGACTCTGATGCTTACTACTGGTTTGAAATTGGGAAATTCTTATAACTAACCTTGGTTTCCTCATCTAAAAAATGAGAAGTTAATGATCAGAGACTTAAAATTTTCTTATACAGTATTACCTTCTAAAAATTTATGAATTTCTTAGAAAATAAATCTATCCCATAAAGGCAAATTGTAACTGCAAGAAGAAACTGATTCCAAAGAAACACAATTGATGAAAAATTGTAGAAGGCAGTTATGAACAATGTTATAACTTTTGAGTGATGAACCAGAAAAATTCAGTGGGTGAGTAGTTGTTGATATTGAGATATTAAAAGTGGCTTTCTACTATAATTTATGAATAATATCAGCAAAAAACAAATTGTTTGCAGGGGGCATCAGGAAGGTTAATCTGTCAGGGGAAGTAACTTTCATAGTGTATCCAAATGCTCACTTTGGAAAATGTGTTATAAATGTAGTAGATTTCATTGTATAAGAAAACAATGAATTGATTACTTCAAACTTCAATAGATGCAGAAAATGCCTTCACCAAAAAATCCCATAAAGTATAGAAAAGAATGGGCATTTCTTCAAAATATTAGTAGTATCTCTCTAAAGCCTTCAACAAATATCTATGTTAAATAATTAACAGCTTTAGCAACATTACAGGATACAAAAGAAACCCACACAAATCACCAGAATTTAGATATATTTTCAACAAAATCCAGAAGCAAGAGATAGAAAGAGAAATTTCTTTTAAAATAACTAAACAATATAAAATACTTGGGAATTCACTTGCCCAGACAAATATGGGAATTATGTGAACACAATTACAAAACAGTTTTCACACAAATAAAGTTAGATCTAAACATTTGGAAAAACATTAATTGCTACTGGGTAGGTTGGGATAATTTACTTATTCAGTGATATACCAAACTACTAAAAATTATTTTATAGAACTAGAACAACATTCATCTAGAAGAACAAATGTCAAGAATATCAATAGAATTAGTGAAAAATACAATAAGTAAAGCGGTCTGATAGTACCAGTTCTCAAGCTATGGTAAAAAATAGTAATTTTCAAGATAATCTGTTACTGGATAAGAAATAGAATAGTGAATAAGTGGAATAGATTAGATTCATAAGATATATGTGTAAATGGTCTTTGAAATCTATTGTTTGCTAAGCTCAAAGACCACAGCTTCTGGGTTAAGAACTCAGTATTTGACAAAACTGCTGGGAAAAAAGGAAAGCAATATGGCAGAAACTATGATAGCATTTCACACCCATTATCAAGAGATCAAAATGGTCTCATGATTTAGACCTAAAGTGAGATACCATAAGTAAGTTAGAAGAACATAAAATAGCTTACCTGGCAAATTTATGGAGAATGAAATAATTTATAGCCAAACAAGAGTCATAGACCATTACAGGATGTAAAATCAATAAAATGTTTACTGTGTAAATTTTAAAAAGTTTTTGTACAAACAAAAACAACATAGTCAAGATTAGAAGGGAAATAACAAACTAGGGGAAATTTTTTACAGCAAATTTTTTCTGGAAAATGTCTCATTCCTCAAATATATGGATAACTAATTCCAATTTATAAAAATACTAATCATTTCTCAATTGACAAATGGTAAAAAGATATGAAGAAGCAGTTTTCAGATGAAGAAATCAATGCTATCAATCATATGAAAAATGTTCTAAATCTCTTTTGATTAAAGATTTGCAAATTAAGACAAGTCTGAGGTACTACCTCATATATATCAGATCAGCCAATATGACAATAAAAGAAACTCATAAATATTGGAGGTCATATGACAAAATTGGGACACTAATGCATTATTGATGTAGTTGTCACCCGATCTAATCACTCAAGAGGGCTATTTGGAATTATGCCCAAAGGTCTATAAAAGAATGCCTTTTTGATCATTTTGATCCAGTAATGCCTCTACTAGGTCTGTATCCCAAAGAGATACAAAAAAAAATCATGGTCAGGAAAAGATGGATTCAATATTTTTGCTTTTTTGAGATTATGAAGTTCTGTGCCCAACTACATGAACAATTTTTGTGAAGGTTCCATGCACTGATGAGATTTATGTTATTTTTATATCCATTCAATATTCTCAAGAGGTATATCATATCTTAGTTTTTAAATGTCCTGTTAAGGGACTTAATTTTCTTATTTTATCATCTTTTTGTAATTTGTTTTATCTAACTCTAAAAGGGATAAATTGAAGTCCCCCACTATTCTAGTTTTACGGTCTATATCCTCCAATACATCATTTAACTTTTATTTTAGGAACTAAGAAGCTATGTCATTTGATCTAAATATGTTTGTAGTGACATTAATTCATTGGCTATGGTGCATTTTTGAAAAATGTTATTTCCTTGTTTATCTTATTTAGTTAAATTTCTTATTTCTTTTGTTTTATCTGAGATTATGATTGCTTTGCCTGCCACTTTTTTTCTTCAGCTAACGCAAAATGTATATGGCTTCAGGACCTTATTTTAAGTATTTGTCTTTCTGTTTCATGTATATATATTTAAACCCTTACCTTCCATCTTGGAATAAGCAATGGGGATCAAGTGACTTGTCCAGGGTCACACAGCTGGGAAGTGTCTGAGGCCAGATTTGAACCTAGGATCTCCTGTCTCTAGGCCTGGATCTCAATCCACTGAGGTACCCACTTGCCCCCTCAAGTATATTTCTTGTAAGCAACATATTGTCCAATTCTGATAATTCATTAAGCTATCTAATTCCATTTTTTAGTTACTTTATCCCATTCTCTTTCACAGTCATGACTGCTAGCTATATATTTCCCTCAAATTTTATTCTCTTATATATCCTTCTCTTTTTAAACCTTTTCTTTCTTTAAGAGTGTTTTGCTTCTGATTATTACTTCTTTTAAATTACCTTCTTTATTATTCTTAATCTCTTTTGTACTCTACATTTCTATTAGATAAGATGAATTTCTGTACCAAACTATGTGTTTGTATATTTTCCATCTTTGAACCAATTTGGATGAGAATGAAGTTCAAGCATTGCTTGCCACCACCCCTCTAAGTTCCCCTTCCATTGTATAAACTCTTCCTTACATGCCCAATTAATGTGAGATAATTTACTACATTCTTCCTATCCCTACCTCTTATTCAAAGTGAATTCCTCCTTCTCCATTCTTCCTTTCTTCATTTGTGTCATCAAAACATAATAGGCTCCAAATCACGTCTTCTAATTACACTCCCTCTAAGATCCATTATGATTATAAAGTTATCTGAGATTACATGTATCATTAATCCTATGCAATGATATAAACATTTTATCCTTGATTAGTCTTTTAAATTTTTTTATTTATGTATATCTTTTCAGACTTATCTGGTTTCTTGTATTTGAATGTCAGAATTTCTATTCATCTCTGACTTTGACAGTCCTCTATTTCATTAAATATCAATTTTTCCCCTACAGAATGCTAACCAGTTTTGCTGAATATGTTATATTTGGTTATAATCCTAGTTTCTTTGTCTTCCACAATATTCTATTACAGCCCCCATATTCTTTAACTGTTGTGGCTGTTAAATATTGTGTAATTCTGTTTGTGGCTTAATTGTACTCGGATTATTCCTGGATGCTTTCAGTAATTTCTCTTGTAATGATCAGTGCAAGAGAGAAAGTTGGAACTTTGCATGAGGGGCTTGAGTGGCAGAGAATGTTGGTTGGAGAGCAAAGCATCATGGGAGAGGTGAACAGACTTGGCAAAGATCCATATGGAATTCTTGGATTTTGAAGCTGAGACCTTGACCAAGCACGATGTGTTTTCCTAGCTGATTATTTCACCAAGAACCAGAAGGAGATTTATTCTGTTTCTACTTCCAAGTTTCTTCTGTAGAGCTATCTTCTATCTGACATCTCTAACAACATCTCTACTGAGGAGTAGATCACTCAAACCCTGAAGGAGGTCCATGGACTCACAGAAGGAAAAGCGTTTTTCTCTTTCCCCTCCAGTCCTCTTGCACCTACTTTATAGTTTCATTAGGCTAGAGATATTTATATATATTAAATAGTTGGATAATTTAGTTGGGGACCGGGTTGCAAAAACCCAGATGAGCTATAAAAAGCTGCCTGAGCCAAGGAAAATATTAGGAAAATAATTAGGGATACCAAGTCCCACTTTCCATCTCCCAACCTGCCTTTGGTTTCATCAATAAATAGCCCAAGCTGAATCAGATTTGTTAAGCACCTTGATTTGAACTTGAGAAAGTATCTGAGTCAAGATTCAAGAGAAAGCCATCAAGATGTTCCCCCTTCGAAGCAAAGCCTCAGCCAGGCTTGTCTCCAGATCCTCTCTGTGCTGCAGAAACTGAGGTTACCCCTGGGTTTGATTTATTGGGGAGACCTTTCTTCAACTCTCCATAATCCATTCTTATCAGGGAAACTCAATTTACCTGTGCAACAGCTATCATCAGCCTCACTCAAGGGAGATGAGAGAAACACATTTATACTCCTACTCTTCTCCACACTTTGTACCTCCTCTATAAAGTCCTTGTGAACTCCACTAAAACACCATCAATGACAGTGGAAAGGGCCTTTGCTATAATAATACAAACCACCATTATTACGCTATTACACCCTTTAAATTGGAAGCTCTAGAATTTGCCTATAATATTCATGGGAGTTTTAATTTTGGAGTATTTAAGGAGGTGATTGGTAGATTCTTTCAATTTCTGCTTTAATCTCTGATACTAAGATAGGCACTTTTCTCTTAATTTCTTGAAATATGATGTTTAGGCTTTTTTTTATTCATTGTTTTCAGGTAATCCAGTAACTCAAATTATATCTCCTTTTTCTATTTTCCAGACAAATTACTTTTCATATAAGACATTATCTATTTTCTTCTATTTTTAAATTTTTTTTACTCTTTTATATTTGTTGGTATCTTATGGTGTTATTAATTTTCACTTGGCAATTTTAATTTTCAGAGTTATTTTCTTCAACTAGGGTTTGTACACATTTTATTAAAACTAATGGTCTCATACTTTCATTGTCTCATTTGGTTTTTAAATTATTTTTAGTTAGTTCTTTAACTCTTTACATAGTCTAGGAATTTTTATAGGGCTTTTGTCCTATTTGAATATTCCTTTTTTTCTTTGAGATTTTTCTTTTTTATATTTTCAGGACATTTTCTTCTCTTGTTTAAGTCTAGAGCACTGCTTTAGGAAGCACACAAGATAAAAGAAAGGATGATAAAGGCATAGCAGAAAGCCAGGTGAAAGGAGGACCTAAGTAGAGTAGCAGATGTGTCAATAGAGAAGAAGAGGACGCAGCTGGGTGACTCAGTGGATTGAGAGCCAGGCCTAGAGATGGGAGGTCTGAGGTTCAAATCTAAACTCAGACACTTCCTAGCTGTGTGACCCTGGGAAAGTCACTTAAACACCATTGCCTAGCCCTTACTTCTCTCTTCTGCCTTGGAACCAATACATAATATTGATTCTAAGATGGAAGGTAAGAGTTTAAAACATAGAGAAGAAGAAATGAATTTAAAATTTATTGTCAAAGTAAAACTTACTAATTTATCATTAGCTATAATAACTGAGGGAAAGGAAGAAGACAAGGTAACTCCAAGATTTTTAGCTTGGAAAAAGAGTGTGGAAATATAAAAAACTGAAGGCAATGAAATTAAGGGGAGAAGGATTTTTTTTTTTTTTGCTTTTTGAGGTGGTAATGAGTTTTGTTTTGAATTTGGGAAAGAGAAACAATAATGTTGAGAATATTTGTATTTTTTTTGGTATGTGATATTCAAATATAATTGGTCCCCTAACGAGTTTTGCTTAAAGGTGTGTATCAAAGGTAATTTGAGATCTTAATTTAAGTAAGAAATGGGATGCTGTATTAATTATGTATCCAGGTCCTGGTTTACTTAGACAAATTATATTGTTATAATGGTATTATTATATTGGTAATAATTACATTTTAAATTCCATAGGATTTATAAAGCATAATATGAAAGGATAATCAAATAGGAGATGATGGCGCAGACCATCAAATCACAAAAAAATAAAAAGAAAACAGTATACTACAGAAAAAATTCTGTTTTCACACATTTTGTTTTATTTTTATGACCCAAATGTATAATGTTATTGAAATATGATGATGGGATATTGGAAGGAGCATTATCAATCATATTTTGTTAAAATAATTATTAGAAAATTAGTTATAAATAGAACTTACACAACATTTCTCAAAAGTTTCCTAAATTCTTTCTAAAACCTGATAAACTATACAAGACTTAGCATATTTATCGCTAATTTCTAAAAATAGTAGCTACTTAGAAATCAATCATATATACTAAGTGTTCTAGTCATGACACAAGTACTATAAGAAATATTTTTCATTGTTTTCAGATTTATGGTGTTAGATAAATGAGATATTAGAGTATTTTGTTGAGACTTTGTATAATAGATCAATGAGAATAAAAGAGCATTAGTTGATTGTGGAAATAAAATATGTTAGCATATCATGGATAAACATATCATTGTTTCCAGCTAAAATTTTATAAGAGGATCTCTTGGTATGTTTCTTACTGTTGATTGCTATATTCCCCAGCCACATGATTCCTCATTCAATTAACTTGAAAGGGACACAGGTATTTTCTCTGTTACCCTCAGATTAATTTCAAAACCAGCCTGAATGTAGTTATAAGTACAAAACTTTATCTTTTGAAATTGAAATCCATGGATAAAAGTAGAGACAAAAAGCAAAAATATTAGCCATTAGTATTTTGAAGATGAGAAATATGTTCCATGTTTTGAAGTTTTAGAGATGATCTAATTCACACTGTTGTGAAAATTTCAAACTTGTTACTGTTCCATGACTGAAAAGCCCTTTAGTTGATACACTGAAAAACTAAAATGAAAATTCACAAACATGTGTTTGTGGTATTATAGCTGACTTTCTCTATTCTGGTTCCTTGATTTGGGAATAGACAGAATCTTGCAAAAGACATAAAACTACTTTATGAATTCATGTAACTAAAATTCCAAGAATTTTTTCTTAAAGCAAATCATGTGCTATCTAATACAGGAAACTTTTCTCAAAAGTATTTGTTTTTTAAAATATTTCTCTCCTCAAATTACCATAAGTATTCTTATTCTATTCAAATGTTTTTCTAAACCCATCCCCTCTCTCTCGGCTCAGACTATAAATGCTTTGAAGGAAAGGATTGTTTTTAGTTTAGTTTTATTATTTTTTAAATAAAACCTAATACACTGTCTTATACATAATATGTTCTAAGTAAATGCTAGATGGATTAGGTACAAGACAAGATTTAGAAAAAAAACAGCAACAATGATAATTAAAATATTGGAGTTCTTAAAATATTTACTTTTCTTTTGTACCTTATAAATTTAAAGTTTTTTGGAGAAAAAACCAAGTTTGTTGTCTTAAACACAATGTAATTTTCTAATAAAGTAAACATCTTTTCCTGAGGCCACTCTTATACTCAATTTAATTAGATATAATTGGGACCCAAACTCAGATATTTGGAGTCCAAATTCAGAACCTACCCAAATTTCACAATATGGAAAAGTTAAAGTTTGGATTTCCTATATCCCAGGCCAAGGTAATGTGTAATTCCTTTACATTATTCTACAATAGTTTAGGCTTCCCACCATTACTGTTGTTTTCCTCTAAATAATTTGCAGTTCCAGGTAAATATGGTGGCAGTCTAGATGCAGGACTCTACCTCTCCTCACCACCTACCCGATATACACTACCTCTAAAAGCCAAAAAAGCCCAAATTCATATGAACAAAGGGACTTTACAGAAGGGCACAGCATTGAAGGTATGTGGGACTTGGGCATTTTCACATTGTAAGGGGGGTGAAAAAGCTTCCACCAAAACATGAGCTGACCCACTGTACCCCACTCCATCTACAGAGCCAGAGTCAGAGCCAGCACCTGCTAGAATCAGTGAGTGAGCAAGGGGCACCTCTGGAGTGAGTGAGGTGCATCTCTGAGTCCCTGGCAGCTGACTGAGACCACCAAGGACCTACCCATGAGAGCAGATAGACCTGAGGTCTCAGCAGGCTGAGGTGTGCAAACTATGGGCACCCACAAGGAGATAGCACAGAGGGGGGAAGCAAAAAGCAGAAGCTGTGGAGACTCAGAGGTGGTCTCATTGAAAATCCTTGCTCTTTATCTCCATACACAGAGAGCCTTAACTCCTCATTCAGATTTCTAAATGGAAAGAGAAGGAAAACAACAATAGTTATGGCAAACAGTGGCCAAGAACAACCTTCAAACACTAAGAAAAACAAAAAGAATGGATTAACTCTGGATAATTTTTACAGAGGAAATATCCAGACTACAGAGGAACTAGCAGAAGAGGAAATCCAAAACCTTCCCCCCAAAATGGAAATTGGCCAGAAACTCTTGAAGAATTTAAATTGGAGCTTATGAAAAAGATGGGAAGCCTTCTGTTAAGAAAAATGGGAAAGAGTTCAAAAAGAAAACAACAGTTAAAGAACAAGAACTCCCACTTGGAGAAACAGCTAGAAGCCATAAAAAGCAGGAAAGACCAAACCAAAAAGGAAAATCAAAAGATTAAAGCAGAAAATCAAAAGATTATAGCAAAAACCAGGCCTTAAAGACCAAAATTGTCCAATTGGAAAACAATCAGTTTGTAAAATACCACGAATTAATAAAGCAACATCAATAGACTGATAAAATAGAAAAAAAAATTTCTCCCTGAAAAGATGACAGATCAGGAAAACAAATCAGAAAGAGACAATTTGGGAATCATTGGTCTAACTGGAAATCCAGAAATAAATAGAAATCTTGACATCATAGTACAGGAAATTATACAAGAAAACTGCCCTGATGTTCTTGAACAAGGGAGCAAGATACACATTGAAAGAGTTCATAGAAAACCCTCTACACTAAATCCTCAAAAGACAACTCCCAGGAATATAATTGCCAAATTAAAGAGCTTCCAAGCTAAGGGGAAATTTTTACAAGAACACAAAAAGAGACAATTCAGATATCAAGGAGCACCAATCAGGATTACACAAGATATGGCAGCTTCCACATTGAAGGACCACATGGCTTGGAATATGATGTTCAGAGATGCAAGAAAATTGGGTCTTTAACAAGAATCACCAACCCATAAAAACTGACTATATACTACCAGAGGAAAGTATGGGAATTCAACAAAATCGAAGAATTCCAAGTGTTTGCAAAGAAAAAACCAGAACTAAGTGGAATGTTTGATAGCCAAACACAAAAATCAAGAGAAACATGGAAAGGAAAATAAGAAAGAGAGTGGAAAGGAGAAAAATATTTTTGCATTCAAACTTTCTTGTTTAAGGGCTTCAATAAGATCAAATTGTTTATATCAATATAAGGGGAAAATGTTATTTTTAAAACAAAAATTATATTCATTATTATAGTAATTAGAAGAATAATTCACAGGAAGAGATTGGGATAATAAATGCTATAATATAATATGAAAAAAAAGAAAAAGGGAGGGGGGAATCAACGATGGCACCAAGAAAAATTGAATAAATAAGATAAATGAGATAATCTAAAACACACAAAAAAGGCATATAGGAAGAGGAGGGTGTGATAGAGGCTGGCACTGGAGAAAAAGTGCCGGACTGAAGAGTGCATGAAATTGATCACCTTGATGGAGGAGAGGCCCCAGGAATGGAATCCTGAGAAGAGAGGACTCTGGCTGGTGAGTGAGGCTCTCAGTGAGGAGAGGTGGATAAAGACTTTTTTCTGAGGGTTACCCATTTTTCCTGTTGGTGACTGAAAACCTTCCCCCCCCCAACACTTCCTAATTGAAGGGACATTCTAAAGAGAAACCTGAGCAGACTTTACCTCAGCTCCTATTGCCCAGGGGCAAATCAACCTGACTTTCTCTCAGGGGGCTCAGGATGCCAAGACCTGAGTTCCCCCCAAAACTCAAGGAGAGAGGGGAAAAGGTTTAGATAGAGATAGGGACCCCTTTTCCCACTTTCCTTTTTCCATTGTTCCCATTATTGTTTTTGTATTACCAGAGTACAAGAGACAAGAGGGATAAGAGCGAATTGGGGAGGGCAGCTTTAGATAAGGAGGGAAGGCAGAAGGGGGAAATTCTTTAAACCCCCTCTCCTCTCTCGGAACCATCCCATTTTATCTGCTGTCTCCCCTGAACCCCGCTTTGAGAAGGGGGTTCTCCCCTCTTCCCCATCAATTCCAATGCCCAGGCTTTCCATGGGGGTACAAAAACTTCCTACTTTTTTATTTTTTTAAGATAAGAAGGGGAGGAAGAGAGTGCTAATAGATAATACATAAACCTTACTCTCAGTGATATCAATTCTGAGAGGGAAGAGCATCTAGATCCACTGGGATATTGAATTCTGTCTTACCCTACAGGGAAAGTGAGAAGAGAAAACTAAGGGGGGGCATAGAGGCAGGAAGTACAAAAAGGGAGGGAAATAGAGGGGTGAAGGGAACTTAACAGACCCTAAAAAATAAGAATGGAACAAAAAGGGAGGGTGCAGAAAGGGAAACATATTATGGGTGGGGTTTGAGGGGACTGATTAAAAGAAAAACAAGTGGTTTAAAAGAATATAGCAAAAGAAGAAAGCACAGAACTAGGAGAGGATATCAAAATGCTAGGGAATACAAACATGGAAATCATAACTTTGAATGAGAATGGGATGAACTCAATCTAAAATGAAAACAAATAGCATAGTGTATTAAAAACCAAAATCCTACTATATGTTTTCTAGAAGAAAAACACATGAGGCAGATAGACACTCACAATGTTAAAATTAAAGGTTGGAGTAAAATCTACCTAGCCTCAACTGATAGAAAGAAAGCAGGAGTTGCAATCATGACATCTAAAAAAGTTAAAGTAAAAATAGATCTGATTAAAAAAGAGAGGGAAGATAACTACATTCTGATAAAGGCCAGGATAAACAATGAGGAAAGATCAGTAATCAACATGTATGAACCAAATGGGATAGCATCTAAGTTTCTAAAGGAGAAACTAAGGGGGTTAAACGAGGAAATAGTTAATAAAACTATACTAGTGGGAGACAGGAGCCTACCACTATCACATCTAGATAAATCAAATAAAAAATAAATGAGAAAGAGGTAAAGCATGTGAATGAAATTTTAGAAAAATTAGAGTTAATAGATATATGTAGAAAAATAAATAGGTACAAAAAGAAATACACTTTCTTTTCAGCAGCACATGGTACATTCACAAAGATTGACCATGTACTGGAGCATAAAAACATGGCAAACAAATGCAGAAAAGCAGAAATAATAAATGCAAACTTTTTAGATCATAATGCAATAAAAAATCAGTAAGGGTACATAGAGAACCACTTTAAAAATTAATTGGAAATTAAATAATATGATTCTACAAAATTGGTTAAAGAACAAATCATAGAAACAATTAATGATTTCATTGAAGGAAATTAAAATGATGAGACATCATTTGAAAATCGATGGGATGCAGCTAAAGCAGTACTCAGGGGGAAATTTATATCCTTGAGTTCATATATTAAAAAATTAGGGAGGGCAGAGGTCAATGAATGGACCTGCAAGTCAAAAAACTTGAAAGCAAACACATTAAAAATCCCCAGATGAAAACTAATTCAGAGATCCTAAAATTTAAGAGAGGAATTAATAAAATCAAAAGGGAAAGAACTATTAAATTAATAAATAAGACTAGAAGCTGGTATTTTGAAAAAAGGAACAAAAATACACACAGTACTGGTCAATCTAATAAAAAAAGGAAAGAAGAAAACAAAATCAACAGTATCATAGATGAAAAGGGAGACCTGACCTCTAATGAAGAGGAAATTAAAGCAATCATTAAAAAGTATTTTGCCCAATTATATGGCAACAAACATGGTAATCTAGGTGTTATGGATGAATATTTACAAAAATATAAATTGCCTATATTAAGAAAAGAAGAAATAGAATTCTTAAATAATCCCATATCAGAGAAAGACATTGAACAAGCCCTTAAAGAACTCCCTAAGAAAAAATCCCCAGGACCTGATGGATCCACAAGTAAATTGTACCAAACATTCAAAGAACTAATCCCAAAATTATAAAAACTATTTGAAGGAATGAAGGAATGAAGCAAAGAATGAGTTCTATCAAATTCCTTTTTTGACACAAATCTCGTACTGGTTCAAAAGCCAGGGAGGTCAAAAACAGAGAAAGAAAACTATAGACCAATCTCCTTAATGATCATAGATGCAAAAATCTTAAATTGAATACATGAAAAAAGACTCCAGAAAGTGATTAGGAGGGTTATTCACTATGATCAGGTGGGATTTATACCAGGAATGAAAGGATGGTTCAATATTAGGAAAACCATCCACATAATTGACCATATCAACAAACAAACCAGCAAAAATCAGATGATTATCTTAATAGATGCAGAAAAATCCTTTGATAAAATACAACACTCATTTTTATTGAAAACACTATAAAGTATAGGAATAGAATGGTCTTTCATAAAAATAATAAACAGTATATATCTAAAACCATCAACAAACATCATCTGCAATGGGGACAAACTAGATGCTTTCCCAATAAAATCAGGAGTGAAACAGTGATGACCATTATCACCTATGTTATTTAACATTGTACTAGAAACACTAGCAGTAGCAATTAGAAAAGGAAAAGAAATTGAAGGTAGTAAAATAGGCGATGAGGAGACAAAGCTATCACTCTTTGCAGATGATATGATGATCTACTTAAAGAATCCTAGAGAATCAACTAAAAAGCTAGTGGAAATAATCAACAACTTTAGCGAAGTTGCAAGATACAAAATAAACCCACATAAATTGTCAGCATTTCTATATATCTCCAACAAACCTTAGCAGCAAAAACTGAAAAGAGAAATTCCACTTTAAATTCCTCTAGACAATATAAAATACTTAGGAGTCTATCTGCTAAGACAAACACAGGAAATATGTGAACACAACTACAAAACAGTTTCCACACAATTAAAATTAGATCTCAGCAACTGGAAAAAATATCAACTGCTCATGGGTAGGATGAGCTAACATAATAAAAATAACCATCCTACCCAAACTTATTTACTTATTTAGTGCCATACCCGTTGAACTACGAATATATATATTTTTAGTGAATTAGAAAAAAAAAAAACATAACAAGGTTCATTTGGAAGATCAAAAGATCAAAGTTATCTAGGGAAATCATGAAAAAATGTGAAGGAAGGGGGCCTTGTAGTACCAGATATCAAACTATACTAAGTAGAGAGAAAAAGCTAAGACAGAAAGGGGGATCAGTGGAATAGATTTAGGGTAAGTGACCTCAAGAAGATGGTCTATGAAAAACCCAAAGATCTCAGCTTTTGGGATCAAAATCCACTATTTGATAAAAAATGCTGGGAAAATTGGAAGCCAGTATGGGAGAGATTAGGTTTGGATCAACATCTCACACCCTACACCAAGATAAACTCAGACTGGGTGAATAACCTGAATATAAAGAAGGAAACTATAAGTAAATTAGTTGGACACAGAATAGTATACATATCAGATTGTTGGTAAAGGAAAAATTTTAAGACCAAGCAAAAGTTAGAAAAAAATCACAAAATGTAAAATAAATAATTTTGATTACATCAAATTAAAAAGTATTTGTACAGATAAAACCAATGCAACCAAAATTAGAAAGGAAGCAACAAATTGGAAAACAATCTTCATACTAAAAACCTTTGACAAAGGTCTAATTACTCAAATTTATGAACAGCTAAATCAATTGTACAAAAATCAAGCCATTCTGAAATTGATAAATGGGCAAAGGATAAAAATAGGCAATTTTTAGTTAAAGACATCAAAAGTATTAATAAGCACATGAAAAAAATGTTCTAAATCACTTATAATCAGAGACATGCAAATGAAAACAACTCTGAAGTATCACCTCACACCTAGCAGATTGGCTAACGTGACAACAAAGGATAGTAATGAATTCTGGAGGGGGTGTGGCAAAGTTGAGACATTAATGCATTGCTGGTGGAGTTGTAAATTGATCCAACCATTCTGGAGGGCAATTTGGAGCTATGCCCAAAAGGCGCTAAAGGACTATCTGCCCTTTGGTCCAGCTATAGCACTGTTGGGTTTGTACCCCAAAGTGATAATAAGGAAAAAGACATGTACAAGAATATTTATAGCTGAGCTCTTTGTGGTGGCAAAAAACAATAGAAAATGAGGGGATGCTCTTCAATTGGGGAATGGCTGAACAAATTGTGGTATATGTTGGTGATGGAATACAATTGCACTAAAAGGAATAATAAACTGGAGGAATTCCATGTGAACTGTAATAACCTCCATGAATTGATGCAGAGTGAAATGAGCACAACCAAGAGACCATTATCCACAGAGACTGATAGACTGGTACAATTGAATATAATGGTCTTCTCCATTAGTGGCAATGCAGTGATCCTGAACAACTCAGAGTGATTTACAAGAAGGAACAATATCCACATTCAGAGGAAAGACTGTGGGAGTAGAAACACCAAAGACAAACAACTGCTTGCTTACATGGGTTGAGGGGATATGAATGGGGATATAGATTCCAAATGATCATCCTATTGCAAACATCAATAACATGGAAATAGGTTCTGATCAAGGACACATGCAATACCCAGTGTAATTGGGCATCAGCTATGGGAAGAGCAGGTGGAGGGGAGGGAGGGAAAGAATTTGATTCATGTAACCTATGAATAATGTTCTAAATTGATGAAATTAAATTAAAAATTTTAAATATAAATAAATAATTTGTAAATGATTATGATTTTCAATAAACTGTCTAAACTGCACAGAATACTACAGATATCATTTGAATAAGGCAGAACAAATACTATAATCTTATTTTCCTCCCTCCCCCTGCTGCCCACAATCAGGAAAAGTATAACTTTCTTAGTAAAGTTTGGTTCCCTTTGCACTTTTTGTGTGCCATAGCATACAGTAGACATATGTGAAGATTAATCTTAATTTTCCCCTAATTGAATAAATGAATTTAATTAACTCTCTCCTTATTCTGAAAATGAAATTAACTCCCCAGCCCATGTTTTAGATTTAATCACCAAAGGTGTAAACACCCCATTCACATTTGAGTGGGGGAGGTTTGTGACTCATATGGACAATAGTGGGTGACAAATCAGTTTTAAACTGACTGCC
This sequence comes from Monodelphis domestica, assembly GCF_027887165.1. Classification (NCBI taxonomy): domain Eukaryota; kingdom Metazoa; phylum Chordata; class Mammalia; order Didelphimorphia; family Didelphidae; genus Monodelphis; species Monodelphis domestica. The sequence continues at coordinate 251,307,085 of NC_077229.1, forward strand.
CCTGTGCAGTCTCAAAGCAAAGCTTCAACTGTTATTGGTAGATATAAAATTAGAGGAAGGCACAGGGAGTGATTGAAAAGAACATGACTTTAAAAGGGAGTTACAACTTCCTGAGACAAGTTCTACTTGGAGAGGAAGCTGAAGAAAAATCTGCTGACTAGACCTGAGGCCCCATTCCTGGTGAGATGGTCCTTAAGCTTCTTCCTTTGGACTGACACATGGTGAGTGAAAAGAGCTGACTCTTTTTTTCCTGGATATTTTCTGAAGAGAATAGCCTCAGGAGAGACCTGTCCTTTTGAGAGAAGCTCCCTGTTTCCCCAGGTCCTCGGCTACAAGGGCTGAGGCCTCTCTGCTTAAGAACTAAACTCCCCTGTCTGGGTTGAGCCAAGGACCAGGAATAAATTACTTAGTGCTTAGACTAGATATCTTTCCCTATCCTATCACTGATTTTATTACTTCACTCTTTCCATATTTTGTAAATAAATTATAAATAAATCTCTTTGGTATAAATTAAATTCCTGGCAACTCTATTCTTAAATAATTCTGTCCAACCTTTTTTATAATATTAACCCTCTTTTCCCCCTTACACATAAATTGACACATGAATGTATTAATACACTTAGGTCCTTTAATACAATTAAACCATATCCATTTTATACTTATAAGGTAGATTAATTTTTTAATGTAATGTTTTTCAGGAATACTTTTTCTATTTCACTTTGCTCAGTTTAGCCTAGTGTTTTAGCTAGTTCAGAAGTATCAAGGGCAAGTAGATGAGAGTAGCCTGAACAAGAGAAAAATGTAATTGAAAAATATTTAACAAAGTAAATAAAAATATAATAAAACTAAGTTAATATTGTAATTTCCAACTAATTGAATATGTAGCTCTCACAGATCCATTTTTATGAATTATTTTTTGTCTTCTATTTGAGTTTGACAACTGTTATAGTCTATCATGGCAAAGATCTTTTAGTATTATTCATTTCAACCATGTTATTCTATAAATTCCATCTTAACATTATCTGCAAATTTCACCAAGTGAGTGATACATTTCTATTAAAGAATATGTATTCAAATATAAATCCTTGGATTTCTAACCTAGAGACCTCATTTAAGGATTAATACCAATATGAACCTGGTCAAGTTACTTAATTTCTGTGAGCCTCATTTTTCTCATTTATAAATGAGTGGTATGTATATGTCTGTGTGTCTGTGTGTCTGTGTGTGTATGCACTACTATAGGTTGGCTATATATCCATCACTTCTAGTTCTGAATCTATGATCCTAGAGTACTTTAAGATTGATATCAAAATACTATTTTTTAAAAAATTCTGATCATCTGACCAGTTCCAAATCCATATTATTATACTCTTTTCTGGTGTATGTCACCATCTGTTCCCTAAAAATAACAAAATTTTATAAACTATTTTTAAATATCTATATAATCTATATAGATGTAGCCCTCAGTAATGAGAATATGCCCCAGCAAAATCAAAGCCATGGTCTGGCTAGAATCATTCTTCACATGAAGTCCCAAAACCCCTCCCTGATATACTTGGTAAATGACTCACTGTACTATACAAATTCATTGAAGTCCAACATTTTCTTGAGAATCTGGACAAGAAGATGGTTACACATTTACTTGTGATTTGTTCTCCTATAGAAAACTATGCTTAGAGCCACTGAGGTAATCTAAATCCATTGTCTCCATCTTGTAAATCATTATTAACCATTGTCCTTGCAAAAGGCTTACCTAATCCCTTAGTCTATGTCATTTTCCCCTATAAAGTATGTACCCCAAATCATTAAACTTTGTCACTTCTCTAAGAAGCTGTCTGCATAGTTCTTAGTTGGCACAGACCCTCCTGAAATTACAAAATACATCCTTTGCATTTTGTCTTGGAGACCTACGAAGCCGTTTCCAGAGTCAGACTTTAAAATATAGATAGGTGGATCAGTAATTAGAGCAGTAGAGTCTGAAATCAGAAAGAACTGAGTTCAAATCCAGTTTTAGGTATTACCTGTGTGACTTTGGGTAAGTCACTTATACTCTGTTTCAGATTGCTTTCCTGTACTCTACCTATAATAATAGTGCCTATTTACAATGTGATCATGAGGATCAAATGAAATATTTATAGAGTATAGCACAGGGTCTAGCACATAAAAGCTATATAAATGCTTATATCCTTCCCTTTATGTATAACATTCTCTTTATCTAATAGTATTAGAAACTTTATCAGAAGCAGAAAAGTTATTCTTAGCTTATCTCTCCTTGATAAACCAACCACGTGGGTTGATTCTTTGGAATCTTCATTTCTACTTCTTGATAGCCAATAATAATTTCTTTGATTTAAAAAAAAATCTAGAATTTTAAAAAATCTAGAATGGTAAGCACTGGGACATTTGTATTCCTCAGTGCTACATTACTTCGACCATGGTCCATTTTATTTTAGATATTACTGACAGTGATAAAAGGAGTCATATTTTCCCATTCTTTCAGTACTCAAGAATACAATTCTTTAGAAATGGTGACTGAATCCATCAAGCTAAGCACTATCATATTATATCCTTGTTTATATTTTGGACCAATATTGTTCAGTCATTTTATGACCAAAGATTACTTTCCTTTCCATAGAAAGAAGCAAAACAAGAAATAAGAGGCTTTGCATATTTTATTGTCCTTTATCATTCATCCACCACAAGTAGTGATTTGATTCCTTTTTTGTCCCTGTTCTTTCCTCTAATATTACTAAGACCAACAAAACCTAGGCAGATAGATACCTTTCTGTGGTCCCAGCTTTCCTCATAAGCCTCTCTGCTCATTCTGAGCTATAATATTCCTGACAATTTTTTTACAGGCTCATGCCAATCAGTTTTGCCAAAGTTGTAGTAGTTTTGGTTTCTGTACATCTATTTACTCTGGAGCAGGTGATATGAAATAGCCTTTCTTACTACCATCTTTCCTAAGCAACTTCCTGATAGGTCCAGAACCTGGACTTCTTGTATTTCACGGCTTTTTTATTGTCATAATTATCCAGTATTTTTCCATAGAATTTTCTGTTAATTATCCATATATCAGCATTTTAAAGTTAGTATAGGTCACTATCCAAGAAAACAACATTGACTGTTTCTCAGATAGGGCCTGAGAAATAAAGATTTGTCACTCTGAGAAAGGAATGCCAACATGTGCCTTTGATCCAGATATGTTGGTATTATTAGAACGAACCCTCAGATTTATTTTTTTTTAAGGAAAACATAAGTGTTTATATGAAGTAAGCAACTGGACTAAAGGTGGTGTTTTTTTTAGCTATCCAGAAGGAGCTTGTCACTTAGTTATTAAATGAGTAATATATAACCAAATTCAAATCTTTACATGGAAGGCATTTTGGTCAAGTGGAAAATCAGTGATTAGGCAGAAGAATTTGGTTAAAAATATTCTCTCTGATACTTGTTCTTTGTGTGACCTAGGAAATCTCCCCTCAGTTTCTTCAGCTGGAAAATAAAGTGGTTAGACTAAATCTAAGTATGTGAAGTCTTATCTAGCTTTAAATTTATTATCTTCCCCTTTTTGAAGGATGAAATTCTCAGTAAGACAAATCCTGAAACTGAAACCTCCTCCATAGATGTATTTTGGTAGAAAGGGAGAAAACAATTTATCAAATGACATGTTAATTGAAATTGAAATTCCTTATAACAAAGATATCATCTGTATGTGCCATTTTGTAATCAACACCCTCTCAAAAAATAAACAAACAATATCTTATCAATTTCCCTTTTACCCAGCTTAGTAGCAGTATGCTATGAGAGCAAAAATCATTTGTTTTACTTTTCTCTGATTTTCTTCCAAATACTTTCCTCCATTGTTCCCTCTTCTAGTTTTTTAATTGCATTAATATCTCTCCTTGACATTAATTGCTATTTCTAAACCTTTTACCTATCCTGATTTTTTAAGTGCATGCTTGTATATCACATTCTACTGTTGGATAAAGTCTTGATTACAAGATTATATTTGACTTGATTATAAGATTAAATTTGCCTCCATGCATGAGGATATGTAATTAACATTCACTTAGTGACATTTTATTCATGTGTAAATAGACTTCTAACAAAATGGCTATTATTTACTGGACATAATAAGTATTTGATTTTTCTTTTTTACTTTTTTGGCAGATTTCTGGGTATCTTTACTGCTTTTCTTATTCCCACATTAAAACTAATTAGGATATTCTGCTTGTTGAATCTATATAGATGCTTTCCTCCAGATAATTCTTTTTTGTTGTTATTGTTATAATGCTGAATTTCTGTCTAAGAATAAATATTATATATTAGTTTCAAGGCAGAAAAGTGGTAAGGGCTAGGCAATGGGGATTAAGTGACTTGCCCAGAGTCACACAGCTAAGAAGTGTCTGAGGCCAGGTTTGGATTCAGAACCTCCCTTCTCCAGGCCTTATTCTTAATCTCCTGAGCCACCTAGCTGCCCTCTCTGTGTGCTTCTTAAATTTATAGTCCTTTTAACTGTATTAACAAGACATTCATTAAACACATTTCTTTAAGGCTTTGCTAGGAGGACTCCATCTTATTATCTTAGTCAGAGAGGATTTTCATGTTGAAATGGAGCTGCTGTTCTAGTTACTCCTCCATCTTGGCTCCACTCCTAGAAGTTATTTCTTGGCTTTTAATTTCATTTTAAGTTGGGCTAAATCCTAGGTTTTAGGTATTTTCTTCTGTTGTTTTCTTGGGCTAGTTCTTGGGTTAAGTAAGTTTTCAGTTCTTTCAAGGTGGTATGATCTAAGAAGAGGTGTAGTCAGTGTTCTCCTGAACCTTGTTCTGGTCTGTGAGTGACCACAAACATTCATTTCTGGCCTGATTCTTGCTCTTGCTAGTAATCTTCCTCACACTGGTACTGTGACCGAGAACAACATATGCACAATGCAACAGCCTTCTACTTTAGTGTCAGCAAAAAATATCCCCTTTCTCCTATTAGTCTCCTATGACTAATTTTCCAATCCCTGTTACCAATTCAATCACCCCCAATACTTGTCTCTTTCTTTCTGGAGCTCACCCTGGGCTGGGTGGCATGGCCTATAACAGATTGGTCTCTACTCTCACTCAGTTCTTTCCTGCCAGTCTTCCAAGTTGTCTTTGGAGGGAAAATTATTTCATGCTGTCCTTTTGTTGATTCTGTTCTTTCAGAATTTGTTTTGAGGAATTAATTTAATGTTAAGGTGAAATTTGGGAGAGCTACAGTGAGGTCCTGCCTTTACCATATGACTCTTCTCCCTCAGTCTAATCTTTACCAGGCAGCAGTATGCATGCTTTTAGTCTACTACCTTTTTCTAAATCAGTGGAGGGAAAGAAGGAGGAAAAGAAAGATCATTAAGTAGTCTATGTGACAACATTGGGACACCAATACACTGATGATCTGTGAATTGATCCAAACATTCTGGAAGGCAATTTTGAATGACCAAAGGGCTTTAAAAGAATGCATATCCTTTGATACAGCAATACCACTACTATGTTTGCACACTAAAGAAATAATAATGAAATATATTTGCACAAAATATTCATAATCATTCTCTTTGTGGTGGCAAAAAAATTGGAAAATGAGGGGGTGCCCTTCAGTTGGTGAATGGCTGAATAAATTGTGGTATATGATGGTGATGGAATACTATTGTGCTATAAGGAATGATGAACTGAAGGAATTCTATATGAACTGGAAGAAGCTCCAGGAACTAATACAAAGTGTAAGGAGCAGAACCAAGAAAACATTGTACACAGAAAGTAAAACATTGTGGAACAATCGAATGTAATGGATTTTACTACTACAAGACAATCCTAAGGGACTTAGGAGAAACAATATCATTCAGATCCAGAGAAAGAACTGTGAGAGTAGAAACACAGAAAAAATCATATGATATCATTTGTTTATATGGGTATTTGACTTGGGGTTTTGGATTTAAAAGATTGCTATATTGAAAAAATGAACAATATGGAGAAGTTATAAGTGATAACATCTGTATAACACAGTAAAAGGACTTATTAGCTCTGGGAGGGGGTAGGAAGAGGGGAAGAAAAGAAAATGAATTTTGAAACATGGGAAAATATTTAAAAAAATAAAAAATAAATAATACAAATAAAAAAGAAGTCTAAGTGATATTGATCCTTAAGGTAAACTTGTGAAAATCTAGATAAATTATTAATATTCATATTTCCCTAATTAGAGGAATGAAAGAATTATGGTCAATATATTTAGGCAATATTTCTAAGGTTAAACAGCAAGCAATCAGATCTCTAGCACCCTGGTCTTGTAATTCTTCATCCTTTTCCACAACAATATAACATCTTATTGATGCATCAAAAGCATAAATGGAAGAAGGTAGCTTGACTTTTTTTTTTCCAAGTCAGAAATGCATACAACATGAGAAATGATTAGAGATACCTTCAGTTTACAAGTGCCTGGTTGTATATGCGTTTGTCCAACAGAAGGGCCAGAAATGAATGATAAGCCAAAAATAATGTCTACCTTATATGAATAAGAATGGAAAGGGTATTAGAAAATGGAAGTACAGAAGCTATAAATGAAGGGAAAACCTCAAATCCCCATTCCTCCAACCATCTTTAATTGTTTAATGTCTTAGCTCCTCAGTTCCATATCTTTAGGGAGATCCGGATAGAAATATTTTTCATATTAGAAAAGATATTCTATCTTCTAATTTGTCAGATTTTCTAAAGATTAGATAATATATATAATTCTAAATGCTGCTTTGGATTCAATTCATAGGACAGTTGTTTTTTTTTGGGGGGGGTTGCTAGCATAGCTACCTTATTAATTATATTATGCCGGGGATAATATTAAAATTAGTTTGTATTTTCTATCCCCACACTAGATGCATGCTGTGCAAAAGAGGAAAGCAGCAGGAGACCAAAAAATTGTGGATTATTCATCTACTTCACAAATTAGATCATCTACACACATAAAATCAAGATTTGATTGTGTACATAATTTCCTCTTTTGTGGAAGTATTTTAAGAGGAAAAGGACCTGATACATTTGATTTTCAGAGTCAAACTATGAGAAAATCTCTATGGAACAATGATTAAAATGCCTTTGTCTCAAAAATACTAGATTCCAGAAAAATAAAGTATTTTATTAATTATTTAACCACTTTGATTTGGTTATTTGTGTTATTTAAGGCCTAATCATCTAAAAATCCATTATATATGTGCATATAAATATATCATATATATATGTATATATATATATATATATTGTAGACATATTTATTAAGTTTTGGTAGCCAAAATAAACATCAGTAAGAATCAATTAACCAATAAAAAAGCATTTATTGTCTACTATGTTCAATATACCAGATTCTAGGGGATTATTGTTTAGTCATTCAATCATGCATAATTCTTCATTACCCTGTGGACCATGTCCAAAGGATAATCTTGGCAAAGATTCTGGTTCTTTGCCATTTCCTTCTCCAGTAGATTAAGACAAATCCAGGCCCGATGTTCTATCCACCAAGCAACCCATTTACTTACAAAAACATAAATAACCCTCCTCTTAAGGAGATTATATTTTACTATAGTAATATAAGAGGGAGGGAAAGAGATCAAATAATCATACAGTACCTACTGTATGTCAAGCACTGTGTTAAGTGCTAAGTTTCCTGGAAGAATCAGGAAAATCCTCAGAGTAAGTAGCCCTTTATGCTGAGATTTCAGAGATAGGAATATTTCAGATAAAATTGGTTTTGAAAGGTTTGGAAAGAAAGTATTCCAGAAAGAAAGTATTCCAGGCAGAGGGAGAACGCATTTGTTAAATCATATATTTGAGAGGTAGAACATTGTCTTTAAAGGGCAGCAAGTAGGTCAGTTCATTTGGACCTCAGAATGAATGAAAACGAGCAATGTGTGAATAATCTCCAACAATGAACAAGCCAAATCATGAGGGGATTGAAATATCAAACAGAAGCTATTATATTTTACCTTTGAGGCAATAGGGAGCTACTGAAATTTCTTGAGTACATAGTGAAGGGGTCTGATATGTCCTCCAGGAAATACCTTAATAAAACTATTTAAAAAACATTTACAGGTAGTTTCTTTATTGCTATGAAGATCCTCTCAAGCTGCTGGTTTTTTCAACTTCCAAATATCTTAGGAGACTGTCTTCATGACTTCCTATGGATAAAAACATTTATAATTTCATGGCCACTGTTAATTTTATATAGTTTGACTGAATTTTTAATTGGTGGTTGCTGGGGATTTAATTTCTAAATCCCCAAATGAATTACGGAAGTAAAATGGAATTTAAGATAGTATATTTTTATAATAGAGAGAAGATATTAAGGAAGAGAGAAAAGAGGGGGGAGGGAGAGAGAAAGATCCAGCTTCCTCTGAACCAGTTAGAAATTCTCAGGCACCAGTCAGGGGAAAGGAGTCTCAAGATTTTGGGTTTTTCTCAGAAGTTTACACCTCCAGAAAGGGCAAGGAACTAAGTCAGTGTTTTACACTCACCATGTTGACTGTCTAAAAGGAAAGTAGTCTGAGGTCTCCTGCACAAGCTCCTCCAGGGGTCCAGTTCCACAGTCAAGTGTCTTCACTCCAAGTCTGAGTGTCTGTTTTCTAGTCTATCCTCAAGTGACTGTCTGATTCCCTCCAGCTCCAAGTGAATGTCTTCACTCCGAGCCCAAGTGACTGCCCCTTTCACTCCAAGTCCAAGAGTCTCACTTTATTCCATCTGAGAGTGTCTTTCAGTCCAACTTCGAGTGACTGATCATCTTCACTCCAAACCTGAGTGACTGAATGATCCTTGTGTGTCTCTGTTTCCACTATTTAAAGACCTTTTTCTCTTGTGTCACCTCCCCTAAATTTTATGTCTACCAATCACAGCAGACAGCAGACTCTCCTCTCTAGGATTTCCCACTCTTTCACATGTGGGTCACAGACCTCCCACTCAATGCATGACATTGGTGTTCACACATTTTGGGTTAGTTCACGCTGTTTTGTGGTTAGTTCATAGCTTTTTGTGGTTAAAATGGATAGATCTACTTTAAATACTGGGTTTACACTTTGGGGATTAAAATCTAAAAATAGACAAGGGATTACAGTTTAATCTTCACAATAAAGGAAGAGCTAAGTACCCTCATTGTTACAATCAGGGGAGAGTCAAATCCAATCTTCACACCACCCAACTAGTAGTGAGCTTATCCTAATTTAGTTAGACTGGATTTTGGATGATAGATATATATTCCATTGTGAAACTGACTATCAGTCACTTTTATAGCTTAGTAGGATCCATCAGACCTTATGCAACACTGGCCCAACAATAACACATCCACAGCATTACCAGGCCTCAGAATAAGATTTTAAAGGTAATGAAAAGTTCATTTCCCCCTGGTAAGCATTTCTAGAGAGGAAGACATATCTGGGTGAAAAAAAAAGACAAAAGCTTATATTGTTTGAATTTCAAAAAATGACATTGAATTTACATTCAATTGAAACACCTTGATTTTCTTTTCCTAAGATTTTTTCCCCTTGTATAAAAAGACAGACTAATAATATCTGCCCTCTACATATCTCTTAGACATAAGGAGAGATTCAAATTCTAAAAGATCTGTTTTTGTTTGAATATTCTTCTGTGCTCTAGAAATTGATTAATTTTCAAAGTTTGGTGCTATTATGGAATACTTTTGCTTGTCAGAAATGTTTGCTTTGTTTATAGTTTTCAATGGCTATGCCTGTCCTAATGGCACAGTTAGAAGTTGAAGGTACAAAGTTAGAATGAAGTCTTGACAGTGCCCTATTGAGAAAGTACATCAGCTAGCCCATGATGATGCTAATGTAAAATGCCAAGTGCTGTCACTCTGGAAGGCACAGTGAGCCTGATGCCGACAGCAGGGAATAACGACACATTTTGAAAGCTGACAAAGGAAAAACAAATGCATTATGTATAACCAGCGAAGAATGCGAACTACTGCATCTTCAAAGGGGTAGCTTTGAAACCTGCTGTTTAGCAGCCTTGTCAGTGACACATTAAAGCTAATGTGGGTGAGATCTGTTTTCCAGGCATACCTGACTGACCTTTGTGTCTTCATTCAGCAAAGCCTGATTGGACTCCTTGAATGACCACCAACTGCTTTTAATAAAGTGCCTTCTCTCAGCTCCAATATGAAACAACTGATCCTATTAGGGTTAGGACTCTATTTGTTTTCAGGGCATTGCAAGATTCTTTATTATCTCACCTCTTAGCCATTTTTAAGGTCAGTGCAAACCTATATAATCCTTGAAAAAAGCTGACGATCCAGTTATTGCTATTTCTGTAGCAAATGATTTTTATTCTTTGCTTTGTTAATATCACGGGACATCCTGAAACATGTGGCACTTAGGAGCCTTCCCTACACTGCACTATATTTTAAACATCTCATAGAAGAACAGGATGCTGAGAATTGGCCTGGTTATACTTTAAGGACAAGAACAATGGGTCATTGTTTGTTACCTGAGGAAGGCCTTTGGAGTAACATTTTTCAAAATTCCTGACAAACTTCTAGTGAGTAGTCAGGATTTTTCCCCTTTCTGTAATGTTTGAGGAAAACTAGGGCACTGGAAGGTTAAGTGATTTACTGAGGGTCAGAGAGTACAGCACAAAACACCAGAATTTAACCTCTAGAGATGAAGTCCTTGATCTGTTGTTGAGTCAGCTGCGTCACTCTGAAGCTGAAAATAATATACAGTCTGCAGCTTTGTAACCCAAAGATGAACCTGGGTACTTATTCTAGAAACCTGAAGAGACCTCAAATGCAAATAAAATCACAAAACCTTGGTCTTCCGGGCTGACCTCCTCTAGCAAGAGCTTGCATAGAAAAGTTCAATTTGCATTTTTTTAAAAAAAGTATATTAACAACATTAGAAACCAACTGTTTGGTTTCCTGCTGGACAGAGAAAGAACAGAGAGAACCACTGAAAATTTCCTTTTCTTGATATATTAATTTGTCTAGATCCTGATCCTGACAATAAGTAAAAGGGATATATAGAATCTTATCAGTCTTCAACTTCACCTTCTTTGGAATTGTCCACTGCTGTTTTTTTTGGGAATGACTGTGTTAGTAATCTCTAAACATTTTGGATCAGAAACTCCTAAAAATATTTTTCCTTGTGTTGATTATGCTGATGGGATTGTGGGACAGGATTTTTCTCATGGTATCTCTATGGCTGCTGGTTGTGGTTTGTTCTAACTCCCGGAAAGGACTGAAAACCGCCTCAGAAAGGGGCCGAATGGGGAATTTGCACAGGTATGGAAGGAGATTTTGTGCTATAATGGGTAAAGAAAAAGGGTGATTTTGTTGGAGAAAAATCTCCATGACTACTTATTATCCAAGAGGTGTGATATAGCACATCCTATCACTCTGGTTGATCACACATAGCCTTAGAGTCACAGACTGGCACTACTTTGTAGACCATTGAGCTATCTATGACTTTCCAATTCTTTTAAGCATTTCTTTCTTTCAAAGACTGCACCCATGTGTTCTTGTGGGTAGAAATCTCTATTATTACTAGGGTGAGCTAGATTTAAGCAAGTGACTCAAAAACTAATGAAATTTCTGCAGACTATGTAATGCCCTAGGGGGAATTCAAGGTAAGAACACTAGCCTGAAGTGAGTATTTATTCACTGTTGACTTCTGTGACTGAGGAATTATTTAGTGGAACTTATTCCATTGACCTTCCTATCAGTTTCAAGTAGAGGGGCAAGATGACACAAAAGAAGAAGGTGCTAAGATAATAATAGGAAATACTAAAGTTCTATGGTAACAAAAACTGTAAATATATTAGGGATGACACTATTAGCTAGAAAAAATTTCAAATTATATTTCTTTGCAAAACATTTTTAACATTATTATTTAGATTGAAAAAAATGGATAGAGTGACCTAGATTTTTCCTGTGGATTCTTGTGTAACTAAAATTCCATTAGTATATAATGAGATTTTTTAAGAAGAAAAGAATATATGTTTAACTAGTGATCCCCATCAACATTCAAAGTGCTAAGTTGATATATATGATTTGATCACAACAAATTGATATTATGGTTTGATGGGATAACAGCTAGTATTCCCCATTGAGGGCAAGTTGCTCTTTGGACCTCAGTTTCATCATATGCAAAATAGAGTGATTTCACTTGAAATTCTCAAAAGTTTTATGATTCTCATCTTGCAAAGTATTTGAGAAGTCACACACATAGAGATAAGGAGAGAACAACATTAAAAGGAGAAGATTGAGGTGACAATAAAAACCCTCCCATTTGCTTAGTGCTTTGTAGCTTATGAATTTCTTTCATTGGGACAACTGTATGACATAGGTGATAGAAATCACATATATTAATAAGAATAAAGGAACATTTAATAGTGATATTTAAATTTGTTTAACTCTAAGCATAAAAACACATGTTTACGTTATTCTACTCTGCATGGAAAAATAGGCCCCTGCAAGCAGATAAAGAATGAACTCAATGTTATATAAAACCTCAAAATAGACATCTAGAATCCTTTAGATAGAAGAGAAACTATCTGAAATGTGCAGACAAGAAAACAAGATGGCTTTATATCCTATATTTGTTACAAGTCAAATGTAACAAATCAACAGGAATTTAAGTCTCAATGAATACCAGGTACTCTACACATTTCAAGAATTCAAATACAAGCAGAAAGATCAATTCATGCTCTAAAAGAACTTACATTGTAATGTAAGTGTATATATACACTTACAAGTGTATACAATACAAGTGTAATGTAACAAGGAAACTAAAAAGTAGAGATGAGAGGAAGTGTACCAGAGAAAGTATGAAGAATAGGAAGTACAGTCAGAAAGGTAATGAAGACATGGTTGCTCTCGGCATGCTTAAAATCAAGATTCCTAGGAGAATGAAATAATAAAGAGGATGAGAACATAGGGGAGGAGAATACCTCCTATGTGAAGAGTTCAGGACTATGATGTGTTTCTAGGAAAGTATAAAAATTAAATTAGTCTCTAGTAATAAAATTATTATATTTTATGAGGTTTATTAAAGATTATTAGGAACCAAGGAATAAAGAAATACAAAATAAGAAAACCACGTGCCTGGGGCTGATTAGCCCATTCACAGCTTACTATATCTTGCAATGGTCCAGTAGAGGAAGAGGCTGAGGTAGGTGTTACAGCCAGTTTAAATACTCATGGTGATCTCGCCCAGGTGGAGACTCAGGTGATATTATAGGGAATTCTGGGAAATACCAATGATTTCTGGGGATTGAAGTCTAGGGTTCAAATCTCCATATTACAGAAGTGATGCTGAACCTACCCCATAGGTTTTAAATATGACACTCAGAGCCCTCTCTGTCTTCTACTGCTCCCACCCCCACCCAGAGTTTGTTACTAGAAAGGCAGAGGGACTTGGGGAGAGCTGCTCTCTTACCCCCTCCACCATGCCTGACATTTTTTTCACATCACTTGCCCTTCTGCCCAGCAGTCCAATGGAAGTGTACAGGGGGTAAGGTGAGTGGCTCATGGATGGCAGAGCTGGAGAGGAGCAGAGTGCTTGGGCCACTCTCCTCCCCCCACCTCTGTTCTCACTGAGGATATTCCTTACTTCACCCAGCCCTCTGCTCAGTAGCCCAGTGGGTACACGTTCTCTGTACCCTATATGGGGTAAGGGAGGGAAGTGAAATCCCAGCACTGGTGGGGAGAGGCACAGGGCACTTGTTCTGGGGGGTGGGGTGGGGTGGGGACAGGGCTTGGAACTCCATGTTTAAAAGGTTCCCCATCACTGTTCTAGGGAAAAGAGGTTCCTGTATTATTACTAAAAACCTTCAAACTCAGGAGTGCAGAAATAAAGAGTAATGATGATGTGGCTGCCCTAGGCATCTTTCTTAAAAAACATGAGCTTCCTAAGGTAATACAAAACAACAACCTGTCATAATCTGATACTGAAGTAATTCAATTATTAATGTTACAATATTCAATGAGAAGTAATGTCAGTATCTTATATTGTCTTGTAAAAATCTAGTATGTCTTTTAAGAGAAGCAAAATAGTTTATTATTTTTTATTAATAAACTACAATCCTGGGGGAGGACTGAGAGGGAGAACAAAAAGTAATGAGAAATAGATTTTAGATATAGCTAATGAGAGAATTTGTTTCTCTTGGATGAGAAAATGTATTATAATTTATCATATATTTATAACAAATCATGTTATGTTATACATTTAAACATGTAACACAAGAAAGAAAAAAATGTAGTTTTGGTTAACAAATAAGATAGTGCTTCAACAATTCAAAACCACTAATATAATTACATCAATGTAAATAAATCTTTCCAAATAAATACTATTATGGGGAGTTTTGATGTAGATATTGATTTGATGACATAGTTACCACTGACAGAAAGCTTCAGTTGATGGCAGTTAATAACACAGCAAGAGACAGATTATTAAAAAAAAAAAACAACTTATTGAAGAAACAGAGACAGGAAAAGGAAAATAGGAAGGTAGGAACTATATTGATTACTGATCTATTTACCCTAAATTTATGAAATCTATCTAAAACCTACATCCCATATCTGCCTCTCATGAGACGTCTTCTTCTCTGAAAAATCAAGGCTAATTTAATTCTCTTTCTATCTATTAAATAAATCCATCTTAATAAGATATTTTATATTATATATAATATTCTAATTTACATTTAAACTTAAACTCATTTTCTTATATTGTAGCTTCTAAGATTCAATGTAGCTTTCTCTGTCTTTCTCCACTCTCAGAGGATTCACTATGACAGGTTCAGAGGTTGCTAGCTATCTTGCTCTCCACTGCCCCTGTGGTGATTCAGGGAATGACCTGAGTTTCTCTCAGTTGAAAATCGCTCTCTCATTCTTATCCACTATCAAGATGGTTTTCCAAATCTTCCAGAATTCAAAGAGCCAATCCTTATACACCTTTCCTCAACAAGAAAATCTAGAGTGACCAGTAATCCAACTGCCTTTCCTAAGGGAAGCTGGGAATGCTTTACCCTTGACCCCCTGAAAATTCTCTTGCTTGTTAAAGGAGCCTAAATGAATTAAAAAAAAAAAAAAAAACTTTTTTCTAGCCTAAAATCCTTAATTTTGACTAGGACTTACTCTTTAATGAAGCCAATTAACTAATTAATATTTACAATATATAACTTTCTAGTATTACAGATCTACTTTCAAAACTTAACTGGGTTATTCCTAGCTGAAATAAGATTTATTCCCATGTCGGCATACAAAACTTTAGCAACTTTGTAGGATCATCAAAAGGCTGATAAGCATGGTCATAGGCTTTGGGAACCAAGGGCCAACCTCCTACCAAGATGAAAAACAAAAATAAGATTCTAATAGAGAAACAATTATTATTATGATCAAGAGAACACATCAAGTACTTCTTGTAAGCATACTAGTAGAGGGCATATTGAAATATGTTCCAAGCATTTAGAATATGATGAAGTAATACATGAATCGTCTGGTGAAAAGAATATTGATATGGAGTCAGCGAAACTACATTTAAATCCTGTTTTTTACTTCACCTGCATGACCTTAAACCTCTTTGCTTCAGTTTTTATTTCTGTTATAAATGAGTTGGACTAGATCACTTCTAAGACCCTTTCCTGCTCCAGATCTCTGATTCTATAGTCCTCTTTACATTTATATTTAAAAAAAAAATAAAAAGAAAAATAAGACTTTATTATTTCAATACTGAAGGGAGCCAATATTTTATTGGTATGGTCACTGGTTTTACTGACACAAATGTGTTATGTCATTTTATGCCTAAGTAGATAAACTTCCTAAATTCATGTGATCTAAAAGAAATTACTTGGTGCCAAACCACCTGGTAGTATGTTTCACTGAAATTAACTAGATTGATTATCAGATGCCAAAGATATAATCCATCATTGGGACTATCATTAAAGACTATTTAGTTGATAGAATCTATGTCAACTTGAACATTTTGGACATAGGTATGGGTTGCCTAGATTCATCTTCATTCCAAGTCATTGGCTTAGGTCTTTAAGGGAGGCAACCTAATTGCTGATGAACATTCTGCAATGTCAATGTAGCTAGAATGATATGTTAGATAAATAAGTATTCTTCACAAACATTTAAAGTTACTTTTATTTCAGAAATAGAAACTCTAACTCTTTCCCAGATTATCATCAATTCCAAGTTCTTTCTGATTTATGCAAACTCATCAAGCATGGGATCATTTCATTTTTCCTTCTAAATGAAGGAAATGTGACATTTGGTTCATCAAGATTAAAAAGGAAGGCTCTGGGTAAAAGAGATTTTTTAAAAATTAGAAGCATTGACAGGCTCTGGATTGTGTACAATATAATTTGCAACTCAAGTTATTAGAAAAAATATAGCCACCAAAATATAGCACCCAATTAAAAATTGGTCATTATGATTTTAAGAAGAGCCAAGTGTCCAGAATCACAGATATTGGGGCTTGAATTTTCTTCCTAACCCGAAATACAATACTTTTGTTAGGACTGTGTCCTCTGACACCATGCTGGGACCTTACTCCATTAGTGACCCTGAAGAAAAGGATATAAACCAGCTACTGACCTAAAAATGTACTTAGTGGCAATTCTTACATATTGCTTAGAGCTCTCCAAATCAGGAACTGATCTGTCTTAAATTTTTGTGTGATAGAAATGTATTTCAAATACAATCTGCTATGGCTGCAGGCAACTTTTAATTATCCACTGAGGGGAAAAAAGACTCTCTTACCAACATGTTTCCCCTTTCTTCATTTGGCAAAAAAAGTTTCAGGGGAAAAAGAATAGAAAACACAAACATGGATGTAAGTTTAAAAAACAATGCCCTAGGTTCTTTAATTTTAAAAAATGGGGTTACAAGGTCAGCAGGTCAAAATTTAGGTACCTTTTTTGGTTCCCATTATCTTGAAAATTCATTGAAGGTAATACAATAAACCAGATCCTCAATAACTACCCCTTTTCTGCAGCCCTTCCCTCATTATTGATGCTAGATTCTACAAGTAGGTAAACTCTACTTTGATTGGGAATTTTCATTAACTCTTTGAGGAAACTGGAATATTTGGACTGTAGCAGCTTTAGTTTACCCTATTTCCCCCTTTTATCTATTTCCCAAATAACTTTGTAAAAAGGGTTTAAGATGCAATTAATTGTTCTTTTTAATGTGCATGATACTTGAAATCCTCAAAGAATGAATGGTGCTTCAGTAGGTTGTAGATTTATATAGCAATAATAACAGCTCAAATTTAAATAACACATAAGACTTATGCTATCACCATAGGCAGCCTGTGAGAAGAATAATATAAATAAACTCCATTTACCTATAGTTGACCATTACCTTTGAATGTTATGCAAGAATCTAGCTTTCATGTGTCTTTCTTCAGATCCTGCAATTTTTAAAAATATATTTTATTTGATCATTTCCAAGCATTATTCGTTAAAGACATAGATCATTTTCTTTTCCTCCCCCCCACCCCCCATAGCCGACGCGTAAGTCCACTGGGCATTAGATGTTTTCTTGATTTGAACCCATTGCTTTGTTGATAGTATTTGCATTAGAGTGTTCATTTAGAGTCTCTCCTCTGTCATGTCCCCTCAACCTCTGTATTCAGGCAGTTGCTTTTCCTCGGTGTTTCCACTCCCATAGTTTATCCTTTGCTTATGAATGGTGTTTTTTTCTCCTGGATCCCTGCAAGTTGTTCAGGGACTTTACACCACCATTTATGGAGAAGTCCATTACATTCGATTATACCACAGTGTATTAGTCTCTGTGTACAATGTTCTTCTGGTTCTGCTCCTCTCGCTCTGCATCACTTCCTGGAGGTTGTTCCAGTCTCCATGGAACTCCTCCACTTTATTATTCCTTTTAGCACAATAGTATTCCATCACCAACATATACCACAGTTTGTTCAGCCATTCCCCAATTGATGGGCATCCCCTCGTTTTCCAGTTTTTGGCCACCACAAAGAGCGCAGCTATGAATATTTTTGTACAAGTCTTTTTGTCCATTATCTCTTTGGGGTACAGACCCAGCAGTGCTATGGCTGGGTCAAAGGGTAGATATTCTTTTGTCGCCCTTTGGGCATAGTTCCAAATTGCCCTCCAGAATGGTTGGATCAGTTCACAACTCCACCAGCAATGAATTAATGTCCCTACTTTGCCACATCCCCTCCAGCATTCATTACTTTCCTTTGCTGTTATGTTAGCCAATCTGCTAGGTGTGAGGTGATACCTCAGAGTTGTTTTGATTTGCATCTCTCTGATTATAAGAGATTTAGAACACTTCTTCATGTGCTTGTTAATAGTTTTGATTTCTTTCAGATCCTGCAATTTGAGGAAGTACAGCCTGGTAACTACTATGACCAAATCTATTAAAGACTCAGAAAAGAAAGTTCTTGTCCCAAAAGTTCTTGGCAGTGTGAAATGTTTGAACATCAGAAACTGATATGATTTTGTTAGTAGAAACTTTAGTATAGAAGGTATATTGTGACCTAATTTTTACCACTGCATCCTGAGGATCATGGGACCTTTACGTGTAACATTCAAATTAAATTTTATATGTATATGGTTTCCCCCATCAGAATGTGAATTTGTTAAGATCAGAAACTTTTTACTTTTATATTTGTATCCCCAGCGCTTAGGGCAGAGATTAACAAATGTTTAATTCATTCACATTAATAAGTGGAATGTTATGGAGAAGTCGAGTATGGTACAAGAGAGGACTATTTTCCCTGTAACTTATCTGGCACTGACAAATTAGTAAGATCATTTCTAATTGAAGAAATTCATATTAAATATTTGGCAAGCCATGAGTCTCTTAGATTTATATTACTCAAGGACTTCTGTGGCCTCATCCAGAGCAATAGATAGCATATTAGGATGTGGCTCAGCTAAGCGTGAACATATTCCCTCATCTTTCATAGGTAGGACAACAGGATTCTTAGCATTGAAAATGTGTGCATGTGATTGTCTCTCTGTCTTTCCTTTTCTGTCTTTGCATTAAAGAGGACAAATCAGGAAGGGAAGAGAAGGGAAGGGAAGGGAAGGGAAGAAAAAAAAGGGAAGGGAAGGGAAGAAAAAGGAAAGGAAGAAGGGAAAGGAGGATCTCACTAAAATAGAGGTAGCAAGATACCAGTTCATAGTAATTTATCATAATAGACAAGAAAATCTTAGATATGAACAAATGCTTTAGAAGGTCTGAAATGAAAGTATGTAGAGGCTACTACTAATTATATATGTTTCTTCCCAGTATCTTCTTAACATCTACATTCCAGCTTTTTCATTCCACCAAAATTGCTCATTCCAAAGTTATTACTGACCTCTTAATTATCAATCCAATGTTCTTTCTCTGTCCTCTTTCTCCTTGACCTCTCTGCACATTTTGATACTGTTGGCTGTACTCTCCTTGAAACTCTCTTTTCTTTAAGTTTCTCAGACATCATTTTCTCCTGGTTCTCTTCCTACCCATCTGACACCTCTTTTTCTGACTTGTTTGCTGGATCCTCTTCCATAGCACTCCTTTTAACCTAATTGTCCCTTAGGGTTCTGTCTTGGTCCCTTTTCTCACTTTAGACTACTTTATTTGGTGATCACATAAACTAACATGGATTTAATATATATATATATATATATATATATATATATATATATATATATATACTTATAATTCTGCAGTTAACTATCCTGCCCCAAACTCTCTGATAATCTCCAACCTCAAAACGATAACTGCCTTTTAGAAATTAAGAACTAGATATCTAGTAGTCATCTTAAACTGAATATATCCCAAACTGAATTCATTTTTGCCTTTATCCTCTCCTCCTATATTCTCTATTACTCTAGAGGGTAACATTAGTATCCCAGTCCCTCTGGCTTACACTTTAGGAATCATACTTTTTCTCATCCCCCATATCCAAGCTGTTACTAAGACTTGTCAATTTCATCTTTTTTTAACATCTCTCAAAAGCCACCCACCCCCTTTCTCTTCTAGTACAGGCACTCAGCACCTCCCACCCCTGGACTATTGCAATAACCTGCTAATTCCACTGCCTTCCTTAAGATTCTTCCCATTCCAAACTGTCCTCCACTCAGCCACTAAAGTGACTTTGGCAATGTGAAAATCTGATGACATTCCCTCCCTATCTCCCACATTTTATTCCCCACCAATAAACTAGTGACTCGTTATTCCTTCCAATATCAAATACAAAATTCTCAAATCATTCAAAGTACTTCATCACCCAACCCTTCTAGCTTTCTGATATATTACTACCAGAGACATATTTTTCGATCCAGAAACACTGGCCTTTTGATTTTTCCAAGAACACTTGTTCCAAGAACAAGACCTATTATCTCTTGGTTCCAGCTACCTTTTCTGCCTCTTCTCAATACCTGAAATGATATCCCTCCTGTGTTCCACCAACTGATCTCTCCAATTTACTTTAGGCCCAAGTGAAATCCCTTCTTTTTACGGGAAGCTTTCTCCAACCCCCTATTAAATCTAGTGCCTTGCCTCTGGCAATTATTTCCTATTTATCCCATATATAGTTTGCTATACTGAAGATAATAGTTTGTCTGCCTTTAGATGGCTCTTTTTAATTGTGATTTTATTTTTGTCATGCAAAACACTTACATATTGGTTATTATTAAAAGAACACACTTACACATAACAAAAAACCCAATATAAAACCATAAATGCACTGATGTGAAAGACAACCTTAACAGTTCTTTCTCTGGAGGTGAAGAGTATTCCCAGTCATAAGTCTTTCAGAATTGTCCTGGATCATTGCATTGCTATAGATGTCTTTTTAAGGTTTATGTGAGACTTTACCATATATCTTTTAAGCATAATGAGATAATTAATGCAAAAATTATCTCCATTTCAAGAGTAACATTGTTAAAGCTAAGGCTTATATAAAGATATTTTGCTAAGAAGCCACAGAACCAAGATTTGAATTTAGATTGTGTGACACCCAATTCTGAGCTACAGAAATGAAGGGTTTCTAAATCATGAGCATAGGACTGCAAAAAGAGGTATGAAGATTTATACAGTTCAGTGAAATTACTTATCAGAAAATAATTTAGTGTTTATAGTTTTCTGATTTTTGTTGTTTCATTTTAGGCATGTCCCACTCTTCGTTACCCTACTTAGGTTTCCTTGGCAAAGACAGTGATGTGGTTTGCAATTTCTTCATCCAACTTATTTTGCAGATGAGAAAACTAAGGCAAATTGAATTAAAGGACTTATCCAGGGTCACATAGCTAATAAGTGTCTGAGACCAGACTCAAACTCAGGAAGATGATTCTTTATGACTTCACGAACAACATCTATGGCACTACCGAGTTGTACTTGTTCCACTTAGCTACCCACAATTTCCTGTGGGATGGGGCAAATTGGGGAGATTTTATTTAGACTTAGAGGTTTATATTTGTTTTTAGAAGTGCAACATATAACAGGTAAACATATTGACTGAATCCTGGCCTTTATGTAGTACAACATCCCCCCAAAACTTCCTTGGCAGATAGTTTTCTCTCTCTCTGTGTGTGTGTGTGTGTGTGTGTGTGTGTGTGTGTGTGTGTGTGTGAAATCAGAAATTCCAATCTAGCATTAAGTGGAAGAAGGTGTGTACTGTAGCTAGCAGGACCAATTATTTATTTTTAAGTGTGAGCATTTACACCATGGGGGGGCACTCTAAATCAAGGCTTCATTTATAGTTTTGATTAAGGTCTAGATTTAATAAGATGAAAGAGAACCTTAAAAATATGTCACAAATATTCTCATTTTAAGAGATTGTATTGTTAAACATTAAACAAGTGTATCTGAGCATTATGGTATAAACCCTTGTTTTTAATATAATCAAAGAATGTCATCAAACATGATGAAATTTTCTGTTGTGTAAGAGATTTCCATCCTTTCTCAATTAGGGTAATCACAGAAGACCCACTCAATCAATAAAAAATGAACTAGGAATGAATGAGTCCTGAATTAATTTGAAAGTACTATATAAACTTCAGGTCATGAAAGGAGAAGTTTCCACGAGAGAAATATCTTATAATTGGTTGAAAGAAAGACATTTATATATGTCTAATATAGCATACTAGTTAGGAATCACTCATTCCAGCAGCATGCCAAGTGAGTGGTGGTTTAATCCACTGGTGAAGGACTTCTGAGAAGTAATTAATTGCCCAAGGGAGCAGAAAGAGTTTGTTTTTTCTCCTCTACCAATTTGCTGAACAGGTGGTAACCTTCTGAACTTTGAACACTCAGAAGATGAGTAATACTTCTCCAGGGCTTGTAGCAATTATCTCTGAAGCTATGGTGTCTGAGAGTAGTAGCATCTCCCTCAAGAGTTAAAAACACATGGAAGAAAAACTAAACACACAAAGAAAGGCACATTCAGGACTCTACAAAGGCACATAAATAACAAATTTGCAGAAATATAACCCTATTGATGTGATTCAACACAGAAAATTACTTCTGGTTAGTGTTGCAATTTTGTTACTATTTAAAAATATATATAAAATATAATGATTTGTTATAAAAATGTAATAAATTATA